>NC_086199.1:32612161-32918757 GCF_035770615.1 Melospiza melodia melodia | reverse complement strand
CGCTTCTTGGGCTCCGGCAGCCGGCGAGAGCGGCAGCTTCGGGAAGGTGAAGAAGCAAGCTGTACAACACTGGGATTGTGTGCGCACCTTGCCAACTGATAGAAAACAGTACCTTTGCACTCTCCTGACTTTTCCAATCACAGGAACATTCGATTGGAAGCTGTTTTGGACAACTTTTCTTTTCTTCCTGCCAAACACTTGGCAGACATCCGTGCAACTTCTAGAACACGATGGGAGATGTTTTCTGTGCTGGCACAGTTTTTCCTAGCCAGACATAGTGGAAAAGCGTTTTGCTAAGATGTAGACGACAACAGAGGCTAAAGAGTGGATGTTAGCAAATGACACCCATCTTCAAAAAAGGCAATTAAGAGGACTCGCCATAGTACAAACCAGCCAGCCTCTTTTTTATCCCCAGGAAGTTGATGAAGCAGCTCTTCCTGGAAATCCTTGCCAGGCACATGACAGATGACCAAATAATGTAGTTAGCATGATTTTTCAGGGGAATTTCATGCTGAACATCACTTTAAACTCCTCTGATGAATCAACTTGACTGGTAGATGAAGGGAATATTATCTGCCTGGGCTTCAGGGAGGTTTTTGACATACCTCTACATGGCATCACACATACATATGGAAGCAATAGTGCAAAGGGGAGGGAATCAGTGTCTTTTCAGTGATGCTGAGGGAAAAGACAAGAGGCAGTGGGCACACACTGAAATACAGGAGATTGCCTTTGAACATCAGTAAATGTTTCTTTACTGTCAGGGTGACTGAACCACGGCACAGACTGCCCAGAAAGATTGTGGAGCCTGGATCTTTGAAGACATTAAAAGTACACCCAGATAGAATCCTGGGCAAGAGGCTCTAGGTATCCTGGTTTAGGCAGGGGGGTTGGGCCTGGTTAGCCCCACCAACCCCTTCCACTCTCTTTCATTCTGTGCTAGTGAATTCTCTTCAAGATGCATTTCAAAGCACTGGCATGACAAAGTTCTGTGCAGACAGAGATCCAAATGGACATGGCATCTAAGTTCCTTAAGCAGTGTTCAAGAAGAATGTAAAACTCTGGCACAAGTGTCTCTTCCCTAACTGAATCCCTTTCATGGGAAAATTCCCAGCTCTAGAAAGATCTTCTGATACGCATGCTTAAGACTGACACTGGCTGAGCAAATTTCTCCCTATGTATATCTAAGACCAGTTAGGATCTTCACCCAAAGTGCAGTCAACATAGTCACAGAATGCCTATTGTTAAGAAGTGACAGCTTCCATCAGAATGGCAGCTATTGGTCCACAAAATGGATTAATGGATGGGAATTATCTACGTGGGTTAAAAACAAAAATAAAGAGTTGGTCTTTATTTATCAATTTCATGGCAATATTGATAAGGGAAGAAAAAGATCTAAGTCCTTGACTTTCTGGACTCGAGGAAAGATTTTAAAAATTCCTTGTAAAAATGTATGATCACAATCAGACTATTGAAACCATTTTAGTTGGGAACAAAGTTCCAAAATTGTCTAGATAGTGGCAAAGAAGCCAAGAAAATAGGAAAGAAACAAAAGAGAGCAAAAGAGTCAGCTTCAGTGTACAAGCTCGTTCTAGAAGTAGTCTGCTGGGAAAAGGAACCCCCAGCTAAATTTCCAATGTATTCCTGCGCTTGATTCAGTAACTGGTCAATGTAAAAACCAATCCTTTTGTACAACTTCTTCCAGCAACAAAAACTCCAACAGGTTGACACTACCATCATACCTGTTCCAGACATATTTAAAAGAGAAATGATGATTTTCTTGAAAACCTACTTACATAAAAGTTGCAAGATGGTGGAGGGATTCCCACATCCTCCTTCCTCCATCTGGCTTGAAAGTATATTTGATAAAATATGCAACAAAGCACATGATTTATAAGGGAGAGTCAAATGGATGATTTGGGAATCGATCTCTTGTTGATAGTAAACTTCATATCCACTCGGTGTGACCTTTTTAAAACAAAATGTGGAGCTGAGGCATGAATCTGCCACAACAATTGTAAAGCAAACATACACACTCCCCTTCATATGCCCCCCCCTCCACACACACCTAGGCACACACAGAGATCAGCATAGCAGATCATGAACACCTTGGAAAAGACTGAAATGCTAAATGCCTCTCTTGATGGGCAAAAGAGCTGGTGCAGTAATTCAAATGCCTGGTACAAAAATTCTGTTTAATATTTAGCTCCTATTTAAAACACAGCTTTTCATTTCATTCTATTTACAGAATATTTTCATTTCATTTGTTTCTTTAAAATTACTTAGTTCTCACCTGTTGTATGTCTAGGAATATTTTCTTCCAAAAATAGAAAAAAATAGATGATATCTTTTCAGCAGAAAACATTGGTTGATACAATTTTAAACCATCATGATATGGAAGAATTCTTCTGTCCCTCTCGAAGGTGGAAGAAGCATTTGGATCACAGATCATCTACAATGAAATACTTGACATGTTTAAGATGCTTTCAATCAATTTTGATCGTCAATTGCTTATTTGTTGTAAACAGTAATTTTTCAGTGAAGGGAAAGCGTGTGTGGTATATCTACATGATATGTTCAAAGGCAGTTCCTACTAATGGCCAGGCTGAATTCCAGTAAATAATGTCCCGAATGATATTTTGCCGCCTTCTTTGGCACTTCATGAAATCTTACCCCGATGAAGTGCTGAAACACAGAGATTTTCTCTTAGAGAGTGTCTCATGTTGTAACCTATCCCATGGATTTTATGCTGTAATTCTTATCTCTTTTAAAATTTACTATCTTCTGTACAGTTTTCATGAAACTTTCTGTTACAGTAGTGAATAGCACAGATAAATGTCATTTTGTACAACTTTGAATTTACCCCAAGAGCTGAGAGAAAACTTGATCCTATACTTCAATCCGAGTTTCTTCTATAGTCCAACTTTGTTTCTCTACCATCAAGCTTCTCCTTTGTTGCTGCTCCAAGCCCCGTCCAAGGTGACCTTGAATACTTTCAGGGATGGGACACCCACAACTTCTCTGGGCAACCTGTTCCAGTGTTCCAGCACTCCCACAGTAAAAAAGGCCTTCCTTTCATCTAATATGTGTAGGAAATCATAAATCTAGGCATAGAAGCTTAGAGTGCAAATTTGAAATTCTTTGGATTTGAAGCACATTTTATATGAATACTGACTTACAGATGACTAAAAGATGTTGATGGGCATTTGAGCTGACAAGTTTTGAAAAAGTGCACGGAAATTAAAATTGAAACCACTAAAATTAAAAACTCCTTGCCATTTTCTTTTTCCTCTCCTATTCAAAATTGCATATGTCAGATATCAGTGCTTCATGCAAACCTCTCAGATGCTCTCAGAGAAAAAGCTTTTCTTTCAGACTAAGTTGCGGTTGACGTAGAACACTAGCAGGAGTGAAAGATTTTCTGGGCATTGGGGCAGCACGTTCTCCTTGGATTTGTGTGCAGAATGCATTTTATCCAAACTGGAAAATAGATCCCAGCTCTGTTCTATTCATCATTCTTACTTCATCAGGCCAGAAGATTCTGTGAAAAGTAGCCTGTGGACCTTGAAGACAGCGCATGTGAACCAGATGAGAGGTGATAGAGAAGTTGAGGGAGAGAAGAAAGAGCATATGGCTGAAACCAGAAAGTATTTCTCCACGTGATCATGGAAGATTGCAGGAGCCACTTGGTACTATCAAACCAGCCCGACTTGGCACTGGTGCCACTATGGGTCTGGGAGCCATGTTGCATATCGTGCATTTTAAGGAGCCAGCTGGCCACACACAGCCATATGCCCCCAAACACAAACCAAGCCCTTTTCTCTGGCAAACAAAACTCAGCTGCCCCGCTTCTGGATGGCAGATTGCAGGAGCCACTTGGTACTATCAAACCAGCCCAACTTGGCACTGGTGCCACCTTGGCTCTGGGAACCATCCTGCCTATTGTAGCTTTTCAGGAGCCAGCCGGTCACTCCCAGCCATAGGCCCCCAAACAGAAACCTCGGCCCGTTTCCCTGGCAAACAAAAGTAAGCTGCCCCGCTTCTGGATGGCAGATTGCAGGAGCTACTTAGTACTATCAAATCAGCCCGACTTGGCACAGGTGCCACCTTGGATCTGGGAACCATCCTGTGTATCGTGGATTTTCAGGGGCCAGCCGGCCACTCTCAGCCATATGCCCCCAAACACAAACCACGGACCTTTTCTCTGGCAAACAAAAATCAGCTGCCCCACTTCTGGATGGCAGATTGCAGGAGCCATTTGGGACTATCACACCAGCTCAACATGGCACTGCTGCCACCTTGGATCTGGGAACAATCCTGCGTATCGTACATATTCAGGAACCAGCCGAACACTCCCAGCCACAGGCCCCCAAACACAAACAACGGCCCATTTCCCTGGCAAACAAAACTCAGCTGCCCCGCTTCTGGTGTGGCAGTTTGCAGGAGCCACTTGGGACTATCAAAGCAGCCCGACTTGGTAATGGTACCATCTTGGATCTGGGAACCATCCTGCCTATTGTTGCTTTTCAGGGGCCAGCCGGTCATTCCCAGCCATATGCTCCCAAACACAAACCTCGGCCCTTTTCTCTGGCAAACAAAACTCAACTGCCCCTCTTCTGGATGGCAAATTGCAGGACGCACTTGGTACTACAAAAAGAGCCCGACTTGGCAGTGGTGCCACCTTGGCTCTGGGAACCATCCTGCGTATCGAGCATTTTAAGGAGCCAGCCGGCAATTCCCAGCCGTATGCCCCAAAAAGAAACCACGGACCTTTTCTCTGGCAAAAAAAACTCAGCTGTCCCGCTTCTGGATGGCAGATTGCAGGAGTCACTTTGAACCATACAACCAGCCTTACTTGGCACTGGTGCCACCTTGGATCTGGGAACCATCCTGCCTATCGTTGATTTTCAGGGGCCAGCCTACCACTCTCGGCCATAGGCCCCCAAACACAAACCACAGCCCTTTTCTCTAGCAAACAAAATTTAGCTGCCCCGCTTCTGGATGGCAAATTGCAGGAGCCACTGGGTACTACAAAAACAGCCCGACTTGGCACTGGTGCCACCTTGCGTCTGGTTACCATGCGGCGTATCGTGCATTTTAAGGAGCCAGGTGGCCACTCCCAGCCATATGCCCCCAAACACAACCCACGGCCCTTTTCTCTGGCAAACAAAACTCAGCTGCCCCGCTTCTGGATGGCAGAGTGCAGGAGACACTTGGTACTATCAAACCAGCCCGACTTGGCACTGGTGCCACCTTTGGTCTGGGAACCATCCTGCGTATTGTGGATTGTCAGGAGACAGCCGACCACTCTCGGCCACAGACCCCAATCAAAAACAAAGGTCCGTTTCCCTGGCAAAAAAAACTCAGCTGCCCCGCTTCTGGATGGGAGATTGCAGGAGGCACTTGACACTGTCAAACGAGCCCCACTTTGTACTGGTGCCACCTTGGGTCTGGGAACCATGCTGCGTATCGTGGATTTTCAGGAGCCAGCCGGCCACTGCCAGCCACAGGCCCCCAAACAAAAACCACAGCCTTTTTCTCTGGCAAACAAAACTCAGCTGCCCCGCTTCTGGATGGCAGATTGCAGGAGCCACTTGGTACTATCAAACCAGCCCGACTTGGCACTGGTGCCACCTTGGGTCTGGGAACCATCCTGCCTATCGTGGATTTTAAGGAGCCAGCCGGCTACTCCCAGCCACAGGCCCCCAACAAAAACCACGGCCCTTTTTTCTCGCAAACAAAACTTAGCTGCCTCACTTCTGGATGGCAGATTGCAGGAGTCACTTGGTGTAATCAAACCAGCCCGACTTGGCACTGGTGCCACCTTGGGTCTGGGAACCATCCTGCGTATCGTGGATTCTAAGGAGCCAGCCGGCCACTCCCAGCCACAGGCCCCCAAACAAAATCAACGGCGCTGTTCCCTGGAAAACAAAACACGCCTGCCAACTTTTTGATGGAGTTTGCAGGAGCCACTTGGTACTATCAAACCAGCCCAACTTGGCACTGGTGCCACCATGGGTCTGGTAAACATCCTGCGTATCGTGGATTCTTAGGAGCCAGCCGGCCACTCCTAGCCACAGGCCCCCAAACAAAAACCTAGGCCTATTTCTCTGGCAAACAAAAGTAAGCTGCCCCGCTTCTGGATGGCAGATTGCAGGAGACACTTGGGACTATCAAACCAGCCCAACTTGGCACTGGTGCCACCTTGGATCTGGGAACCATGCTGTGTATCGTGGATTTTCAGGGGCCAGCCGGCCACTCTCAGCCATATGCCCCCAAACAGAAACCTCGGCCCGTTTCTCTGGCAAACAAAACTCAACTGCCCCTCTTCTGGATGGCAAATTGCAAGATGAACTTGATACTAAAACCGCAGGCCGACTTGGTAGTGGTGACACCTTGGGCCTGGGAACCATCATGCGTATCGAGCATTTTAAGGAGCCAGCCGGCCACTCCCAGCAATATGCCCCCAAAAACAATCCACGGAATTTTTCTCTGGCAAACAAAAATCAGCTGCCCCGCTTCTGGATGGTAGATTGCAGGAGCCACTTTGACCCATCAAACCAGCCCGACTTGGCACTGGTGCCACCTTGCATCCTGGAACCATGCTGCCTAGCGTGGATTTTCAGGGGCCAGCCGGCCACTCTCAGCTATATGCCCCCAAACAAAACCCACGGCCCGTTTCCCTGGCAAACAAAAGTAAGCTGCCCTGCTTCTGGATGGCAGATTGCAGGAACCACTTGGTAGTATCAAACCAGCCCGACTTGGCACTGGTGCCACCTTGGGTCTGGGAACCATCCTGCGTATCGTGGATTCTGAGGAGCCAGCCGGCCACTCCCAGCCACAGGCCCCCAAATACAAACAACGGCGCTTTTCCCTGGAAAACAAAACTCGCCTGCCAAATTTTTGATGGCAGATTGCAGGAGCCACTTGGTACTATCAAACCAGCCGAACTTGGCACTGGTGCCACCATGGGTCTGGTAACCATCCTGCCTATTGTAGCTTTCCAGGAGCCAGCCGGTCACTCCCAGCCATAGGCCCTCATTCACAAACCTCGGCCCGTTTCCCTGGCAAACAAAAGTAAGCTGCCCCGCTTCTGGATGGCAGATTGCAGGAGCCACTTGGTACTATCAAACCAGCCCGACTTGGCACTGGTGCCACCTCTGCTCTGGGAACCATGCTGCGTATCGCAGATTCTAAGGCGCCAGTCGGCCACTCCCAGCCACAATACCCCAAACACAAACAACGGCGCTTTTCTCTGGCAAACAAAACTCAACTGCCCCTCTTCTGGATGGCAAATTGCAGGACGCACTTGGTACTATCAAACCAGCACGACTTGGCACTGGTGCCACCTTGGGTCTGGGAACCATCCTGCGTATTGTGGATTGTCAGGAGCCAGCTGGACACTCTCGGCCACAGACCCCAATCAAAAACAACGGCCCGTTTCACAGGCAAACAAAACTCAGCTGCCCCGCTTCTGGATGGGAGATTGCAGGAGGCACTTGACACTGTGAAACCAGCCCCACTTGGCACTGGTGCCACCTTGGGTCTGGGAACCATGCTGCGTATCATGGATTTTCAGGAGCCAGCCGGCCACTCCCAGCCATAGGCCCCCAAACAAAAACCACAGCCTTTTTCTCTGGCAAACAAAATTCAGCTGCCCCGCTTCTGGATGGCAGATTGCAGGAGCCACTTGGGACTATCACACCAGCACAACATGGCACTGGTGCCACCTTGGATCTGGGAATCATCCTTCCTATCGTGGATTTTCAGGGGCCGGCCGGTCACTCTCAGCCATAGGCCCCAAACACAAACCACGGCCCTTTTCTCTGGAAAACAAAACTCAACTGCCCCTCTTCTGGATGGCAGATTGCAGGAGCCACTGGGTACTATGAAACCAGCCCTACTTGGCACTGGTGCCACCTTGGGTCTGGGAACCATGCTGCGTATCATGGATTTTCAGGAGCCAGCCGTCCACTGCCAGCCACAGGCCCCGAAACACAAACAACAGCCTTTTTCTCTGGCAAACAAAATTCAGCTGCCCCGCTTCTGGATGGCAGATTGCAGGAACCACTTGGTACTAACAAACCAGCCCGACTTGGCACTGGTGCCACCTTGGGTCTGGGAACCATCCTGCGTATCGTGGATTCTAAGGAGCCAGCTGGCCACTCCCAGCCACAGGCCCCAAAACACACACAACGGCGCTTTTCCCTGGAAAACAAAACTCGCCTGCCAACTTTTTGATGGCAGATTGCAGGAGCCACTTGGTACTATCAAACCAGCCCAACTTGCCACTGGTGCCACCATGGGTCTGGTCACCATCCTGCCTATCGTAGCTTTTCAGGAGCCAGCCGGTCACTCCCAGCCATAGGCCCCCAAACAGAAACCTCGGCCCGTTTCCCTGGCAAACAAAAGTAAGTTATCCCGCTTCTGGATGGCAGATTGCAGGAGCTACTTAGTACTATCAAATCAGCCCGACTTGGCACAGGTGCCACCTTGGATCTGGGAACCATCCTGTGTATCGTGGATTTTCAGGGGCCAGCCGGCCACTCTCAGCCATATGCCCCCAAACACAAACCACGGACCTTTTCTCTGGCAAACAAAAATCAGCTGCCCCACTTCTGGATGGCAGATTGCAGGAGCCACTTGGGACTATCACACCAGCACAACATGGCACTGCTGCCACCTTGGATCTGGGAACAATCCTGCGTATCGTACATATTCAGGAACCAGCCGAACACTCCCAGCCACAGGCCCCCAAACACAAACAACGGCCCATTTCCCTGGCAAACAAAACTCAGCTGCCCCGCTTCTGGTGTGGCAGTTTGCAGGAGCCACTTGGGACTATCAAAGCAGCCCGACTTGGTAATGGTACCATCTTGGATCTGGGAACCATCCGGCGTATCGTGGATTTTCAGGGGCCAGCCGGTCATTCCCAGCCATATGCTCCCAAACACAAACCTCGGCCCTTTTCTCTGGCAAACAAAACTCAACTGCCCCTCTTCTGGATGGCAAATTGCAGGACGCACTTGGTACTACAAAAAGAGCCCGACTTGGCAGTGGTGCCACCTTGGCTCTGGGAACCATCCTGCGTATCGAGCATTTTAAGGAGCCAGCCGGCAATTCCCAGCCGTATGCCCCAAAAAGAAACCACGGACCTTTTCTCTGGCAAAAAAAACTCAGCTGTCCCGCTTCTGGATGGCAGATTGCAGGAGTCACTTTGAACCATACAACCAGCCTTACTTGGCACTGGTGCCACCTTGGATCTGGGAACCATCCTGCCTATCGTTGATTTTCAGGGGCCAGCCTACCACTCTCGGCCATAGGCCCCCAAACACAAACCACAGCCCTTTTCTCTAGCAAACAAAATTTAGCTGCCCCGCTTCTGGATGGCAAATTGCAGGAGCCACTGGGTACTACAAAAACAGCCCGACTTGGCACTGGTGCCACCTTGCGTCTGTTTACCATGCGGCGTATCGTGCATTTTAAGGAGCCAGGTGGCCACTCCCAGCCATATGCCCCCAAACACAACCCACGGCCCTTTTCTCTGGCAAACAAAACTCAGCTGCCCCGCTTCTGGATGGCAGAGTGCAGGAGACACTTGGTACTATCAAACCAGCACGACTTGGCACTGGTGCCACCTTTGGTCTGGGAACCATCCTGCGTATTGTGGATTGTCAGGAGACAGCCGACCACTCTCGGCCACAGACCCCAATCAAAAACAAAGGTCCGTTTCCCTGGCAAAAAAAACTCAGCTGCCCCGCTTCTGGATGGGAGATTGCAGGAGGCACTTGACACTGTCAAACGAGCCCCACTTTGTACTGGTGCCACCTTGGGTCTGGGAACCATGCTGCGTATCGTGGATTTTCAGGAGCCAGCCGGCCACTGCCAGCCACAGGCCCCCAAACAAAAACCACAGCCTTTTTCTCTGGCAAACAAAACTCAGCTGCCCCGCTTCTGGATGGCAGATTGCAGGAGCCACTTGGTACTATCAAACCAGCCCGACTTGGCACTGGTGCCACCTTGGGTCTGGGAACCATCCTGCCTATCGTGGATTTTAAGGAGCCAGCCGGCTACTCCCAGCCACAGGCCCCCAACAAAAACCACGGCCCTTTTTTCTCGCAAACAAAACTTAGCTGCCTCACTTCTGGATGGCAGATTGCAGGAGTCACTTGGTGTAATCAAACCAGCCCGACTTGGCACTGGTGCCACCTTGGGTCTGGGAACCATCCTGCGTATCGTGGATTCTAAGGAGCCAGCCGGCCACTCCCAGCCACAGGCCCCCAAACAAAATCAACGGCGCTGTTCCCTGGAAAACAAAACACGCCTGCCAACTTTTTGATGGAGTTTGCAGGAGCCACTTGGTACTATCAAACCAGCCCAACTTGGCACTGGTGCCACCATGGGTCTGGTAAACATCCTGCGTATCGTGGATTCTTAGGAGCCAGCCGGCCACTCCTAGCCACAGGCCCCCAAACAAAAACCTAGGCCTATTTCTCTGGCAAACAAAAGTAAGCTGCCCCGCTTCTGGATGGCAGATTGCAGGAGACACTTGGGACTATCAAACCAGCCCAACTTGGCACTGGTGCCACCTTGGATCTGGGAACCATGCTGTGTATCGTGGATTTTCAGGGGCCAGCCGGCCACTCTCAGCCATATGCCCCCAAACAGAAACCTCGGCCCGTTTCTCTGGCAAACAAAACTCAACTGCCCCTCTTCTGGATGGCAAATTGCAAGATGAACTTGATACTAAAACCGCAGGCCGACTTGGTAGTGGTGACACCTTGGGCCTGGGAACCATCATGCGTATCGAGCATTTTAAGGAGCCAGCCGGCCACTCCCAGCAATATGCCCCCAAAAACAATCCACGGAATTTTTCTCTGGCAAACAAAAATCAGCTGCCCCGCTTCTGGATGGTAGATTGCAGGAGCCACTTTGACCCATCAAACCAGCCCGACTTGGCACTGGTGCCACCTTGCATCCTGGAACCATGCTGCCTAGCGTGGATTTTCAGGGGCCAGCCGGCCACTCTCAGCTATATGCCCCCAAACAAAACCCACGGCCCGTTTCCCTGGCAAACAAAAGTAAGCTGCCCTGCTTCTGGATGGCAGATTGCAGGAACCACTTGGTAGTATCAAACCAGCCCGACTTGGCACTGGTGCCACCTTGGGTCTGGGAACCATCCTGCGTATCGTGGATTCTAAGGAGCCAGCCGGCCACTCCCAGCCACAGGCCCCCAAATACAAACAACGGCGCTTTTCCCTGGAAAACAAAACTCGCCTGCCAAATTTTTGATGGCAGATTGCAGGAGCCACTTGGTACTACCAAACCAGCCCAACTTGGCACTGGTGCCACCATGGGTCTGGTAACCATCCTGCCTATTGTAGCTTTCCAGGAGCCAGCCGGTCACTCCCAGCCATAGGCCCCCAAACACAAACCTCGGCCCGTTTCCCTGGCAAACAAAAGTAAGCTGCCCCGCTTCTGGATGGCAGATTGCAGGAGCCACTTGGTACTATCAAACCAGCCCGACTTGGAACTGGTGCCACCTTGGGTCTGGGAACCATGCTGCGTATCGCAGATTCTAAGGCGCCAGTCGGCCACTCCCAGCCACAAGACCCCAAACACAAACAACGGCGCTTTTCTCTGGCAAACAAAACTCAACTGCCCCTCTTCTGGATGGCAAATTGCAGGACGCACTTGGTACTATCAAACCAGCACGACTTGGCACTGGTGCCACCTTGGGTCTGGGAACCATCCTGCGTATTGTGGATTGTCAGGAGCCAGCTGGACACTCTCGGCCACAGACCCCAATCAAAAACAACGGCCCGTTTCACAGGCAAACAAAACTCAGCTGCCCCGCTTCTGGATGGGAGATTGCAGGAGGCACTTGACACTGTGAAACCAGCCCCACTTGGCACTGGTGCCACCTTGGGTCTGGGAACCATGCTGCGTATCATGGATTTTCAGGAGCCAGCCGGCCACTCCCAGCCATAGGCCCCCAAACAAAAACCACAGCCTTTTTCTCTGGCAAACAAAATTCAGCTGCCCCGCTTCTGGATGGCAGATTGCAGGAGCCACTTGGGACTATCACACCAGCACAACATGGCACTGGTGCCACCTTGGATCTGGGAATCATCCTTCCTATCGTGGATTTTCAGGGGCCGGCCGGTCACTCTCAGCCATAGGCCCCAAACACAAACCACGGCCCTTTTCTCTGGAAAACAAAACTCAACTGCCCCTCTTCTGGATGGCAGATTGCAGGAGCCACTGGGTACTATGAAACCAGCCCTACTTGGCACTGGTGCCACCTTGGGTCTGGGAACCATGCTGCGTATCATGGATTTTCAGGAGCCAGCCGTCCACTGCTAGCCACAGGCCCCGAAACACAAACAACAGCCTTTTTCTCTGGCAAACAAAATTCAGCTGCCCCGCTTCTGGATGGCAGATTGCAGGAACCACTTGGTACTATCAAACCAGCCCAACTTGGCACTGGTGCCACCTTGGGTCTGGGAACCATCCTGCGTATCGTGGATTCTAAGGAGCCAGCAGGCCACTCCTAGCCACAGGCCCCCAAACAAAAACCTAGGCCTATTTCTCTGGCAAACAAAAGTAAGCTGCCCCGCTTCTGGATGGCAGATTGCAGGAGACACTTGGGACTATCAAACCAGCCCAACTTGGCACTGGTGCCACCTTGGATCTGGGAACCATGTTGTGTATCGTGGATTTTCAGGGGCCAGCCGGCCACTCTCAGCCATATGTCCCCAAACAGAAACCTCGGCCCGTTTCTCTGGCAAACAAAACTCAACTGCCCCTCTTCTGGATGGCAAATTGCAGGATGAACTTGATACTAAAACCGCAGGCCGACTTGGTAGTGGTGACACCTTGGGCCTGGGAACCATCATGCGTATCGAGCATTTTAAGGAGCCAGCCGGCCACTCCCAGCAATATGCCCCCAAAAACAATCCACGGAATTTTTCTCTGGCAAACAAAAATCAGCTGCCCCGCTTCTGGATGGCAGATTGCAGGAGCCACTTTGCACCATCAAACCAGCCCGACTTGGCACTGGTGCCACCTTGCATCTGGGAACCATGCTGCCTAGCGTGGATTTTCAGGGGCCAGCGGGCCACTCTCAGCTATATGCCCCCAAACAAAACCCTTGGCCCGTTTCCCTGGCAAACAAAAGTAAGCTGCCCTGCTTCTGGATGGCAGATTGCAGGAACCACTTGGTAGTATCAAACCAGCCCGACTTGGCACTGGTGCCACCTTGGGTCTGGGAACCATCCTGCGTATCGTGGATTCTAAGGAGCCAGCCGGCCACTCCCAGCCACAGGCCCCCAAACACAAACAACGGCGCTTTTCCCTGGAAAACAAAACTCGCCTGCCAACTTTTTGATGGCAGATTGCAGGAGCAACTTGGTACTATCAAACCAGCCCAACTTGGCACTGGTGCCACCATGGGTCTGGTCACCATCCTGCCTATTGTAGCTTTCCAGGAGCCAGCCGGTCACTCCCAGCCATAGGCCCCCAAACACAAACCTCGGCCCGTTTCCCTGGCAAACAAAAGTAAGCTGCCCCGCTTCTGGATGGCAGATTGCAGGAGCCACTTGGTACTATCAAACCAGCCCAACTTGGAACTGGTGCCACCTTGGGTCTGGGAACCATCCTGCATATTGTGGATTGTCAGGAGCCAGCTGAACATTCTCGGCCACAGACCCCAATCAAAAACAACGGCCCGTTTCACAGGCAAACAAAACTCAGCTGCCCCGCTTCTGGATGGGAGATTGCAGGAGGCACTTGACACTGTGAAACCAGCCCCACTTGGCACTGGTGCCACCTTGGGTCTGGGAACCATGCTGCGTATCATGGATTTTCAGGAGCCAGCCGGCCACTCCCAGCCATAGGCCCCCAAACAAAAACCACAGCCTTTTTCTCTGGCAAACAACATTCAGCTGCCCCACTTCTGGATGGCAGATTGCAGGAGCCACTTGGGACTATCACACCAGCACAACATGGCACTGGTGCCACCTTGGATATGGGAACCATCCTTCCTATCGTGGATTTTCAGGGGCCAGCCGGTCACTCTCAGCCATAGGCCCCAAACACAAACCACGGCCCTTTTCTCTGGAAAACAAAACTCAACTGCCCCTCTTCTGGATGGCAGATTGCAGGAGCCACTGGGTACTATGAAACTAGTCCTACTTGGCACTGGTGCCACCTTGGGTCTGGGAACCATGCTGCGTATCATGGATTTTCAGGAGCCAGCCGTCCACTGCCAGCCACAGGCCCCGAAACACAAACAACAGCCTTTTTCTCTGGCAAACAAAATTCAGCTGCCCCGCTTCTGGATGGCAGATTGCAGGAACCACTTGGTACTAACAAACCAGCCCGACTTGGCACTGGTGCCACCTTGGGTCTGGGAACCATCCTGCGTATCGTGGATTCTAAGGAGCCAGCTGGCCACTCCCAGCCACAGGCCCCAAAATACACACAACGGCGCTTTTCCCTGGAAAACAAAACTCGCCTGCCAACTTTTTGATGGCAGATTGCAGGAGCCACTTGGTACTATCAAACCAGCCCAACTTGGCACTGGTGCCACCATGGGTCTGGTCACCATCCTGCCTATCGTAGCTTTTCAGGAGCCAGCCGGTCACTCCCAGCCATAGGCCCCCAGAAAAAAACCTCGGTCCGTTTCCCTGGAAAACAAAAGTAAGCTGCCCCGCTTCTAGATGGCAGATTGCAGGAGCCACTTGGTGCTATCAAACCAGCCCGACGTGGCACTGGTGCCACCTTGGGTCTGGGAACCATCATGCGTATCGAGCATTTTAAGGAGCCAGCCGGCCACTCCCAGCAATATGCCCCCAAAAACAATCCACGGAATTTTTCTCTGGCAAACAAAAATCAGCTGCCCCGCTTCTGGATGGCAGATTGCAGGAGCCACTTTGCACCATCAAACCAGCCCGACTTGGCACTGGTGCCACCTTGCATCTGGGAACCATGCTGCCTAGCGTGGATTTTCAGGGGCCAGCGGGCCACTCTCAGCTATATGCCCCCAAACAAAACCCTTGGCCCGTTTCCCTGGCAAACAAAAGTAAGCTGCCCTGCTTCTGGATGGCAGATTGCAGGAACCACTTGGTAGTATCAAACCAGCCCGACTTGGCACTGGTGCCACCTTGGGTCTGGGAACCATCCTGCGTATCGTGGATTCTAAGGAGCCAGCCGGCCACTCCCAGCCACAGGCCCCCAAACACAAACAACGGCGCTTTTCCCTGGAAAACAAAACTCGCCTGCCAACTTTTTGATGGCAGATTGCAGGAGCAACTTGGTACTATCAAACCAGCCCAACTTGGCACTGGTGCCACCATGGGTCTGGTCACCATCCTGCCTATTGTAGCTTTCCAGGAGCCAGCCGGTCACTCCCAGCCATAGGCCCCCAAACACAAACCTCGGCCCGTTTCCCTGGCAAACAAAAGTAAGCTGCCCCGCTTCTGGATGGCAGATTGCAGGAGCCACTTGGTACTATCAAACCAGCCCAACTTGGAACTGGTGCCACCTTGGGTCTGGGAACCATCCTGCATATTGTGGATTGTCAGGAGCCAGCTGAACATTCTCGGCCACAGACCCCAATCAAAAACAACGGCCCGTTTCACAGGCAAACAAAACTCAGCTGCCCCGCTTCTGGATGGGAGATTGCAGGAGGCACTTGACACTGTGAAACCAGCCCCACTTGGCACTGGTGCCACCTTGGGTCTGGGAACCATGCTGCGTATCATGGATTTTCAGGAGCCAGCCGGCCACTCCCAGCCATAGGCCCCCAAACAAAAACCACAGCCTTTTTCTCTGGCAAACAAAATTCAGCTGCCCCACTTCTGGATGGCAGATTGCAGGAGCCACTTGGGACTATCACACCAGCACAACATGGCACTGGTGCCACCTTGGATATGGGAACCATCCTTCCTATCGTGGATTTTCAGGGGCCAGCCGGTCACTCTCAGCCATAGGCCCCAAACACAAACCACGGCCCTTTTCTCTGGAAAACAAAACTCAACTGCCCCTCTTCTGGATGGCAGATTGCAGGAGCCACTGGGTACTATGAAACTAGTCCTACTTGGCACTGGTGCCACCTTGGGTCTGGGAACCATGCTGCGTATCATGGATTTTCAGGAGCCAGCCGTCCACTGCCAGCCACAGGCCCCGAAACACAAACAACAGCCTTTTTCTCTGGCAAACAAAATTCAGCTGCCCCGCTTCTGGATGGCAGATTGCAGGAACCACTTGGTACTAACAAACCAGCCCGACTTGGCACTGGTGCCACCTTGGGTCTGGGAACCATCCTGCGTATCGTGGATTCTAAGGAGCCAGCTGGCCACTCCCAGCCACAGGCCCCAAAATACACACAACGGCGCTTTTCCCTGGAAAACAAAACTCGCCTGCCAACTTTTTGATGGCAGATTGCAGGAGCCACTTGGTACTATCAAACCAGCCCAACTTGGCACTGGTGCCACCATGGGTCTGGTCACCATCCTGCCTATCGTAGCTTTTCAGGAGCCAGCCGGTCACTCCCAGCCATAGGCCCCCAGAAAAAAACCTCGGTCCGTTTCCCTGGAAAACAAAAGTAAGCTGCCCCGCTTCTAGATGGCAGATTGCAGGAGCCACTTGGTGCTATCAAACCAGCCCGACGTGGCACTGGTGCCACCTTGGGTCTGGGAACCATCCTGCGTATCCTGTGTTCTAAGGAGCCAGCCGGCCACTCCCAGCCACAGTCCCCCAAACACAAACAACGGCGCTTTTCCCTGGAAAACAAAACTGACCTGCCAACTTTTTGATGGCAGATTGCAGGAGCAACTTGGTACTATCAAACCAGCCCAACTTGGGACTGGTGCCACCATGGGTCTGGTCACCATCCTGCCTATCGTAGCTTTTCAGGAGCCAGCCGGTCACTCCCAGCCATAGGTCCCCAGACAAATACCTCGGCCCGTTTCCCTGGCAAACAAAAGTAAGCTGCCCCGCTTCTGGATGGCAGATTGAAGGAGCCACTTGGTGCTATCAAACCAGCCCGACTTGGCACTGGTACCACCTTGGGTCTGGGGACCATCCTGCCTATCGTGGATTTTAAGGAGCCAGCCGGCTACTCCCAGCCACAGGCCCCCAACAAAAACCACGGCCCTTTTTTCTGGCAAACAAAACTTAGCTGCCTCACTTATGGATGGCAGATTGCAGGAGCCACTTGGTGTAATCAAACCAGCCCGACTTGGCACTGGTGTCACCTTGGGTCTGGGAACCATCCTGCGTATCGTGGATTTTCAGGAGCCAGCCGGCCACTCCCAGCCACAGGCCCCCAAACAAAATCAACGGCGCTGTTCCCTGGAAAACAAAACACGCCTGCCAACTTTTTGATGGAGTTTGCAGGAGCCACTTGGTACTATCAAACCAGCCCAACTTGGCACTGGTGCCACCATGGGTCTGGTAAACATCCTGCGTATCGTGGATTCTTAGGAGCCAGCAGGCCACTCCTAGCCACAGGCCCCCAAACAAAAACCTAGGCCTATTTCTCTGGCAAACAAAAGTAAGCTGCCCCGCTTCTGGATGGCAGATTGCAGGAGACACTTGGGACTATCAAACCAGCCCAACTTGGCACTGGTGCCACCTTGGATCTGGGAACCATGTTGTGTATCGTGGATTTTCAGGGGCCAGCCGGCCACTCTCAGCCATATGTCCCCAAACAGAAACCTCGGCCCGTTTCTCTGGCAAACAAAACTCAACTGCCCCTCTTCTGGATGGCAAATTGCAGGGTGAACTTGATACTAAAACCGCAGGCCGACTTGGTAGTGGTGACACCTTGGGCCTGGGAACCATCATGCGTATCGAGCATTTTAAGGAGCCAGCCGGCCACTCCCAGCAATATGCCCCCAAAAACAATCCACGGAATTTTTCTCTGGAAAACAAAAATCAGCTGCCCCGCTTCTGGATGGCAGATTGCAGGAGCCACTTTGCACCACCAAACCAGCCCGACTTGGCACTGGTGCCACCTTGCATCTGGGAACCATGCTGCCTAGCGTGGATTTTCAGGGGCCAGCGGGCCACTCTCAGCTATATGCCCCCAAACAAAACCCACGGCCCGTTTCCCTGGCAAACAAAAGTAAGCTGCCCTGCTTCTGGATGGCAGATTGCAGGAACCACTTGGTAGTATCAAACCAGCCCGACTTGGCACTGGTGCCACCTTGGGTCTGGGAACCATCCTGCGTATCGTGGATTCTAAGGAGCCAGCCGGCCACTCCCAGCCACAGGCCCCCAAACACAAACAACGGCGCTTTTCCCTGGAAAACAAAACTCGCCTGCCAACTTTTTGATGGCAGATTGCAGGAGCCACTTGGTACTATCAAACCAGCCCAACTTGGCACTGGTGCCACCATGGGTCTGGTCACCATCCTGCCTATCGTAGCTTTTCAGGAGCCAGCCGGTCACTCCCAGCCATAGGCCCTGAGACAGAAACCTCGGCCCGTTTCCCTGGCAAACAAAAGTAAGCTGCCCCGCTTCTGGATGGTAGATTGCAGGACGCACTTGGTACTATCAAACCAGCCCAACTTGGCACTGGTGCCACCTCTGGTCTGGGAACCATCCTGCGTATCGTGGATTCTAAGGAGCCAGCCGTCCACTCCCAGCCACAGGCCCCCAAACACAAACAACGGCGCTTTTCCCTGGAAAACAAAACTCGCCTGCCAACTTTTTGATGGCAGATTGCAGGAGCCACTTGGTACTATCAAATCAGCCCAACTTGGCACTGGTGCCACCATGGGTCTGGTCACCATCCTGCCTATCGTAGCTTTTCAGGAGCCAGCCGGTCACTCCCAGCCATAGGCCCCCAGACACAAACCTCGGCCCGTTTCCCTGGCAAACAAAAGTAAGCTGCCCCGCTTCTGGATGGCCGATTGCAGGAACCACTTTGCACCATCAAACTAGCCCGACTTGGCACTGGTGCCACCTCTGGTCTGGGAACCATGCTGTGTATCGTGGATTCTAAGGAGCCATCCGTCCACTCCCAGCCACAGGCCCCCAAACACAAACAACGGCGCTTTTCCCTGGAAAACAAAACTCGCCTGCCAACTTTTTGATGGCAGATTGCAGGAGCCACTTGGTACTATCAAACCAGCCCAACTTGGCACTGGTGCCACCATGGGTCTGGTCACCATCCTGCCTATCGTAGCTTTTCAGGAGCCAGCCGGTCACTCCCAGCCATAGGCCCCCAGACACAAACCTCGGCCCGTTTCCCTGGCAAACAAAAGTAAGCTGCCCCGCTTCTGGATGGCAGATTGCAGGAACCACTTGGTAGTATCAAACCAGCCCGACTTGGCACTGGTGCCACCTCTGGTCTGGGAACCATCCTGCGTATCGTGGATTCTAAGCAGCCAGCCGGCCACTCCCAGCCACAGGCCCCCAAACACAAACAACGGCGCTTTTCCCTGGAAAACAAAACTCGCCTGCCAACATTTTGATGGCAGATTGCAGGAGCCACTTGGTACTATCAAACCAGCCCAACTTGGCACTGGTGCCACCATGCGTTTGGTCACCATCCTGCCTATCGTAGCTTTTCAGGAGCCAGCCGGTCACTCCCAGCTATAGGCCCCCAGACAAAAACCTCGGCCCGTTTCCCTGGCATACAAAAGTAAGCTGCCCCGCTTCTGGATGGCAGATTGCAGGAACCACTTGGTAGTATCAAACCAGCCCGACTTGGCACTGGTGCCACCTCTGGTCTGGGAACCATCCTGCGTATCGTGGTTCTAAGGAGCCATCCGTCCACTCCCAGCCACAGGCCCCCAAACACAAACAACGGCGCTTTTCCCTGGAAAACAAAACTCGCCTGCCAACTTTTTGATGGCAGATTGCAGGAGCCACTTGGTACTATCAAATCAGCCCAACTTGGCACTGGTGCCACCATGGGTCTGGTCACCATCCTGCCTATCGTAGCTTTTCAGGAGCCAGCCGGTCACTCGCAGCCATAGGCCCCCAGAAACAATACTCGGCCCGTTTCCCTGGCAAACAAAAGTAAGCTGCCCCGCTTCTGGATGGCAGATTGCAGGAGCCACTTTGCACCATCAAACTAGCCCGACTTGGCACTGGTGCCACCTCTGGTCTGGGAACCATGCTGTGTATCGTGGATTCTAAGGAGCCAGCCGGCCACTCCCACCCACAGGCCCCCAAACAAAAACAACGGCGCTTTTCCCTGGAAAACAAAACTCGCCTGCCAATTTTTTGATGGCAGATTGCAGGAGCCACTTGGTACTATCAAACCAGCCCAACTTGGCACTGGTGCCACCATGGGTCTGGTCACCATGCTGCCTATCGTAGCTTTTCAGGAGCCAGCCGGTCACTCCCAGCCATAGGCCCCCAGACACAAACCTCGGCCCGTTTCCCTGGCAAACAAAAGTAAGCTACCCCGCTTCTGGATGGCAGATTGCAGGACGCACTTGATAGTATCAAACCAGCCCGACTTGGCACTGGTGCCACCTCAGGTCTGGGAACCATGCTGCGTATCGTGGATTCTAATTAGCCATCTGGCCACTCCCACCCACAGGCCCCCAAACAAAAACAACGGCGCTTTTCCCTGGAAAACAAACCTCGCCTGCTAAATTTTGATGGCAGATTGCCGGAGCCACTTGGTACTATCAAACCAGCCCAACTTGACACTGGTGCCACCATGGGTCTGGTCACCATCCTGCCTATCGTAGCTTTTCAGGAGCCAGCCGGTCACTCCCAGCCATAGGCCCCCAGACAAAAACCTTGGCCCGTTTCCCTGGCAAACAAAAGTAAGTTATCCCGCTTCTGGATGGCAGATTGCAGGAGCCACTTTTCACCATCAAACCAGCCCGACTTGGCACTGGTGCCACCTCTGGTCTGGGAACCATCCTGCGTATCGTGGATTCTAAGGAGCCAGCCGGCCACTCCCAGCCACAGGCCCCCAGACACAAACAACGGCGCTTTTCCCTGGAAAACAAAACTCGCCTGCCAACTTTTTGATGGCAGATTGCAGGAGCCACTTGGTACTATCAAACCAGCCCAACTTGGCACTGGTGCCACCATGGATCTGGTCACCATCCTGCCTATCGTAGCTTTTCAGGACCTAGCCGGTCACTCCAAGCCATAGGCCCCCAGAGAAAAACCTCGGCCCGTTTCCCTGGCAAACAAAAGTAAGCTGCCCCGCTTCTGGATGGCAGATTGCAGGAACCACTTGGTACTATCAAACCAGCCCAACTTGGAACTGGTGCCACCTTGGGTCTGGGAACCATCCTGCGTATCGTGGATTCTAAGGAGCCAGCCGGTCACTCCCAGCCACAGGCCACCAAACACAAACAACGGCGCTTTTCCCTGGAAAACAAAACTCGCCTGCCAACATTTAGATGGCAGATTGCAGGAGCCACTTGCTACTATCAAATCAGCCCAACTTGGCACTGGTGCCACCATGGGTCTGGTCACCATCCTGCCTATCGTAGCTTTTCAGGAGCCAGCCGGTCACTCCCTGCCATAAACCCCCAGAGAAAAACCTCGGCCCGTTTCCCTGGCAAACAAAAGTAAGCTACCCCGCTTCTGGATGGCAGATTGCAGGAGCCACTTTGCACCATCAAACTAGCCCGACTTGGCACTGGTGCCACCTCAGGTCTGGGAACCATCCTGCGTATCGTTCATTGTAAGGAGCCAGCCGGCCACTCCCAGCCACAGGCCCCCAGACACAAACAACGGCGCTTTTCCCTGGAAAACAAAACTCGCCTGCCAACATTTTGATGGCAGATTGCAGGAGCCACTTGGTACTATCAAATCAGCCCAACTTGGCACTGGTGCCACCATGGGTCTGGTCACCATCCTGCCTATCGTAGCTTTTCAGGAGCCAGCCGGTCACTCGCAGCCATAGGCCCCCAGACACAAAACTCGGCCCGTTTCCCTGGCAAACAAAAGTAAGCTGCCCCGCTTCTGGATGGCAGATTGCAGGAGCCACTTTGCACCATCAAACTGGCCCGACTTGGCACTGGTGCCACCTTGGGTCTGGGAACCATCCTGCGTATCGTGGATTCTAAGGAGCCAGCCGGTCACTCCCACCCACAGGCCCCCAAACACAAACAACGGCACTTTTCCCTGGAAAACAAAACTCGCCTGCCAACATTTTGATGGCAGATTGCAGGAGCCACTTGGTACTATCAAACCAGCCCAACTTGGCACTGGTGCCACCATGGGTCTGGTCACCATCCTGCCTATCGTAGCTTTTCAGGAGCCAGCCGGTCACTCCCAGCCATAGGCCCCCAGACAAAAACCTCGGCCCGTTTCCCTGGCAAACAAAAGTAAGTCATCCCGCTTCTGGATGGCAGATTGCAGGAGCCACTTTTCACCATCAAACCAGCCCGACTTGGCACTGGTGCCACCTCTGGTCTGGGAACCATCCTGCGTATCATGGATTCTAAGGAGCCAGCCGGCCACTCCCAGCCAGAGAACCCCAAACACAAACAACGGCGCTTTTCCCTGGATAACAAACTCGCCTGCCAACTTTTTGATGGCAGATTGCAGGAGCCACTTGGTACTATCAAACCAGCCCAACTTGGCACTGGTGCCACCATGGGTCTGGTCACCATCCTGCCTATCGTAGCTTTTCAGGAGCCAGCCGGTCACTCCCAGCCATAGGCCCTGAGACACAAACCTCGGCCCGTTTCCCTGGCAAACAAAAGTAAGCTGCCCCGCTTCTGGATGGCAGATTGCAGGACGCACTTGGTACTATCAAACCAGCCCAACTTGGCACTGGTGCCACCTCTGGTCTGGGAACCATCCTGCGTATCGTGGATTCTAAGGGGCCAGCCGTCCACTCCCAGCCACAGGCCCCCAAACAAAAACAACGGCGCTTTTCCCTGGAAAACAAAACTCGCCTGACAACTTTTTGATGGCAGATTGCAGGAGCCACTTGGTACTATCAAATCAGCCCAACTTGGCACTGGTGCCACCATGGGTCTGGTCACCATCCTGCCTATCGTAGCTTTTCAGGAGCCAGCCGGTCACTCCCAGCCATAGGCCGCCAGACACAAACCTCGGCCCGTTTCCCTGGCATACAAAAGTAAGCTGCCCCGCTTCTGGATGGCAGATTGCAGGAGCCACTTTGCACCATCAAACTAGCCCGACTTGGCACTGGTGCCACCTCTGGTCTGGGAACCATCCTGCGTATCGTGGATTCTAAGGAGCCAGCCGGCCACTCCCACCCACAGGCCCCCAAACAAAACAAAGGCGCTTTTCCCTGGAAAACAAAACTCGCCTGCCAATTTTTTGATGGCAGATTGCAGGAGCCACTTGGTACTATCAAACCAGCCCAACTTGGCACTGGTGCCACCATGGGTCTGGTCACCATCCTGCCTATCGTAGCTTTTCAGGAGCCAGCCGGTCACTCCCAGCCATAGGCCCCCAGACACAAACCTCAGCCCGTTTCCCTGGCAAACAAAAGTAAGCTACCCCGCTTCTGGATGGCAGATTGCAGGACGCACTTGATAGTATCAAACCAGCCCGACTTGGCACTGGTGCCACCTCAGGTCTGGGAACCATGCTGCGTATCGTGGATTCTAATTAGCCATCTGGCCACTCCCACCCACAGGCCCCCAAACAAAATCAACGGCGCTTTTCCCTGGAAAACAAACCTCGCCTGCCAAATTTTGATGGCAGATTGCCGGAGCCACTTGGTACTATCAAACCAGCCCAACTTGACACTGGTGCCACCATGGGTCTGGTCACCATCCTGCCTATCGTAGCTTTTCAGGAGCCAGCCGGTCACTCCCAGCCATAGGCCCCCAGACAAAAACCTTGGCCCGTTTCCCTGGCAAACAAAAGTAAGTTATCCTGCTGCTGGATGGCAGATTGCAGGAGCCACTTTTCACCATCAAACCAGCCCGACTTGGCACTGGTGCCACCTCTGGTCTGGGAACCATCCTGCGTATCGTGGATTCTAAGGAGCCAGCCGGCCACTCCCAGCCACAGGCCCCCAAACACAAACCACAGCGCTTTTCCCTGGAAAACAAAACTCGCCTGCCAACTTTTTGATGGCAGATTGCAGGAGCCACTTGGTACTATCAAACCAGCCCAACTTGGCACTGGTGCCACCATGGATCTGGTCACCATCCTGCCTATCGTAGCTTTTCAGGACCTAGCCGGTCACTCCAAGCCATAGGCCCCCAGAGAAAAACCTCGGCCCGTTTCCCTGGCAAACAAAAGTAAGCTGCCCCGCTTCTGGATGGCAGATTGCAGGAACCACTTGGTACTATCAAACCAGCAAAACTTGGCACTGGTGCCACCTTGGGTCTGGGAACCATCCTGCGTATCGTGGATTCTAAGGAGCCAGCCGGTCACTCCCAGCCACAGGCCACCAAACACAAACAACGGCGCTTTTCCCTGGAAAACAAAACTCGCCTGCCAACATTTTGATGGCAGATTGCAGGAGCCACTTGCTACTATCAAATCAGCCCAACTTGGCACTGGTGCCACCATGGGTCTGGTCACCATCCTGCCTATCGTAGCTTTTCAGGAGCCAGCCGGTCCCTCCCTGCCATAGGCCCCCAGAGAAAAACCTCGGCCCGTTTCCCTGGCAAACAAAAGTAAGCTACCCCGCTTCTGGATGGCAGATTGCAGGAGCCACTTTGCACCATCAAACTAGCCCGACTTGGCACTGGTGCCACCTCAGGTCTGGGAACCATCCTGCGTATCGTTCATTGTAAGGAGCCAGCCGGCCACTCCCAGCCACAGGCCCCTAGACACAAACAACGGCGCTTTTCCCTGGAAAACAAAACTCGCCTGCCAACTTTTTGATGGCAGATTGCAGGAGCCACTTGGTACTATCAAATCAGCCCAACTTGGCACTGGTGCCACCATGGGTCTGGTCACCATCCTGCCTATCGTAGCTTTTCAGGAGCCAGCCGGTCACTCGCAGCCATAGGCCCCCAGACACAAACCTCAGCCCGTTTCCCTGGCAAAGAAAAGTAAGCTACCCCGCTTCTGGATGGCAGATTGCAGGACGCACTTGATAGTATCAAACCAGCCCGACTTGGCACTGGTGCCACCTCAGGTCTGGGAACCATGCTGCGTATCGTGGATTCTAATTAGCCATCTGGCCACTCCCACCCACAGGCCCCCAAACAAAATCAACGGCGCTTTTCCCTGGAAAACAAACCTCGCCTGCCAAATTTTGATGGCAGATTGCCGGAGCCACTTGGTACTATCAAACCAGCCCAACTTGACACTGGTGCCACCATGGGTCTGGTCACCATCCTGCCTATCGTAGCTTTTCAGGAGCCAGCCGGTCACTCCCAGCCATAGGCCCCCAGACAAAAACCTTGGCCCGTTTCCCTGGCAAACAAAAGTAAGTTATCCCGCTTCTGGATGGCAGATTGCAGGAGCCACTTTTCACCATCAAACCAGCCCGACTTGGCACTGGTGCCACCTCTGGTCTGGGAACCATCCTGCGTATCGTGGATTCTAAGGAGCCAGCCGGCCACTCCCAGCCACAGGCCCCCAAACACAAACCACAGCGCTTTTCCCTGGAAAACAAAACTCGCCTGCCAACTTTTTGATGGCAGATTGCAGGAGCCACTTGGTACTATCAAACCAGCCCAACTTGGCACTGGTGCCACCATGGATCTGGTCACCATCCTGCCTATCGTAGCTTTTCAGGACCTAGCCGGTCACTCCAAGCCATAGGCCCCCAGAGAAAAACCTCGGCCCGTTTCCCTGGCAAACAAAAGTAAGCTGCCCCGCTTCTGGATGGCAGATTGCAGGAACCACTTGGTACTATCAAACCAGCCCAACTTGGCACTGGTGCCACCTTGGGTCTGGGAACCATCCTGCGTATCGTGGATTCTAAGGAGCCAGCCGGTCACTCCCAGCCACAGGCCACCAAACACAAACAACGGCGCTTTTCCCTGGAAAACAAAACTCGCCTGCCAACATTTTGATGGCAGATTGCAGGAGCCACTTGCTACTATCAAATCAGCCCAACTTGGCACTGGTGCCACCATGGGTCTGGTCACCATCCTGCCTATCGTAGCTTTTCAGGAGCCAGCCGGTCACTCCAAGCCATAGGCCCCCAGACAAAAACCTCGGCCCGTTTCCCTGGCAAACAAAAGTAAGCTGCCCCGCTTCTGGATGGCAGATTGCAGGAGCCACTTTGCACCATCAAACTAGCCCGACTTGGCACTGGTGCCACCTCTGGTCTGGGAACCATCCTGCGTATCGTGGATTCTAAGGAGCCAGCCAGCCACTCCCACCCACAGGCCCCCAAACAAAACAACGGCGCTTTTCCCTGGAAAACAAAACTCGCCTGCCAATTTTTTGATGGCAGATTGCAGGAGCCACTTGGTACTATCAAACCAGCCCAACTTGGCACTGGTGCCACCATGGGTCTGGTCACCATCCTGCCTATCGTAGCTTTTCAGGAGCCAGCCGGTCACTCCCAGCCATAGGCCCCCAGACACAAACCTCGCCCCGTTTCCCTGGCAAACAAAAGTAAGCTACCCCGCTTCTGGATGGCAGATTGCAGGACGCACTTGATAGTATCAAACCAGCCCGACTTGGCACTGGTGCCACCTCAGGTCTGGGAACCATGCTGCGTATCGTGGATTCTAATTAGCCATCTGGCCACTCCCACCCACAGGCCCCCAAACAAAAACAACGGCGCTTTTCCCTGGAAAACAAACCTCGCCTGCCAAATTTTGATGGCAGATTGCCGGAGCCACTTGGTACTATCAAACCAGCCCAACTTGACACTGGTGCCACCATGGGTCTGGTCACCATCCTGCCTATCGTAGCTTTTCAGGAGCCAGCCGGTCACTCCCAGCCATAGGCCCCCAGACAAAAACCTTGGCCCGTTTCCCTGGCAAACAAAAGTAAGTTATCCCGCTTCTGGATGGCAGATTGCAGGAGCCACTTTTCACCATCAAACCAGCCCGACTTGGCACTGGTGCCACCTCTGGTCTGGGAACCATCCTGCCTATCGTGGATTCTAAGGAGCCAGCCGGCCACTCCCAGCCACAGGCCCCCAAACACAAACCACAGCGCTTTTCCCTGGAAAACAAAACTCGCCTGCCAACTTTTTGATGGCAGATTGCAGGAGCCACTTGGTACTATCAAACCAGCCACACTTGGCACTGGTGCCACCATGGATCTGGTCACCATCCTGCCTATCGTAGCTTTTCAGGACCTAGCCGGTCACTCCAAGCCATAGGCCCCCAGAGAAAAACCTCGGCCCGTTTCCCTGGCAAACAAAAGTAAGCTGCCCCGCTTCTGGATGGCAGATTGCAGGAACCACTTGGTACTATCAAACCAGCCCAACTTGGCACTGGTGCCACCTTGGGTCTGGGAACCATCCTGCGTATCGTGGATTCTAAGGAGCCAGCCGGTCACTCCCAGCCACAGGCCACCAAACACAAACAACGGCGCTTTTCCCTGGAAAACAAAACTCGCCTGCCAACATTTTGATGGCAGATTGCAGGAGCCACTTGCTACTATCAAATCAGCCCAACTTGGCACTGGTGCCACCATGGGTCTGGTCACCATCCTGCCTATCGTAGCTTTTCAGGAGCCAGCCGGTCCCTCCCTGCCATAGGCCCCCAGAGAAAATCCTCGGCCCGTTTCCCTGGCAAACAAAAGTAAGCTACCCCGCTTCTGGATGGCAGATTGCAGGAGCCACTTTGCACCATCAAACTAGCCCGACTTGGCACTGGTGCCACCTCAGGTCTGGGAACCATCCTGCGTATCGTTCATTGTAAGGAGCCAGCCGGCCACTCCCAGCCACAGGCCCCCAGACACAAACAACGGCGCTTTTCCCTGGAAAACAAAACTCGCCTGCCAAATTTTTGATGGCAGATTGCAGGAGCCACTTGGTACTATCAAATCAGCCCAACTTGGCACTGGTGCCACCATGGGTCTGGTCACCATCCTGCCTATCGTAGCTTTTCAGGAGCCAGCCGGTCACTCCCAGCCATAGGCCCCCAGACACAAAACTCGGCCCGTTTCCCTGGCAAACAAAAGTAAGCTACCCCGCTTCTGGATGGCAGATTGCAGGAGCCACTTTGCACCATCAAACTGGCCCGACTTGGCACTGGTGCGACCTCTGGTCTGGGAACCATCCTGCGTATCGTGGATTCTAAGGAGCCAGCCGGTCACTCCCACCCACAGGCCCCCAAACACAAACAACGGCACTTTTCCCTGGAAAACAAAACTCGCCTGCCAACATTTTGATGGCAGATTGCAGGAGCCACTTGGTACTATCAAACCAGCCCAACTTGGCACTGGTGCCACCATGGGTCTGGTCACCATCCTGCCTATCGTAGCTTTACAGGAGCCAGCCGGTCACTCCCAGCCATAGGCCCCCAGACAAAAACCTTGGCCCGTTTCCCTGGCAAACAAAAGTAAGTTATCCCGCTTCTGGATGGCAGATTGCAGGAGCCACTTTTCACCATCAAACCAGCCCGACTTGGCACTGGTGCCACCTCTGGTCTGGGAACCATCCTGCGTATCGTGGATTCTAAGGAGCCAGCCGGCCACTCCCAGCCACAGGCCCCCAAACACAAACCACAGCGCTTTTCCCTGGAAAACAAAACTCGCCTGCCAACTTTTTGATGGCAGATTGCAGGAGCCACTTGGTACTATCAAACCAGCCACACTTGGCACTGGTGCCACCATGGATCTGGTCACCATCCTGCCTATCGTAGCTTTTCAGGACCTAGCCGGTCACTCCAAGCCATAGGCCCCCAGAGAAAAACCTCGGCCCGTTTCCCTGGCAAACAAAAGTAAGCTGCCCCGCTTCTGGATGGCAGATTGCAGGAACCACTTGGTACTATCAAACCAGCCCAACTTGGCACTGGTGCCACCTTGGGTCTGGGAACCATCCTGCGTATCGTGGATTCTAAGGAGCCAGCCGGTCACTCCCAGCCACAGGCCACCAAACACAAACAACGGCGCTTTTCCCTGGAAAACAAAACTCGCCTGCCAACATTTTGATGGCAGATTGCAGGAGCCACTTGCTACTATCAAATCAGCCCAACTTGGCACTGGTGCCACCATGGGTCTGGTCACCATCCTGCCTATCGTAGCTTTTCAGGAGCCAGCCGGTCCCTCCCTGCCATAGGCCCCCAGAGAAAAACCTCGGCCCGTTTCCCTGGCAAACAAAAGTAAGCTACCCCGCTTCTGGATGGCAGATTGCAGGAGCCACTTTGCACCATCAAACTAGCCCGACTTGGCACTGGTGCCACCTCAGGTCTGGGAACCATCCTGCGTATCGTTCATTGTAAGGAGCCAGCCGGCCACTCCCAGCCACAGGCCCCCAGACACAAACAACGGCGCTTTTCCCTGGAAAACAAAACTCGCCTGCCAACTTTTTGATGGCAGATTGCAGGAGCCACTTGGTACTATCAAATCAGCCCAACTTGGCACTGGTGCCACCATGGGTCTGGTCACCATCCTGCCTATCGTAGCTTTTCAGGAGCCAGCCGGTCACTCCCAGCCATAGGCCCCCAGACACAAAACTCGGCCCGTTTCCCTGGCAAACAAAAGTAAGCTACCCCGCTTCTGGATGGCAGATTGCAGGAGCCACTTTGCACCATCAAACTGGCTCGACTTGGCACTGGTGCGACCTCTGGTCTGGGAACCATCCTGCGTATCGTGGATTCTAAGGAGCCAGCCGGTCACTCCCAGCCACAGTCCCCCAAACACAAACAACGGCACTTTTCCCTGGAAAACAAAACTCGCCTGCCAACATTTTGATGGCAGATTGCAGGAGCCACTTGGTACTATCAAACCAGCCCAACTTGGCACTGGTGCCACCATGGGTCTGGTCACCATCCTGCCTATCGTAGCTTTTCAGGAGCCAGCCGGTCACTCCCAGCCATAGGCCCCCAGACAAAAACCTTGGCCCGTTTCCCTGGCAAACAAAAGTAAGTTATCCCGCTTCTGGATGGCAGATTGCAGGAGCCACTTTTCACCATCAAACCAGCCCGACTTGGCACTGGTGCCACCTCTGGTCTGGGAACCATCCTGCCTATCGTGGATTCTAAGGAGCCAGCCGGCCACTCCCAGCCACAGGCCCCCAAACACAAACCACAGCGCTTTTCCCTGGAAAACAAAACTCGCCTGCCAACTTTTTGATGGCAGATTGCAGGAGCCACTTGGTACTATCAAACCAGCCACACTTGGCACTGGTGCCACCATGGATCTGGTCACCATCCTGCCTATCGTAGCTTTTCAGGACCTAGCCGGTCACTCCAAGCCATAGGCCCCCAGACAAAAACCTCGGCCCGTTTCCCTGGCAAACAAAAGTAAGCTGCCCCGCTTCTGGATGGCAGATTGCAGGAACCACTTGGTACTATCAAACCAGCCCAACTTGGCACTGGTGCCACCTTGGGTCTGGGAACCATCCTGCGTATCGTGGATTCTAAGGAGCCAGCCGGTCACTCCCAGCCACAGGCCACCAAACACAAACAACGGCGCTTTTCCCTGGAAAACAAAACTCGCCTGCCAACATTTTGATGGCAGATTGCAGGAGCCACTTGCTACTATCAAATCAGCCCAACTTGGCACTGGTGCCACCATGGGTCTGGTCACCATCCTGCCTATCGTAGCTTTTCAGGAGCCAGCCGGTCCCTCCCTGCCATAGGCCCCCAGAGAAAAACCTCGGCCCGTTTCCCTGGCAAACAAAAGTAAGCTACCCCGCTTCTGGATGGCAGATTGCAGGAGCCACTTTGCACCATCAAACTAGCCCGACTTGGCACTGGTGCCACCTCAGGTCTGGGAACCATCCTGCGTATCGTTCATTGTAAGGAGCCAGCCGGCCACTCCCAGCCACAGGCCCCCAGACACAAACAACGGCGCTTTTCCCTGGAAAACAAACCTCGCCTGCCAACTTTTTGATGGCAGATTGCAGGAGCCACTTGGTACTATCAAATCAGCCCAACTTGGCACTGGTGCCACCATGGGTCTGGTCACCATCCTGCCTATCGTAGCTTTTAAGGAGCCAGCCGGTCACTCGCAGCCATAGGCCCCCAGACACAATACTCGGCCCGTTTCCCTGGCAAACAAAAGTAAGCTACCCCGCTTCTGGATGGCAGATTGCAGGAGCCACTTTGCACCATCAAACTGGCCCGACTTGGCACTGGTGCGACCTCTGGTCTGGGAACCATCCTGCGTATCGTGGATTCTAAGGAGCCAGCCGGTCACTCCCACCCACAGGCCCCCAAACACAAACAACGGCACTTTTCCCTGGAAAACAAAACTCGCCTGCCAACATTTTGATGGCAGATTGCAGGAGCCACTTGGTACTATCAAACCAGCCCAACTTGGCACTGGTGCCACCATGGGTCTGGTCACCATCCTGCCTATGGTAGCTTTTCAGGAGCCAGCCGGTCACTCCCAGCCATAGGCCCCCAGACAAAAAGCTCGGCCCGTTTCCCTGGCAAACAAAAGTAAGTTATCCCGCTTCTGGATGGCAGATTGCAGGAGCCACTTTTCACCATCAAACCAGCCCGACTTGGCACTGGTGCCACCTCTGGTCTGGGAACCATCCTGCGTATCGTGGATTCTAAGCAGCCAGCCGGCCACTCCCAGCCACAGGCCCCCAAACACAAACAACGGCGCTTTTCCCTGGATAACAAACTCGCCTGCCAACTTTTTGATGGCAGATTGCAGGAGCCACTTGGTACTATCAAACCAGCCCAACTTGGCACTGGTGCCACCATGGGTCTGGTCACCATCCTGCCTATCGTAGCTTTTCAGGAGCCAGCCGGTCACTCCCAGCCATAGGCCCCCAGACACAAACCTCGGCCCGTTTCCCTGGCAAACAAAAGTAAGCTGCCCCGCTTCTGGATGGCAGATTGCAGGACGCACTTGGTAGTATCAAACCAGCCCGACTTGGCACTGGTGCCACCTCTGGTCTGGGAACCATCCTGCGTATCGTGGTTCTAAGGAGCCATCCGTCCACTCCCAGCCACAGGCCCCCAAACACAAACAACGGCGCTTTTCCCTGGAAAACAAAACTCGCCTGCCAACTTTTTGATGGCAGATTGCAGGAGCCACTTGGTACTATCAAATCAGCCCAACTTGGCACTGGTGCCACCATGGGTCTGGTCACCATCCTGCCTATCGTAGCTTTTCAGGAGCCAGCCGGTCACTCGCAGCCATAGGCCCCCAGAAACAATACTCGGCCCGTTTCCCTGGCAAACAAAAGTAAGCTGCCCCGCTTCTGGATGGCAGATTGCAGGAGCCACTTTGCACCATCAAACTAGCCCGACTTGGCACTGGTGCCACCTCTGGTCTGGGAACCATCCTGCGTATCGTGGATTCTAAGGAGCCAGCCGGCCACTCCCACCCACAGGCCCCCAAACAAAAACAACGGCGCTTTTCCCTGGAAAACAAAACTCGCCTGCCAATTTTTTGATGGCAGATTGCAGGAGCCACTTGGTACTATCAAACCAGCCCAACTTGGCACTGGTGCCACCATGGGTCTGGTCACCATCCTGCCTATCGTAGCTTTTCAGGAGCCAGCCGGTCACTCCCAGCCATAGGCCCCCAGACACAAACCTCGGCCCGTTTCCCTGGCAAACAAAAGTAAGCTACCCCGCTTCTGGATGGCAGATTGCAGGACGCACTTGATAGTATCAAACCAGCCCAACTTGGCACTGGTGCCACCTCAGGTCTGGGAACCATGCTGCGTATCGTGGATTCTAATTAGCCATCTGGCCACTCCCACCCACAGGCCCCCAAACAAAAACAACGGCGCTTTTCCCTGGAAAACAAACCTCGCCTGCCAAATTTTGATGGCAGGTTGCCGGAGCCACTTGGTACTATCAAACCAGCCCAACTTGACACTGGTGCCACCATGGGTCTGGTCACCATCCTGCCTATCGTAGCTTTTCAGGAGCCAGCCGGTCACTCCCAGCCATAGGCCCCCAGACACAAACCTCGGCCCGTTTCCCTGGCAAACAAAAGTAAGTTATCCCGCTTCTGGATGGCAGATTGCAGGAGCCACTTTTCACCATCAAACCAGCCCGACTTGGCACTGGTGCCACCTCTGGTCTGGGAACCATCCTGCCTATCGTGGATTCTAAGGAGCCAGCCGGCCACTCCCAGCCACAGGCCCCCAAACACAAACCACAGCGCTTTTCCCTGGAAAACAAAACTCGCCTGCCAACTTTTTGATGGCAGATTGCAGGAGCCACTTGGTACTATCAAACCAGCCCAACTTGGCACTGGTGCCACCATGGATCTGGTCACCATCCTGCCTATCGTAGCTTTTCAGGACCTAGCCGGTCACTCCAAGCCATAGGCCCCCAGAGAAAAACCTCGGCCCGTTTCCCTGGCAAACAAAAGTAAGCTGCCCCGCTTCTGGATGGCAGATTGCAGGAACCACTTGGTACTATCAAACCAGCCCAACTTGGCACTGGTGCCACCTTGGGTCTGGGAACCATCCTGCGTATCGTGGATTCTAAGGAGCCAGCCGGTCACTCCCAGCCACAGGCCACCAAACACAAACAACGGCGCTTTTCCCTGGAAAACAAAACTCGCCTGCCAACATTTTGATGGCAGATTGCAGGAGCCACTTGCTACTATCAAATCAGCCCAACTTGGCACTGGTGCCACCATGGGTCTGGTCACCATCCTGCCTATCGTAGCTTTTCAGGAGCCAGCCGGTCCCTCCCTTCCATAGGCCCCCAGAGAAAAACCTCGGCCCGTTTCCCTGGCAAACAAAAGTAAGCTACCCCGCTTCTGGATGGCAGATTGCAGGAGCCACTTTGCACCATCAAACTAGCCCGACTTGGCACTGGTGCCACCTCAGGTCTGGGAACCATCCTGCGTATCGTTCATTGTAAGGAGCCAGCCGGCCACTCCCAGCCACAGGCCCCCAGACACAAACAACGGCGCTTTTCCCTGGAAAACAAAACTCGCCTGCCAACTTTTTGATGGCAGATTGCAGGAGCCACTTGCTACTATCAAATCAGCCCAACTTGGCACTGGTGCCACCATGGGTCTGGTCACCATCCTGCCTATCGTAGCTTTTCAGGAGCCAGCCGGTCACTCCCAGCCATAGGCCCCCAGACACAAACCTCGGCCCGTTTCCCTGGCAAACAAAAGTAAGCTACCCCGCTTCTGGATGGCAGATTGCAGGAGCCACTTTGCACCATCAAACTAGCCCGACTTGGCACTGGTGCGACCTCTGGTCTGGGAACCATCCTGCGTATCGTGGATTCTAAGGAGCCAGCCGGTCACTCCCACCCACAGGCCCCCAAACACAAACAACGGCACTTTTCCCTGGAAAACAAAACTCGCCTGCCAACATTTTGATGGCAGATTGCCGGAGCCACTTGGTACTATCAAACCAGCCCAACTTGGCACTGGTGCCACCATGGGTCTGGTCACCATCCTGCCTATCGTAGCTTTTCAGGAGCCAGCCGGTCACTCCCAGCCATAGGCCCCCAGACAAAAACCTCGGCCCGTTTCCCTGGCAAACAAAAGTAAGTTATCCCGCTTCTGGATGGCAGATTGCAGGAGCCACTTTTCACCATCAAACCAGCCCAACTTGGCACTGGTGCCACCTCTGGTCTGGGAACCATCCTGCGTATCGTGGATTCTAAGCAGCCAGCCTGCCACTCCCTGCCACAGGCCCCCAAACACAAACAACGGCGCTTTTCCCTGGATAACAAACTCGCCTGCCAACTTTTTGATGGCAGATTGCAGGAGCCACTTGGTACTATCAAACCAGCCCAACTTGGCACTGGTGCCACCATGGGTCTGGTCACCATCCTGCCTATCGTAGCTTTTCAGGAGCCAGGCGGTCACTCCCAGCCATAGGCCCTGAGACACAAACCTCGGCCCGTATCCCTGGCAAACAAAAGTAAGCTGCCCCGCTTCTGGATGGCAGATTGCAGGACGCACTTGGTACTATCAAACCAGCCCAACTTGGCACTGGTGCCACCTCTGGTCTGGGAACCATGCCGCGTATCGTGGATTCTAAGGAGCCAGCTGGCCACTCCCAGCCACAGGCCCCCAAACAGAATCAACGGCGCTTTTCCCTGGAAAACAAAACTCGCCTGCCAACTTTTTCATGGCAGATTGCAGGAGCCACTTGGTACTATCAAATCAGCCCAACTTGGCACTGGTGCCACCATGGGTCTGGTCACCATCCTGCCTATCGTAGCTTTTCAGGAGCCAGCCGGTCACTCCCAGCCATAGGCCCCCAGACACAAACCTCGGCCCGTTTCCCTGGCAAACAAAAGTAAGCTACCCCGCTTCTGGATGGCAGATTGCAGGAACCACTTTGCACCATCAAACTAGCCCGACTTGGCACTGGTGCCACCTCTGGTCTGGGAACCATGCTGCGTATCGTGGATTTTAAGGAGCCATCCGTCCACTCCCAGACACAGGCCCCCAAACACAAACAACGGCGCTTTTCCCTGGAAAACAAAACTCGCCTGCCAACATTTTGATGGCAGATTGCAGGAGCCACTTGGTACTATCAAACCAGCCCAACTTGGCACTGGTGCCACCATGGGTCTGGTCACCATCCTGCCTATCGTAGCTTTTCAGGAGCCAGCCGGTCACTCCCAGCCATAGGCCCCCAGACACAAACCTCGGCCCGTTTCCCTGGCAAACAAAAGTAAGCTGCCCCGCTTCTGGATGGCAGATTGCAGGACGCACTTGGTAGTATCAAACCAGCCCGACTTGGCACTGGTGCCACCTCTGGTCTGGGAACCATCCTGCGTATCGTGGATTATAAGGAGCCAGCCGGCCACTCCCAGCCACAGGCCCCCAAACACAAACAACGGCGCTTTTCCCTGGAAAACAAAACTCGCCTGCCAACATTTTGATGGCAGATTGCAGGAGCCACTTGGTACTATCAAACCAGCCCAACTTGGCACTGGTGCCACCATGCGTTTGGTCACCATCCTGCCTATCGTAGCTTTTCAGGACCTAGCCGGTCACTCCAAGCCATAGGCGCCCAGACAAAAAGCTCGGCCCGTTTCCCTGGCAAACAAAGTAAGCTGCCCCGCTTCTGGATGGCAGATTGCAGGAACCACTTGGTACTATCAAACCAGCCCGACTTGGCACTGGTGCCACCTTGGGTCTGGGAACCATCCTGCGTATCGTGGATTCTAAGGAGCCAGCCGGTCACTCCCAGCCACAGGCCCCCAAACACAAACAACGGCGCTTTTCCCTGGAAAACAAAACTCGCCTGCCAATATTTTGATGGCAGATTGCAGGAGCCACTTGCTACTATCAAATCAGCCCAACTTGGCACTGGTGCCACCATGGGTCTGGTCACCATCCTGCCTATCGTAGCTTTTCAGGAGCCAGCCGGTCCCTCCCTGCCATAGGCCCCCAGAGAAAAACCTCGGCCCGTTTCCCTGGCAAACAAAAGTAAGCTACCCCGCTTCTGGATGGCAGATTGCAGGAGCCACTTTGCACCATCAAACTAGCCCGACTTGGCACTGGTGCCACCTCAGGTCTGGGAACCATGCTGCGTATCGTGGATTCTAAGGAGCCATCCGTCCAATCCCAGACACAGGCCCCCAAACACAAACAACGGCGCTTTTCCCTGGAAAACAAAACTCGCCTGCCAACTTTTTGATGGCAGATTGCAGGAGCCACTTGGTACTATCAAACCAGCCCAACTTGGCACTGGTGCCACCATGGGTCTGGTCACCATCCTGCCTATCGTAGCTTTTCAGGAGCCAGACGGTCACTCCCAGCCATAGGCCCCCAGACACAAACCTCGGCCCGTTTCCCTGGCAAACAAAAGTAAGCTGCCCCGCTTCTGGATGGCAGATTGCAGGACGCACTTGGTAGTATCAAACCAGCCCGACTTGGCACTGGTGCCACCTCTGGTCTGGGAACCATCCTGCGTATCGTGGATTCTAAGGAGCCAGCCGGCCACTCCCAGCCACAGGCCCCCAAACACAAACAACGGCGCTTTTCCCTGGAAAACAAAACTCGCCTGCCAACATTTTGATGGCAGATTGCAGGAGCCACTTGGTACTATCAAATCAGCCCAACTTGGTACTGGTGCCACCATGCGTTTGGTCACCATCCTGCCTATCGTAGCTTTTCAGGAGCCAGACGGTCACTCCCAGCTATAAGCCCCCAGACAAAAACCTCGGCCCGTTTCCCTGGCATACAAAAGTAAGCTGCCCCGCTTCTAGATGGCAGATTGCAGGAACAACTTGGTACTATCAAACCAGCCCGACTTGGCACTGGTGCCACCTCTGGTCTGGGAACCATCCTGCGTATCGTGGATTCTAAGGAGCCATCCGTCCACTCCCAGCCACAGGCCCCCAAACACAAACAACGGCGCTTTTCCCTGGAAAACAAAACTCGCCTGCCAACATTTTGATGGCAGATTGCAGGAGCCACTTGGTACTATCAAACCAGCCCAACTTGGCACTGGTGCCACCATGGATCTGGTCACCATCCTGCCTATCGTAGCTTTTCAGGACCTAGCCGGTCACTCCAAGCCATAGGCGCCCAGACAAAAAGCTCGGCCCGTTTCCCTGGCAAACAAAGTAAGCTGCCCCGCTTCTGGATGGCAGATTGCAGGAACCACTTAGTACTATCAAACCAGCCCGACTTGGCACTGGTGCCACCTTGGGTCTGGGAACCATCCTGCGTATCGTGGATTCTAAGGAGCCATCCGTCCACTCCCAGCCACAGGCCCCCAAACACAAACAACGGCGCTTTTCCCTGGAAAACAAAACTCGCCTGCCAATATTTTGATGGCAGATTGCAGGAGCCACTTGCTACTATCAAATCAGCCCAACTTGGCACTGGTGCCACCATGGGTCTGGTCACCATCCTGCCTATCGTAGCTTTTCAGGAGCCAGCCGGTCCCTCCCTGCCATAGGCCCCCAGAGAAAAACCTCGGCCGTTTCCCTGGCAAACAAAAGTAAGCTACCCCGCTTCTGCATGGCAGATTGCAGGAGACACTTTGCACCATCAAACTAGCCCGACTTGGCACTGGTGCCACCTCAGGTCTGGGAACCATCCTGCGTATCGTTCATTCTAAGGAGCCAGCCGGCCACTCCAGCCACAGGCCCCCAGACACAAACAACGGCGCTTTTCCCTGGAAAACAAAACTCGCCTGCCAACTTTTAGATGGCAGATTGCAGGAGCCTCTTGGTACTGTCAAATCAGCCCAACTTGGCACTGGTGCCACCATGGGTCTGGTCACCATCCTGCCTATCGTAGCTTTTCAGGACCTAGCAGGTCACTCCCAGCCATAGGCGCCCAGACAAAAAGCTCGGCCCGTTTCCCTGGCAAACAAAAGTAAGCTGCCCCGCTTCTGGATGGCAGATTTCCGGAGCCACTTGGTACTATCAAACCAGCCCGACTTGGCACTGGTGCCACCTCTGGTCTGGGAACCATGCTGCGTATCGTGGATTCTAAGGAGCCATCCGTCCACTCCCAGCCACAGGCCCCCAAACACAAACAACGGCGCTTTTCCCTGGAAAACAAAACTCGCCTGCCAACATTTTGATGGCAGATTGCAGGAGCCACTTCCTACTATCAAATCAGCCCAACTTGGCACTGGTGCCACCATGGGTCTGGTCACGATCCTGCCTATCGTAGGTGTTCAGGCGCCAGCCGGTCACTCCCAGCCATAGGCCCCCAGAGAAAAACCTCGGCCCGTTTCCCTGGCAAACAAAAGTAAGCTGCCCCGCTTCTGGATGGCAGATTGCAGGAGCCACTTTGCACCATCAAACCAGCCCAACTTGGCACTGGTGCCACCTCTGGTCTGGGAACCATGCTGTGTATCGTGGATTCCAATTAGCAAGCCGGCCACTCCCAGCCACAGGCCTCCAAACACAAACAACGGCGCTTTTCCCTGGAAAACAAAACTCGCCTGCCAACTTTTTGATGGCAGATTGCAGGAGCCACTTGGTACTATCAAACCAGCCCAACTTGGCACTGGTGCCACCATGGGTCTGGTCACCATCCTGCCTATCGTAGCTTTTCAGGACCTAGACGGTCACTCCCAGCCATAGGCCCCGTGACACAAACCTCGGCCCGTTTCCCTGGCAAACAAAAGTAAGCTACCCCGCTTCTGGATGGCAGATTGCAGGATCCACTAGGTATTATCAAACCAGCCCGACTTGGCACTGGTGCCACCTCTGGTCTGGGAACCATCCTGCGTATCGTGGATTCTAAGCAGCCAGCCGGCCACTCCCAGCCACAGGCCCCCAAACACAAACAACGGCGCTTTTCCCTGGAAAACAAAACTCGCCTGCCAAATTTTTGATGGCAGATTGCAGGAGCCACTTGGTACTAACAAACCAGCCCAACTTGGCACTGGTGCCACCATGGGTCTGGTCACCATCCTGCCTATCGTAGCTTTTCAGGAGCCAGCCGGTCACTCCAAGCCATAGGCCCCCAGACAAAAACCTCGGCCCTTTTCCCTGGCAAAGAAAAATAAGCTACCCCGCTTCTGGATGGCACATTGCAGGAGCCACTTTGCACCACCAAACCAGCCCGACTTGGCACTGGTGCCACCTCAGGTCTGGGAACCATCCTGCGTATCGTGGATTCTAATTAGCCATCCGTCCACTCCCAGCCACAGGCCCCCAAACAAAAACAACGTCGCTTTTCCCTGGAAAACAAAACTCGCCTGCCAAATTTTGATGGCAGATTGCCGGAGCCACTGGGTACTATCAAACCAGCCCAACTTGACACTGGTGCCACCATGGGTCTGGTCACCATCCTGCCTATCGTAGCTTTTCAGGAGCCAGCCGGTCACTCCCAGCCATAGGCGCCCAGACAAAAAGCTCGGACCGTTTCCCTGGCAAACAAAAGTAAGTTATTCCGCTACTGGATGGCAGATTGCAGGAGCCACTTTTCACCATCAAACCAGCCCGACTTGGCACTGGTGCCACCTCTGGTCTGGGAACCATGCTGCGTATCGTGGATTCTAAGGAGCCAGCCGGCCACTCCCAGCCACAGGCCCCCAAACACAAACAACGGCGCATTTCCCTGTATAACAAACTCGCCTGCCAACTTTTTGATGGCAGATTGCAGGAGCCACTTGGTACTATCAAACCAGCCCAACTTGGCACTGGTGCCACCATGGGTCTGGTCACCATCCTGCCTATCGTAGCTTTTCAGGAGCCAGCCGGTCACTCCCAGCCATAGGCCCCCAGACACAAACCTCGGCCCGTTTCCCTGGCAAACAAAAGTAAGCTACCCCGCTTCTGGATGGCAGATTGCAGGAAGCACTTGGTACTATCAAACCAGCCCAACTTGGCACTGGTGCCACCTCTGGTCTGGGAACCATGCTGCGTATCGTGGATTCTAAGGAGCCAGCCGGCCACTCCCAGCCACAGGCCCCCAAACAAAAACAACGGCGCTTTTCCCTGGAAAACAAAACTCGCCTGCCAACATTTTGATGGCAGATTGCAGGAGCCACTTGGTACTATCAAACCAGCCCAACTTGGCACTGGTGCCACCATGGGTCTGGTCACCATCCTGCCTATCTTAGCTTTTCGGGAGCCAGCCGGTCACTCCCAGCCATAGGCCCCCAGACACAAACCTCGGCCCGTTTCCCTGGCAAACAAAAGTAAGCTGCCCCGCTTCTGGATGGCAGATTGCAGGAGCCACTTGGTACTATCAAACCAGCCCCACTTGGCACTGGTGCCACCTTGGGTCTGGGAACCATCCTGCGTATCGTGGATTCTAAGGAGCCAGCCGGTCACTCCCAGCCACAGGCCCCCAAACACAAACCACAGCGCTTTTCCCTGGAAAACAAAACCCGCCTGCCGATATTTTGATGGCAGATTGCAGGAGCCACTTGCTACTATCAAATCAGCCCAACTTGGCACTGGTGCCACCATGGGTCTGGTCACCATCCTGCCTATCGTAGCTTTTCAGGAGCCAGCCGGTCCCTCCCAGCCATAGGCCCCCAGACACAAAGCTCGGCCCGTTTCCCTGGCAAACAAAAGTAAGCTGCCCCGCTTCTGGATGGCAGATTGTAGGACGCACTTGGTACTATCAAACCAGCCCGACTTGGCACTGGTGCCACCTCTGGTCTGGGAACCATGGTGCGTATCGTGAATTCTAAGGAGCCAGCCGGCCACTCCCAGCCATAGGCACCCAAACACAAACAACGGCGCTTTTCCCTGGAAAACAAAACTCGCCTGCCAACTTTTTGATGGCAGATTGCAGGAGCCACTTGGTACTATCAAACCAGCTCAACTTGGCACTGGTGCCACCATGGGTCTGCTCACCATCCTGCCTATCGTAGCTTTTCAGGAGCCAGACGGTCACTCGCAGCCATAGGCCCCCAGACACAAACCTCGGCCCGTTTCCCTGGCAAACAAAAGTAAGCTGCCCCGCTTCTGGATGGCAGATTGCAGGAGCTATTTAGTACTATCAAACCAGCCCGACTTGGCACTGGTGCCACCTCAGGTCTGGGAACCATCCTGCGTATCGTGGATTCTAAGGAGCCAGCCGGCCACTCCCAGCCACAGGCGCCCAAACACAAACAACGGCGCTTTTCCCTGGAAAACAAAACTCGCCTGCCAAATTTTGACGGCAGATTGCAGGAGCCACTTGGTACTATCAAATCAGCCCAACTAAGGACTGGTGCCACCATGGGTCTGGTCACCATCCTGCCTATCGTAGCTTTTCAGGAGCCAGCCGGTCACTCCCAGCCATAGGCCCCCAGACAAAAACCTCGGCCCGTTTCCCTGGCATACAAAAGTAAGCTGCCCTGTTCTGGATGGCAGATTGCAGGAACCACTTGGTACTATCAAACCAGCAAAACTTGGCACTGGTGCCACCTTGGGTCTGGATACCATGCTGCGTATCGTGGATTCTAAGGAGCCAGCCGGCCACTCCCAGCCACAGGCCCCCAAACACAAACAACGGCGCTTTTCCCTGGAAAACAAAACTCTCCGGCCAACTTTTTGATGGGAGATTGCAGGAGCCACTTGGTTTTATCAAATCAGACCAACTTGGCACTGGTGCCACCATGGGTCTGGTCACCATCCTGCCTATCGTAGCTTTTCAGGAGCCAGCCGGTCACTCCCAGCCATAGGCCCCCAGACACAAACCTCGGCCCGTTTCCCTGACAAACAAAAGTAAGTTATCCCGCTTCTGGATGGCAGATTGCCGGAGCCACTTGGTACTATCAAACCAGCCCGACTTGGCACTGGTGCCACCATGGGTCTGGTCACCATCCTGCCTATCGTGGATTCTAATTACCCATCTGTCCACTCCCAGCCACAGGCCCCCAGACAAAAACAACGGCGCTTTTCCCTGGAAAACAAAACTCGTCTGCCAACTTTTTGATGGCAGATTGCCAGAGCCACTTGGTACTATCAAACCAGCCCAACTTGGCACTGGTGCCACCTTGGGTCTGGGAACCATGCTGCGTATCGTGGATTCTAAGGAGCCAGCTGGCCACTCCCAGCCACAGGCCCCCAAACAAAAACAACGGCGCTTTTCCCTGGAAAACAAAACTCGCCTGCCAAATTTTTGATGGCAGATTGCAGGAGCCACTTGGTACTATCAAACCAGCCCAACTTGACACTGGTGCCACCATGGGTCTGGTCACCATCCTGCCTATCTTAGCTGTTCAGGAGCCAGCCGGTCACTCCCAGCCATAGGCCCCCAGACACAAACCTCGGCCCGTTTCCCTGGCAAACAAAAGTAAGCTGCCCCGCTTCTGGATGGCAGATTGCAGGAGCCACTTGGTACTATCAAACCAGCCCCACTTGGCACTGGTGCCACCTTGGGTCTGGGAACCATCCTGCGTATCGTGGATTCTAAGGAGCCAGCCGGTCACTCCCAGCCACAGGCCCCCAAACACAAACCACAGCGCTTTTCCCTGGAAAACAAACCCGCCTGCCGACATTTTGATGGCAGATTGCAGGAGCCACTTGCTGCTATCAAATCAGCCCAACTTGGCACTGGTGCCACCATGGGTCTGGTCACCATCCTGCCTATCGTAGCTTTTCAGGAGCCAGCCGGTCACTCCCAGTCATAGGCCCCCAGACACAAAGCTCGGCCCGTTTCCCTGGCAAACAAAAGTAAGCTGCCCCGCTTCTGGATGGCAGATTGTAGGACGCACTTGGTACTATCAAACCAGCCCGACTTGGCACTGGTGCCACCTCTGGTCTGGGAACTATGGTGCGTATCGTGGATTCTAAGGAGCCAGCCGGCCACTCCCAGCCATAGGCACCCAAACACAAACAACGGCGCTTTTCCCTGGAAAACAAAACTCGCCTGCCAACATTTTGATGGCAGATTGCAGGAGCCACTTGGTACTATCAAACCAGCTCAACTTAGCACTCTTGCCACCATGGGTCTGCTCACCATCGTGCCTATCGTAGCTTTTCAGGAGCCAGACGGTCACTCGCAGCCATAGGCCCCCAGACAAAAACCTCGGCCCGTTTCCCTGGCAAACAAAAGTAAGCTGCCCCGCTTCTGGATGGCAGATTGCAGGAGCTATTTAGTACTATCAAACCAGCCCGACTTGGCACTGGTGCCACCATGGGTCTGGTCACCATCCTGCCTATCGTAGCTTTTCAGGAGCCAGCCGGTCACTCCCAGCCATAGGCCCCCAGACAAAAACCTCGGCCCGTTTCCCTGGCAAACAAAAGTAAGTTATCCCGCTACTGGATGGCAGATTGCAGGAGCCACTTTTCACCATCAAACCAGCCCAACTTGGCACTGGTGCCACCTCTGGTCTGGGAACCATCCTGCGTATCGCTGATTCTAAGGAGCCAGCCGGCCACTCCCTGCCACAGGCCCCCAAACACAAACAACGGCGCTTTTCCCTGGATAACAAACTCGCCTGCCAACTTTTTGATGGCAGATTGCAGGAGCCACTTGGTACTATCAAACCAGCCCAACTTGGCACTGGTGCCCCCATGGGTCTGGTCACCATCCTGCCTATCGTAGCTTTTCAGGAGCCAGGCGGTCACTCCCAGCCATAGGCCCTGAGACACAAACCTCGGCCAGTATCCCTGGCAAACAAAAGTAAGCTGCCCCGCTTCTGGATGGCAGATTGCAGGAGCCACTTGGTACTATCAAACCAGCCCAACTTGGCACTGGTGCCACCTCTGGTCTGGGAACCATGCCGCGTATCGTGGATTCTAAGGAGCCAGCCGGCCACTCCCAGCCACAGGCCCCCAAACAGAAACAACGGCGCTTTTCCCTGGAAAACAAAACTCGCCTGCCAACTTTTTCATGGCAGATTGCAGGAGCCACTTGGTACTATCAAACCAGCCCGACTTGGCACTGGTGCCACCATGGGTCTGGTCACCATCCTGCCTATCGTGGATTCTAATTAGCCATCTGTCCACTCCCAGCCACAGGCCCCCAAACAAAATCAACGGCGCTTTTCCCTGGAAAACAAAACTCGTCTGCCAACTTTTTGATGGCAGATTGCCAGAGGCACTTGGTACTATCAAACCAGCCCAACTTGGCACTGGTGCCACCTTGGGTCTGGGAACCATGCTGCGTATCGTGGATTATAAGGAGCCAGCCGGCCACTCCCAGCCACAGGCCCCCAAACACAAACCACAGCGCTTTTCCCTGGAAAACAAAATTCGCCGGCCAAATTTTTGATGGCAGATTGCAGGAGCCACTTGGTACTATCAAATCAGCCCAACTTGGCCCTGGTGCCACCATGGGTCTGGTCACCATCCTGCTTATCGTAGCTTTTCAGGAGCCAGCCGGTCACTCCCAGCCATAGGCGCCCAGACACAATGCTCTGCCCTTTTCCCTGGCAAACCAAAGTAAGCTGCCCCGCTTCTGGATGGCAGATTGCAGGAACCACTTGGTACTATCAAACCAGCCCGACTTGGCACTGGTGCCACCTCTGGTCTGGGAACCATGCTGCGTATCGTGGATTCTAAGGAGCCAGCCAGCCACTCCCAGCCACAGGCCCCCAAACAAAAACAACGGCACTTTTCCCTGGAAAACAAAACTCGCCTGCCAAATTTTTGATGGCAGATTGCAGGAGACACTTGGTACTATCAAACCAGCCCAACTTGACACTGGTGCCACCATGGGTCTGGTCACCATCCTGCCTATCTTAGCTTTTCAGGAGCCAGCCGGTCACTCCCAGCCATAGGCCCCCAGACACAAAGCTCGGCCCGTTTCCCTGGCAAACAAAAGTAAGCTGCCCCGCTTCTGGATGGCAGATTGCAGGAGCCACTTGGTACTATCAAACCAGCCCAACTTGGCACTGGTGCCACCTTGGGTCTGGGAACCATCCTGCGTATCGTGGATTCTAAGGAGCCAGCCGGTCACTCCCAGCCACAGGCCCCCAAACACAAACCACAGCGCTTTTCCCTGGAAAACAAACCCGCCTGCCGACATTTTGATGGCAGATTGCAGGAGCCACTTGCTGCTATCAAATCAGCCCAACTTGGCACTGGTGCCACCATGGGTCTGGTCACCATCCTGCCTATCGTAGCTTTTCAGGAGCCAGCCGGTCACTCCCAGTCATAGGCCCCCAGACACAAAGCTCGGCCCGTTTCCCTGGCAAACAAAAGTAAGCTGCCCCGCTTCTGGATGGCAGATTGTAGGACGCACTTGGTACTATCAAACCAGCCCGACTTGGCACTGGTGCCACCTCTGGTCTGGGAACCATGCTGCGTATCGTGGATTCTAAGGAGCCAGCCGGCCACTCCCAGCCATAGGCACCCAAACACAAACAACGGCGCTTTTCCCTGGAAAACAAAACTCGCCTGCCAACTTTTTGATGGCAGATTGCAGGAGCCACTTGGTACTATCAAACCAGCTCAACTTGGCACTGGTGCCACCATGGGTCTGCTCACCATCCTGCCTATCGTAGCTTTTCAGGAGCCAGACGGTCACTCGCAGCCTTAGGCCCCCAGACAAAAACCTCGGCCCGTTTCCCTGGCAAACAAAAGTAAGCTGCCCCGCTTCTGCATGGCAGATTGCAGGAGCTATATAGTACTATCAAACCAGCCCGACTTGGCACTGGTGCCACCATGGGTCTGGTCACCATCCTGCCTATCGTAGCTTTTCAGGAGCCAGCCGGTCACTCCCAGCCATAGGCCCCCAGACAAAAACCTCGGCCCGTTTCCCTGGCAAACAAAAGTAAGTTATCCCGCTTCTGGATGGCAGATTGCAGGAGCCACTTTTCACCATCAAACCAGCCCAACTTGGCACTGGTGCCACCTCTGGTCTGGGAACCATCCTGCGTATCGTGGATTCTAAGCAGCCAGCCGGCCACTCCCTGCCACAGGTCCCCAAACACAAACAACGGCGCTTTTCCCTGGATAACAAACTCGCCTGCCAACTTTTTGATGGCAGATTGCAGGAGCCACTTGGTACTATCAAACCAGCCCAACTTGGCACTGGTGCCACCATGGGTCTGGTCACCATCCTGCCTATCGTAGCTTTTCAGGAGCCAGGCGGTCACTCCCAGCCATAGGCCCTGAGACACAAACCTCGGCCCGTATCCCTGGCAAACAAAAGTAAGCTGCCCCGCTTCTGGATGGCAGATTGCAGGACGCACTTGGTACTATCAAACCAGCCCAACTTGGCACTGGTGCCACCTCTGGTCTGGGAACCATGCCGCGTATCGTGGATTCTAAGGAGCCAGCCGGCCACTCCCAGCCACAGGCCCCCAAACAGAAACAACGGCGCTTTTCCCTGGAAAACAAAACTCGCCTGCCAACTTTTTCATGGCAGATTGCAGGAGCCACTTGGTACTATCAAATCAGCCCAACTTGGCACTGGTGCCACCATGGGTCTGGTCACCATCCTGCCTATCGTAGCTTTTCAGGAGCCAGCCGGTCACTCCCAGCCATAGGCCCCCAGACACAAACCTCGGCCCGTTTCCCTGGCAAACAAAAGTAAGCTACCCCGCTTCTGGATGGCAGATTGCAGGAACCACTTTGCACCATCAAACTAGCCCGACTTGGCACTGGTGCCACCTCTGGTCTGGGAACCATGCTGCGTATCGTGGATTCTAAGGAGCCATCCGTCCACTCCCAGACACAGGCCCCCAAACACAAACAACGGCGCTTTTCCCTGGAAAACAAAACTCGCCTGCCAAATTTTTGATGGCAGATTGCAGGAGCCACTTGGTACTATCAAACCAGCCCAACTTGGCACTGGTGCCACCATGGGTCTGGTCACCATCCTGCCTATCGTAGCTTTTCAGGAGCCAGCCGGTCACTCGCAGCCATAGGCCCCCAGACACAAACCTCGGCCCGTTTCCCTGGCAAACAAAAGTAAGCTGCCCCGCTTCTGGATGGCAGATTGCAGGACGCACTTGGTAGTATCAAACCAGCCCGACTTGGCACTGGTGCCACCTCTGGTCTGGGAACCATCCTGCGTATCGTGGATTCTAAGCAGCCAGCCGGCCACTCCCAGCCACAGGCCCCCAAACACAAACAACGGCGCTTTTCCCTGGAAAACAAAACTCGCCTGCCAACATTTTGATGGCAGATTGCAGGAGCCACTTGGTACTATCAAATCAGCCCAACTTGGCACTGGTGCCACCATGCGTTTGGTCACCATCCTGCCTATCGTAGCTTTTCAGGAGCCAGACGGTCACTCCCAGCTATAGGCCCCCAGACACAAACCTCGGCCCGTTTCCCTGGCATACAAAAGTAAGCTGCCCCGCTTCTGGATGGCAGATTGCAGGAACCACTTGGTACTATCAAACCAGCCCGACTTGGCACTGGTGCCACCTCTGGTCTGGGAACCATCCTGCGTATCGTGGTTCTAAGGAGCCATCCGTCCACTCCCAGCCACAGGCCCCCAAACACAAACAACGGCGCTTTTCCCTGGAAAACAAAACTCGCCTGCCAACATTTTGATGGCAGATTGCAGGAGCCACTTGGGACTATCAAACCAGCCCAACTTGGCACTGGTGCCACCATGGATCTGGTCACCCTCCTGCCTATCGTAGCTTTTCAGGACCTAGCCGGTCACTCCAAGCCATAGGCGCCCAGCCAAAATCTCGGCCCGTTTCCCTGGCAAACAAAGTAAGCTGCCCCGCTTCTGGATGGCAGATTGCAGGAACCACTTGGTACTATCAAACCAGCCCGACTTGGCACTGGTGCCACCTTGGGTCTGGGAACCATCCTGCGTATCGTGGATTCTAAGGAGCCAGGCGGTCACTCCCAGCCACAGGCCCCCAAACACAAACAACGGCGCTTTTCCCTGGAAAACAAAACTCGCCTGCCAATCTTTTGATGGCAGATTGCAGGAGCCACTTGCTACTATCAAATCAGCCCAACTTGGCACTGGTGCCACCATGGGTCTGGTCACCATCCTGCCTATCGTAGCTTTTCAGGAGCCAGCCGGTCCCTCCCTGCCATAGGCCCCCAGAGAAAAACCTCGGCCCGTTTCCCTGGCAAACAAAAGTAAGCTACCCCGCTTCTGCATGGCAGATTGCAGGAGCCACTTTGCACCATCAAACTAGCCCGACTTGGCACTGGTGCCACCTCAGGTCTGGGAACCATCCTGCCTATCGTTCATTCTAAGGAGCCAGCCGGCCACTCCATCCACAGGCCCCCAGACACAAACAACGGCGCTTTTCCCTGGAAAACAAAACTCGCCTGCCAACTTTTAGATGGCAGATTGCAGGAGCCACTTGGTACTGTCAAATCAGCCCAACTTGGCACTGGTGCCACCATGGGTCTGGTCACCATCCTGCCTATCGTAGCTTTTCAGGACCTAGCAGGTCACTCCCAGCCATAGGCGCCCAGACACAAAACTCGGCCCGTTTCCCTGGCAAACAAAAGTAAGCTGCCCCGCTTCTGGATGGCAGATTTCCGGAGCCACTTGGTACTATCAAACCAGCCCGACTTGGCACTGGTGCCACCTCTGGTCTGGGAACCATGCTGCGTATCGTGGATTCTAAGGAGCCATCCGTCCACTCCCAGCCACAGGCCCCCAAACACAAACAACGGCGCTTTTCCCTGGAAAACAAAACTCGCCTGCCAACATTTTGATGGCAGATTGCAGGAGCCACTTGCTACTATCAAATCAGCCCATCTTGGCACTGGTGCCACCATGGGTCTGGTCACCATCCTGCCTATCGTAGGTGTTCAGGCGCCAGCCGGTCACTCCCAGCCATAGGCCCCCAGAGAAAAACCTCGGCCCGTTTCCCTGGCAAACAAAAGTAAGCTGCCCCGCTTCTGGATGGCAGATTGCAGGAGCCACTTTGCACCATCAAACCAGCCCAACTTGGCACTGGTGCCACCTCTGGTCTGGGAACCATGCTGTGTATCGTGGATTCCAATTAGCAAGCCGGCCACTCCCTGCCACAGGCCCCCAAACACAAACAACGGCGCTTTTCCCTGGAAAACAAAACTCGCCTGCCAACTTTTTGATGGCAGATTGCAGGAGCCACTTGGTACTATCAAACCAGCCCAACTTGGCACTGGTGCCACCATGGGTCTGGTCACCATCCTGCCTATTGTAGCTTTTCAGGACCTAGACGGTCACTCCCAGCCATAGGCCCCGTGACACAAAGCTCGGCCCGTTTCCCGGGCAAACAAAAGTAAGCTGTCCCGCTTCTGGATGGCAGATTGCAGGATCCACTAGGTATTATCAAACCAGCCCGACTTGGCATTGGTGCCACCTCTGGTCTGGGAACCATCCTGCGTATCGTGGATTCTAAGCAGCCAGCCGGCCACTCCCAGCCACAGGCCCCCAAACACAAACAACGGCGCTTTTCCCTGGAAAACAAAACTCGCCTGCCAACATTTTGATGGCAGATTGCAGGAGCCACTTGGTACTATCAAACCAGCCCAACTTGGCACTGGTGCCACCATGGGTCTGGTCACCATCCTGCGTATCGTAGCTTTTCAGGAGCCAGCCGGTCACTCCAAGCCATAGGACCCCAGACAAAAACCTCGGCCCGTTTCCCTGGCAAAGAAAAATAAGCTACCCCGCTTCTGGATGGCACATTGCAGGAACACTTTGCACCATCAAACCAGCCCGACTTGGCACTGGTGCCACCTCTGGTCTGGGAACCATCCTGCGTATCGTGGATTCTAAATAGCCATCCGTCCACTCCCAGCCACAGGCCCCCAAACAAAAACAACGGCGCTTTTCCCTGGAAAACAAAACTCGCCTGCCAAATTTTGATGGCAGATTGCCGGAGCCACTGGGTACTATCAAACCAGCCCAACTTGACACTGGTGCCACCATGGGTCTGGTCACCATCCTGCCTATCGTAGCTTTTCAGGAGCCAGCCGGTCACTCCCAGCCATAGGCCCCCAGACAAAAAGCTCGGACCGTTTCCCTGGCAAACAAAAGTAAGTTATTCCGCTACTGGATGGCAGATTGCAGGAGCCACTTTTCACCATCAAACCAGCCCGACTTGGCACTGGTGCCACCTCTGGTCTGGGAACCATGCTGCGTATCGTGGATTCTAAGGAGCCAGCCGGCCACTCCCAGCCACAGGCCCCCAAACACAAACAACGGCGCATTTCCCTGGATAACAAACTCGCCTGCCAACTTTTTGATGGCAGATTGCAGGAGCCACTTGGTACTATCAAATCAGCCCATCTTGGCACTGGTGCCACCATGGGTCTGGTCACCATCCTGCCTATCGTAGCTTTTCAGGAGCCAGCCGGTCACTCCCAGCCATAGGCCCCGAGACACAAACCTCGGCCCGTTTCCCTGGCAAACAAAAGTAAGCTACCCCGCTTCTGGATGGCAGATTGCAGGACGCACTTGGTACTATCAAACCAGCCCAACTTGGCACTGGTGCCACCTCTGGTCTGGGAACCATCCTGCGTATCGTGGATTCTAAGCAGCCAGCCGGCCACTCCCAGCCACAGGCCCCCAAACACAAACAACGGCGCTTTTCCCTGGAAAACAAAACTCGCCTGCCAACATTTTGATGGCAGATTGCAGGAGCCACTTGGTACTATCAAATCAGCCCAACTTGGCACTGGTGCCACCATGCGTTTGGTCACCATCCTGCCTATCGTAGCTTTTCAGGAGCCAGCCGGTCACTCCCAGCCATAGGCCCCGAGACACAAACCTCGGCCCGTTTCCCTGGCAAACAAAAGTAAGCTACCCCGCTTCTGGATGGCAGATTGCAGGACGCACTTGGTAGTATCAAACCAGCCCGACTTGGCACTGGTGCCACCTCTGGTCTGGGAACCATCCTGCGTATCGTGGATTCTAAGCAGCCAGCCGGCCACTCCCAGCCACAGGCCCCCAAACACAAACAACGGCGCTTTTCCCTGGAAAACAAAACTCGCCTGCCAACATTTTGATGGCAGATTGCAGGAGCCACTTGGTACTATCAAATCAGCCCAACTTGGCACTGGTGCCACCATGCGTTTGGTCACCATCCTGCCTATCGTAGCTTTTCAGGAGCCAGACGGTCACTCCCAGCTATAGGCCCCCAGACACAAACCTCGGCCCGTTTCCCTGGCATACAAAAGTAAGCTGCCCCGCTTCTGGATGGCAGATTGCAGGAACCACTTGGTACTATCAAACCAGCCCGACTTGGCACTGGTGCCACCTCTGGTCTGGGAACCATCCTGCGTATCGTGGTTCTAAGGAGCCATCCGTCCACTCCCAGCCACAGGCCCCCAAACACAAACAACGGCGCTTTTCCCTGGAAAACAAAACTCGCCTGCCAACATTTTGATGGCAGATTGCAGGAGCCACTTGGGACTATCAAACCAGCCCAACTTGGCACTGGTGCCACCATGGATCTGGTCACCCTCCTGCCTATCGTAGCTTTTCAGGACCTAGCCGGTCACTCCAAGCCATAGGCGCCCAGCCAAAATCTCGGCCCGTTTCCCTGGCAAACAAAGTAAGCTGCCCCGCTTCTGGATGGCAGATTGCAGGAACCACTTGGTACTATCAAACCAGCCCGACTTGGCACTGGTGCCACCTTGGGTCTGGGAACCATCCTGCGTATCGTGGATTCTAAGGAGCCAGGCGGTCACTCCCAGCCACAGGCCCCCAAACACAAACAACGGCGCTTTTCCCTGGAAAACAAAACTCGCCTGCCAATCTTTTGATGGCAGATTGCAGGAGCCACTTGCTACTATCAAATCAGCCCAACTTGGCACTGGTGCCACCATGGGTCTGGTCACCATCCTGCCTATCGTAGCTTTTCAGGAGCCAGCCGGTCCCTCCCTGCCATAGGCCCCCAGAGAAAAACCTCGGCCCGTTTCCCTGGCAAACAAAAGTAAGCTACCCCGCTTCTGCATGGCAGATTGCAGGAGCCACTTTGCACCATCAAACTAGCCCGACTTGGCACTGGTGCCACCTCAGGTCTGGGAACCATCCTGCCTATCGTTCATTCTAAGGAGCCAGCCGGCCACTCCATCCACAGGCCCCCAGACACAAACAACGGCGCTTTTCCCTGGAAAACAAAACTCGCCTGCCAACTTTTAGATGGCAGATTGCAGGAGCCACTTGGTACTGTCAAATCAGCCCAACTTGGCACTGGTGCCACCATGGGTCTGGTCACCATCCTGCCTATCGTAGCTTTTCAGGACCTAGCAGGTCACTCCCAGCCATAGGCGCCCAGACACAAAGCTCGGCCCGTTTCCCTGGCAAACAAAAGTAAGCTGCCCCGCTTCTGGATGGCAGATTTCCGGAGCCACTTGGTACTATCAAACCAGCCCGACTTGGCACTGGTGCCACCTCTGGTCTGGGAACCATGCTGCGTATCGTGGATTCTAAGGAGCCATCCGTCCACTCCCAGCCACAGGCCCCCAAACACAAACAACGGCGCTTTTCCCTGGAAAACAAAACTCGCCTGCCAACATTTTGATGGCAGATTGCAGGAGCCACTTGCTACTATCAAATCAGCCCATCTTGGCACTGGTGCCACCATGGGTCTGGTCACCATCCTGCCTATCGTAGGTGTTCAGGCGCCAGCCGGTCACTCCCAGCCATAGGCCCCCAGAGAAAAACCTCGGCCCGTTTCCCTGGCAAACAAAAGTAAGCTGCCCCGCTTCTGGATGGCAGATTGCAGGAGCCACTTTGCACCATCAAACCAGCCCAACTTGGCACTGGTGCCACCTCTGGTCTGGGAACCATGCTGTGTATCGTGGATTCCAATTAGCAAGCCGGCCACTCCCTGCCACAGGCCCCCAAACACAAACAACGGCGCTTTTCCCTGGAAAACAAAACTCGCCTGCCAACTTTTTGATGGCAGATTGCAGGAGCCACTTGGTACTATCAAACCAGCCCAACTTGGCACTGGTGCCACCATGGGTCTGGTCACCATCCTGCCTATTGTAGCTTTTCAGGACCTAGACGGTCACTCCCAGCCATAGGCCCCGTGACACAAAGCTCGGCCCGTTTCCCGGGCAAACAAAAGTAAGCTGTCCCGCTTCTGGATGGCAGATTGCAGGATCCACTAGGTATTATCAAACCAGCCCGACTTGGCATTGGTGCCACCTCTGGTCTGGGAACCATCCTGCGTATCGTGGATTCTAAGCAGCCAGCCGGCCACTCCCAGCCACAGGCCCCCAAACACAAACAACGGCGCTTTTCCCTGGAAAACAAAACTCGCCTGCCAACATTTTGATGGCAGATTGCAGGAGCCACTTGGTACTATCAAACCAGCCCAACTTGGCACTGGTGCCACCATGGGTCTGGTCACCATCCTGCGTATCGTAGCTTTTCAGGAGCCAGCCGGTCACTCCAAGCCATAGGACCCCAGACAAAAACCTCGGCCCGTTTCCCTGGCAAAGAAAAATAAGCTACCCCGCTTCTGGATGGCACATTGCAGGAACACTTTGCACCATCAAACCAGCCCGACTTGGCACTGGTGCCACCTCTGGTCTGGGAACCATCCTGCGTATCGTGGATTCTAAATAGCCATCCGTCCACTCCCAGCCACAGGCCCCCAAACAAAAACAACGGCGCTTTTCCCTGGAAAACAAAACTCGCCTGCCAAATTTTGATGGCAGATTGCCGGAGCCACTGGGTACTATCAAACCAGCCCAACTTGACACTGGTGCCACCATGGGTCTGGTCACCATCCTGCCTATCGTAGCTTTTCAGGAGCCAGCCGGTCACTCCCAGCCATAGGCCCCCAGACAAAAAGCTCGGACCGTTTCCCTGGCAAACAAAAGTAAGTTATTCCGCTACTGGATGGCAGATTGCAGGAGCCACTTTTCACCATCAAACCAGCCCGACTTGGCACTGGTGCCACCTCTTGTCTGGGAACCATGCTGCGTATCGTGGATTCTAAGGAGCCAGCCGGCCACTCCCAGCCACAGGCCCCCAAACACAAACAACGGCGCATTTCCCTGGATAACAAACTCGCCTGCCAACTTTTTGATGGCAGATTGCAGGAGCCACTTGGTACTATCAAATCAGCCCATCTTGGCACTGGTGCCACCATGGGTCTGGTCACCATCCTGCCTATCGTAGCTTTTCAGGAGCCAGCCGGTCACTCCCAGCCATAGGCCCCGAGACACAAACCTCGGCCCGTTTCCCTGGCAAACAAAAGTAAGCTACCCCGCTTCTGGATGGCAGATTGCAGGACGCACTTGGTACTATCAAACCAGCCCAACTTGGCACTGGTGCCACCTCTGGTCTGGGAACCATGCTGCGTATCGTGGATTCTAAGGAGCCAGCCGGCCACTCCCAGCCACAGGCCCCCAAACAAAAACAACGGCGCTTTTCCCTGGAAAACAAAACTCGCCTGCCAATATTTTGATGGCAGATTGCAGGAGCCACTTGGTACTATCAAACCAGCCCAACTTGGCACTGGTGCCACCATGGGTCTGGTCACCATCCTGCCTATCTTAGCTTTTCAGGAGCCAGCCGGTCACTCCCAGCCATAGGCCCCCAGACACAAACCTCGGCCCGTTTCCCTGGCAAACAAAAGTAAGCTGCCCCGCTTCTGGATGGCAGATTGCAGGAGCCACTTGGTACTATCAAACCAGCCCAACTTGGCACTGGTGCCACCTTGGGTCTGGGAACCATCCTGCGTATCGTGGATTCTAAGGAGCCAGCCGGTCACTCCCAGCCACAGGCCCCCAAACACAAACCACAGCGCTTTTCCCTGGAAAACAAAACCCGCCTGCCGACATTTTGATGGCAGATTGCAGGAGCCACTTGCTACTATCAAATCAGCCCAACTTGGCACTGGTGCCACCATGGGTCTGGTCACCATCCTGCCTATCGTAGCTTTTCAGGAGCCAGCCGGTCACTCCCAGCCATAGGGCCCCAGACACAAAGCTCGGCCCGTTTCCCTGGCAAACAAAAGTAAGCTGCCCCGCTTCTGGATGGCAGATTGCAGGAGCCACTTGGTACTATCAAACCAGCCCGACTTGGCACTGGTGCCACCTCTGGTCTGGGAACCATGGTGCGTATCGTGAATTCTAAGGAGCCAGCCGGCCACTCCCAGCCATAGGCACCCAAACACAAACAACGGCGCTTTTCCCTGGAAAACAAAACTCGCCTGCCAACTTTTTGATGGCAGATTGCAGGAGCCACTTGGTACTATCAAACCAGCCCAACTTGGCACTGGTGCCACCATGGGTCTGGTCACCATCCTGCCTATCGTAGCTTTTCAGGAGCCAGCCGGTCACTCGCAGCCATAGGCCCCCAGACACAAACCTCGGCCCGTTTCCCTGGCAAACAAAAGTAAGCTGCCCCGCTTCTGGATGGCAGATTGCAGGACGCACTTGGTAGTATCAAACCAGCCCGACTTGGCACTGGTGCCACCTCTGGTCTGGGAACCATCCTGCGTATCGTGGATTCTAAGCAGCCAGCCGGCCACTCCCAGCCACAGGCCCCCAAACACAAACAACGGCGCTTTTCCCTGGAAAACAAAACTCGCCTGCCAACATTTTGATGGCAGATTGCAGGAGCCACTTGGTACTATCAAATCAGCCCAACTTGGCACTGGTGCCACCATGCGTTTGGTCACCATCCTGCCTATTGTAGCTTTTCAGGAGCCAGACGGTCACTCCCAGCTAGAGGCCCCCAGACACAAACCTCGGCCCGTTTCCCTGGCATACAAAAGTAAGCTGCCGCGCTTCTGGATGGCAGATTGCAGGAACAACTTGGTACTATCAAACCAGCCCGACTTGGCACTGGTGCCACCTCTGGTCTGGGAACCATCCTGCGTATCGTGGTTCTAAGGAGCCATCCGTCCACTCCCAGCCACAGGCCCCCAAACACAAACAACGGCGCTTTTCCCTGGAAAACAAAACTCGCCTGCCAACATTTTGATGGCAGATTGCAGGAGCCACTTGGGACTATCAAACCAGCCCAACTTGGCACTGGTGCCACCATGGATCTGGTCACCCTCCTGCCTATCGTAGCTTTTCAGGACCTAGCCGGTCACTCCAAGCCATAGGCGCCCAGCCAAAATCTCGGCCCGTTTCCCTGGCAAACAAAGTAAGCTGCCCCGCTTCTGGATGGCAGATTGCAGGAACCACTTGGTACTATCAAACCAGCCCGACTTGGCACTGGTGCCACCTTGGGTCTGGGAACCATCCTGCGTATCGTGGATTCTAAGGAGCCAGCCGGTCACTCCCAGCCACAGGCCCCCAAACACAAACAACGGCGCTTTTCCCTGGAAAACAAAACTCGCCTGCCAACATTTTGATGGCAGATTGCAGGAGCCACTTGCTACTATCAAATCAGCCCATCTTGGCACTGGTGCCACCATGGGTCTGGTCACCATCCTGCCTATCGTAGGTGTTCAGGCGCCAGCCGGTCACTCCCAGCCATAGGCCCCCAGAGAAAAACCTCGGCCCGTTTCCCTGGCAAACAAAAGTAAGCTGCCCCGCTTCTGGATGGCAGATTGCAGGAGCCACTTTGCACCATCAAACCAGCCCAACTTGGCACTGGTGCCACCTCTGGTCTGGGAACCATGCTGTGTATCGTGGATTCCAATTAGCAAGCCGGCCACTCCCTGCCACAGGCCCCCAAACACAAACAACGGCGCTTTTCCCTGGAAAACAAAACTCGCCTGCCAACTTTTTGATGGCAGATTGCAGGAGCCACTTGGTACTATCAAACCAGCCCAACTTGGCACTGGTGCCACCGTGGGTCTGGTCACCATCCTGCCTATTGTAGCTTTTCAGGACCTAGACGGTCACTCCCAGCCATAGGCCCCGTGACACAAAGCTCGGCCCGTTTCCCGGGCAAACAAAAGTAAGCTACCCCGCTTCTGGATGGCAGATTGCAGGATCCACTAGGTATTATCAAACCAGCCCGACTTGGCATTGGTGCCACCTCTGGTCTGGGAACCATCCTGCGTATCGTGGATTCTAAGCAGCCAGCCGGCCACTCCCAGCCACAGGCCCCCAAACAAAAACAACGGCGCTTTTCCCTGGAAAACAAAACTCGCCTGCCAACATTTTGATGGCAGATTGCAGGAGCCACTTGGTACTATCAAACCAGCCCAACTTGGCACTGGTGCCACCATGGGTCTGGTCACCATCCTGCGTATCGTAGCTTTTCAGGAGCCAGCCGGTCACTCCAAGCCATAGGACCCCAGACAAAAACCTCGGCCCGTTTCCCTGGCAAAGAAAAATAAGCTACCCCGCTTCTGGATGGCACATTGCAGGAACACTTTGCACCATCAAACCAGCCCGACTTGGCACTGGTGCCACCTCTGGTCTGGGAACCATCCTGCGTATCGTGGATTCTAATTAGCCATCCGTCCACTCCCAGCCACAGGCCCCCAAACAAAAACAACGGCGCTTTTCCCTGGAAAACAAAACTCGCCTGCCAAATTTTGATGGCAGATTGCCGGAGCCACTGGGTACTATCAAACCAGCCCAACTTGACACTGGTGCCACCATGGGTCTGGTCACCATCCTGCCTATCGTAGCTTTTCAGGAGCCAGCCGGTCACTCCCAGCCATAGGCCCCCAGACAAAAAGCTCGGACCGTTTCCCTGGCAAACAAAAGTAAGTTATTCCGCTACTGGATGGCAGATTGCAGGAGCCACTTTTCACCATCAAACAAGCCCGACTTGGCACTGGTGCCACCTCTGGTCTGGGAACCATGCTGCGTATCGTGGATTCTAAGGAGCCAGCCGGCCACTCCCAGCCACAGGCCCCCAAACACAAACAACGGCGCATTTCCCTGGATAACAAACTCGCCTGCCAACTTTTTGATGGCAGATTGCAGGAGCCACTTGGTACTATCAAATCAGCCCATCTTGGCACTGGTGCCACCATGGGTCTGGTCACCATCCTGCCTATCGTAGCTTTTCAGGAGCCAGCCGGTCACTCCCAGCCATAGGCCCCGAGACACAAACCTCGGCCCGTTTCCCTGGCAAACAAAAGTAAGCTACCCCGCTTCTGGATGGCAGATTGCAGGACGCACTTGGTAGTATCAAACCAGCCCAACTTGGCACTGGTGCCACCTCTGGTCTGGGAACCATGCTGCGTATCGTGGATTCTAAGGAGCCAGCCGGCCACTCCCAGCCACAGGCCCCCAAACAAAAACAACGGCGCTTTTCCCTGGAAAACAAAACTCGCCTGCCAATATTTTGATGGCAGATTGCAGGAGCCACTTGGTACTATCAAACCAGCCCAACTTGGCACTGGTGCCACCATGGGTCTGGTCACCATCCTGCCTATCTTAGCTTTTCAGGAGCCAGCCGGTCACTCCCAGCCATAGGCCCCCAGACACAAACCTCGGCCCGTTTCCCTGGCAAACAAAAGTAAGCTGCCCCGCTTCTGGATGGCAGATTGCAGGAGCCACTTGGTACTATCAAACCAGCCCAACTTGGCACTGGTGCCACCTTGGGTCTGGGAACCATCCTGCGTATCGTGGATTCTAAGGAGCCAGCCGGTCACTCCCAGCCACAGGCCCCCAAACACAAACCACAGCGCTTTTCCCTGGAAAACAAAACCCGCCTGCCGACATTTTGATGGCAGATTGCAGGAGCCACTTGCTACTATCAAATCAGCCCAACTTGGCACTGGTGCCACCATGGGTCTGGTCACCATCCTGCCTATCGTAGCTTTTCAGGAGCCAGCCGGTCACTCCCAGCCATAGGCCCCCAGACACAAAGCTCGGCCCGTTTCCCTGGCAAACAAAAGTAAGCTGCCCCGCTTCTGGATGGCAGATTGCAGGAGCCACTTGGTACTATCAAACCAGCCCGACTTGGCACTGGTGCCACCTCTGGTCTGGGAACCATGGTGCGTATCGTGAATTCTAAGGAGCCAGCCGGCCACTCCCAGCCATAGGCACCCAAACACAAACAACGGCGCTTTTCCCTGGAAAACAAAACTCGCCTGCCAACTTTTTGATGGCAGATTGCAGGAGCCACTTGGTACTATCAAACCAGCCCAACTTGGCACTGGTGCCACCATGGGTCTGGTCACCATCCTGCCTATCGTAGCTTTTCAGGAGCCAGCCGGTCACTCGCAGCCATAGGCCCCCAGACACAAACCTCGGCCCGTTTCCCTGGCAAACAAAAGTAAGCTGCCCCGCTTCTGGATGGCAGATTGCAGGACGCACTTGGTAGTATCAAACCAGCCCGACTTGGCACTGGTGCCACCTCTGGTCTGGGAACCATCCTGCGTATCGTGGATTCTAAGCAGCCAGCCGGCCACTCCCAGCCACAGGCCCCCAAACACAAACAACGGCGCTTTTCCCTGGAAAACAAAACTCGCCTGCCAACATTTTGATGGCAGATTGCAGGAGCCACTTGGTACTATCAAATCAGCCCAACTTGGCACTGGTGCCACCATGCGTTTGGTCACCATCCTGCCTATTGTAGCTTTTCAGGAGCCAGACGGTCACTCCCAGCTATAGGCCCCCAGACACAAACCTCGGCCCGTTTCCCTGGCATACAAAAGTAAGCTGCCGCGCTTCTGGATGGCAGATTGCAGGAACAACTTGGTACTATCAAACCAGCCCGACTTGGCACTGGTGCCACCTCTGGTCTGGGAACCATCCTGCGTATCGTGGTTCTAAGGAGCCATCCGTCCACTCCCAGCCACAGGCCCCCAAACACAAACAACGGCGCTTTTCCCTGGAAAACAAAACTCGCCTGCCAACATTTTGATGGCAGATTGCAGGAGCCACTTGGGACTATCAAACCAGCCCAACTTGGCACTGGTGCCACCATGGATCTGGTCACCCTCCTGCCTATCGTAGCTTTTCAGGACCTAGCCGGTCACTCCAAGCCATAGGCGCCCAGCCAAAATCTCGGCCCGTTTCCCTGGCAAACAAAGTAAGCTGCCCCGCTTCTGGATGGCAGATTGCAGGAACCACTTGGTACTATCAAACCAGCCCGACTTGGCACTGGTGCCACCTTGGGTCTGGGAACCATCCTGCGTATCGTGGATTCTAAGGAGCCAGCCGGTCACTCCCAGCCACAGGCCCCCAAACACAAACAACGGCGCTTTTCCCTGGAAAACAAAACTCGCCTGCCAATCTTTTGACGGCAGATTGCAGGAGCCACTTGCTACTATCAAATCAGCCCAACTTGGCACTGGTGCCACCATGGGTCTGGTCACCATCCTGCCTATCGTAGCTTTTCAGGAGCCAGCCGGTCCCTCCCTGCCATAGGCCCCCAGAGAAAAACCTCGGCCCGTTTCCCTGGCAAACAAAAGTAAGCTACCCCGCTTCTGGATGGCAGATTGCAGGAGCCACTTTGCACCATCAAACTAGCCCGACTTGGCACTGGTGCCACCTCAGGTCTGGGAACCATCCTGCGTATCGTTCATTCTAAGGAGCCAGCCGGCCACTCCATCCACAGGCCCCCAGACACAAACAACGGCGCTTTTCCCTGGAAAACAAAACTCGCCTGCCAAATTTTAGATGGCAGATTGCAGGAGCCACTTGGTACTGTCAAATCAGCCCAACTTGGCACTGGTGCCACCATGGGTCTGGTCACCATCCTGCCTATCGTAGCTTTTCAGGACCTAGCAGGTCACTCCCAGCCATAGGCGCCCAGACACAAAGCTCGGCCCGTTTCCCTGGCAAACAAAAGTAAGCTGCCCCGCTTCTGGATGGCAGATTTCCGGAGCCACTTGGTACTATCAAACCAGCCCGACTTGGCACTGGTGCCACCTCTGGTCTGGGAACCATGCTGCGTATCGTGGATTCTAAGGAGCCATCCGTCCACTCCCAGCCACAGGCCCCCAAACACAAACAACGGCGCTTTTCCCTGGAAAACAAAACTCGCCTGCCAACATTTTGATGGCAGATTGCAGGAGCCACTTGCTACTATCAAATCAGCCCATCTTGGCACTGGTGCCACCATGGGTCTGGTCACCATCCTGCCTATCGTAGGTGTTCAGGCGCCAGCCGGTCCCTCCCTGCCATAGGCCCCCAGAGAAAAACCTCGGCCCGTTTCCCTGGCAAACAAAAGTAAGCTGCCCCGCTTCTGGATGGCAGATTGCAGGAGCCACTTTGCACCATCAAACCAGCCCAACTTGGCACTGGTGCCACCTCTGGTCTGGGAACCATGCTGTGTATCGTGGATTCCAATTAGCAAGCCGGCCACTCCCTGCCACAGGCCCCCAAACACAAACAACGGCGCTTTTCCCTGGAAAACAAAACTCGCCTGCCAACTTTTTGATGGCAGATTGCAGGAGCCACTTGGTACTATCAAACCAGCCCAACTTGGCACTGGTGCCACCATGGGTCTGGTCACCATCCTGCCTATCGCAGCTTTTCAGGACCTAGACGGTCACTCCCAGCCATAGGCCCCGTGACACAAAGCTTGGCCCGTTTCCCTGGCAAACAAAAGTAAGCTGTCCCGCTTCTGGATGGCAGATTGCAGGATCCACTAGGTATTATCAAACCAGCCCGACTTGGCATTGGTGCCACCTCTGGTCTGGGAACCATCCTGCGTATCGTGGATTCTAAGCAGCCAGCCGGCCACTCCCAGCCACAGGCCCCCAAACACAAACAACGGCGCTTTTCCCTGGAAAACAAAACTCGCCTGCCAACATTTTGATGGCAGATTGCAGGAGCCACTTGGTACTATCAAACCAGCCCAACTTGGCACTGGTGCCACCATGGGTCTGGTCACCATCCTGCGTATCGTAGCTTTTCAGGAGCCAGCCGGTCACTCCAAGCCATAGGACCCCAGACAAAAACCTCGGCCCGTTTCCCTGGCAAAGAAAAATAAGCTACCCCGCTTCTGGATGGCACATTGCAGGAACACTTTGCACCATCAAACCAGCCCGACTTGGCACTGGTGCCACCTCTGGTCTGGGAACCATCCTGCGTATCGTGGATTCTAATTAGCCATCCGTCCACTCCCAGCCACAGGCCCCCAAACAAAAACAACGGCGCTTTTCCCTGGAAAACAAAACTCGCCTGCCAAATTTTGATGGCAGTTTGCCGGAGCCACTGGGTACTATCAAACCAGCCCAACTTGACACTGGTGCCACCATGGGTCTGGTCACCATCCTGCCTATCGTAGCTTTTCAGGAGCCAGCCGGTCACTCCCAGCCATAGGCCCCCAGACAAAAAGCTCGGACCGTTTCCCTGGCAAACAAAAGTAAGTTATTCCGCTACTGGATGGCAGATTGCAGGAGCCACTTTTCACCATCAAACCAGCCCGACTTGGCACTGGTGCCACCTCTTGTCTGGGAACCATGCTGCGTATCGTGGATTCTAAGGAGCCAGCCGGCCACTCCCAGCCACAGGCCCCCAAACACAAACAACGGCGCATTTCCCTGGATAACAAACTCGCCTGCCAACTTTTTGATGGCAGATTGCAGGAGCCACTTGGTACTATCAAATCAGCCCATCTTGGCACTGGTGCCACCATGGGTCTGGTCACCATCCTGCCTATCGTAGCTTTTCAGGAGCCAGCCGGTCACTCCCAGCCATAGGCCCCGAGACACAAACCTCGGCCCGTTTCCCTGGCAAACAAAAGTAAGCTACCCCGCTTCTGGATGGCAGATTGCAGGACGCACTTGGTACTATCAAACCAGCCCAACTTGGCACTGGTGCCACCATGGGTCTGGTCACCATCCTGCCTATCGTAGCTTTTCAGGAGCCAGCCGGTCACTCCCAGCCATAGGCCCCCAGACACAAACCTCGGCCCGTTTCCCTGGCAAACAAAAGTAAGCTGCCCCGCTTCTGGATGGCAGATTGCAGGAGCCACTTGGTACTATCAAACCAGCCCAACTTGGCACTGGTGCCACCTTGGGTCTGGGAACCATCCTGCGTATCGTGGATTCTAAGGAGCCAGCCGGTCACTCCCAGCCACAGGCCCCCAAACACAAACCACAGCGCTTTTCCCTGGAAAACAAAACCCGCCTGCCGACATTTTGATGGCAGATTGCAGGAGCCACTTGCTACTATCAAATCAGCCCAACTTGGCACTGGTGCCACCATGGGTCTGGTCACCATCCTGCCTATCGTAGCTTTTCAGGAGCCAGCCGGTCACTCCCAGCCATAGGCCCCCAGACACAAAGCTCGGCCCGTTTCCCTGGCAAACAAAAGTAAGCTGCCCCGCTTCTGGATGGCAGATTGCAGGAGCCACTTGGTACTATCAAACCAGCCCGACTTGGCACTGGTGCCACCTCTGGTCTGGGAACCATGGTGCGTATCGTGAATTCTAAGGAGCCAGCCGGCCACTCCCAGCCATAGGCACCCAAACACAAACAACGGCGCTTTTCCCTGGAAAACAAAACTCGCCTGCCAACTTTTTGATGGCAGATTGCAGGAGCCACTTGGTACTATCAAACCAGCTCAACTTGGCACTGGTGCCACCATGGGTCTGCTCACCATCCTGCCTATCGTAGCTTTTCAGGAGCCAGACGGTCACTCGCAGCCATAGGCCCCCAGACAAAAACCTCGGCCCGTTTCCCTGGCAAACAAAAGTAAGCTGCCCCGCTTCTGCATGGCAGATTCTAGGAGCTATTTAGTACTATCAAACGAGCCCGACTTGGCACTGGTGCCACCTCAGGTCTGGGAACCATCCTGCGTATCGTGGATTCTAAGGAGCCAGCCGGCCACTCCCAGCCACAGGCGCCCAAACACAAACAACGGCGCTTTTCCCTGGAAAACAAAACTCGCCTGCCAAATTTTGACGGCAGATTGCAGGAGCCACTTGGTACTATCAAATCAGCCCAACTTGGGACTGGTGCCACCATGGGTCTGGTCACCATCCTGCCTATCGTAGCTTTTCAGGAGCCAGCCGGTCACTCGCAGCCATAGGCCCCCAGACAAAAACCTCGGCCCGTTTCCCTGGCATACAAAAGTAAGCTGCCCTGCTTCTGGATGGCAGATTGCAGGAACCACTTGGTACTATCAAACCAGCAAAACTTGGCACTGGTGCCACCTTGGGTCTGGATACCATGCTGCGTATCGTGGATTCTAAGGAGCCAGCCGGCCACTCCCAGCCACAGGCCCCCAAACAAAAACAACGGCGCTTTTCCCTGGAAAACAAAACTCTCCTGCCAACATTTTGATGGGAGATTGCAGGAGCCACTTGGTTTTATCAAATCAGACCAACTTGGCACTGGTGCCACCATGGGTCTGGTCACCATCCTGCCTATCGTAGCTTTTCAGGAGCCAGCCGGTCACTCCCAGCCATAGGCCCCCAGACACAAACCTCGGCCCGTTTCCCTGACAAACAAAAGTAAGTTATCCCGCTTCTGGATGGCAGATTGCCGGAGCCACTTGGTACTATCAAACCAGCCCGACTTGGCACTGGTGCCACCATGGGTCTGGTCACCATCCTGCCTCTCGTGGATTCTAATTAGCCATCCGTCCACTCCCAGCCATAGGACCCCAAACAAAAACAGCGGCGCTTTTCCCTGGAAAACAAAACTCGTCTGCCAACTTTTTGATGGCAGATTGCCAGAGGCACTTGGTACTATCAAACCAGCCCAACTTGGCACTGGTGCCACCATGGGTCTGGGAACCATCCTGCGTATCGTGGATTATAAGGAGCCAGCCGGCCACTCCCAGCCACAGGCCCCCAAACACAAACCACAGCGCTTTTCCCTGGAAAACAAAATTCGCCGGCCAACTTTTTGATGGCAGATTGCAGGAGCCACTTGGTACTATCAAATCAGCCCAACTTGGCACTGGTGCCACCATGGGTCTGGTCACCATCCTGCTTATCGTAGCTTTTCAGGAGCCAGCCGGTCACTCCCAGCCATAGGCGCCCAGACACAATGCTCTGCCCTTTTCCCTGGCAAACCAAAGTAAGCTGCCCCGCTTCTGGATGGCAGATTGCAGGAACCACTTGGTACTATAAAACCAGCCCGACTTGGCACTGGTGCCACCTCTGGTCTGGGAACCATGCTGCGTATCGTGGATTCTAAGGAGCCAGCCGGCCACTCCCAGCCACAGGCCCCCAAACAAAAACAACGGCGCTTTTCCCTGGAAAACAAAACTCGCCTGCCAAATTTTTGATGGCAGATTGCAGGAGCCACTTGGTACTATCAAACCAGCCCAACTTGACACTGGTGCCACCATGGGTCTGGTCACCATCCTGCCTATCTTAGCTTTTCAGGAGCCAGCCGGTCACTCCCAGCCATAGGCCCCCAGACACAAAGCTTGGCCCGTTTCCCTGGCAAACAAAAGTAAGCTGCCCCGCTTCTGGATGGCAGATTGCAGGAGCCACTTGGTACTATCAAACCAGCCCAACTTGGCACTGGTGCCACCTTGGGTCTGGGAACCATCCTGCGTATCGTGGATTCTAAGGAGCCAGCCGGTCACTCCCAGCCACAGGCCCCCAAACAAAAACAACGGCGCTTTTCCCTGGAAAACAAACCCGCCTGCCGACATTTGGATGGCAGATTGCAGGAGCCACTTGCTGCTATCAAATCAGCCCAACTTGGTACTGGTGCCACCATGGGTCTGGTCACCATCCTGCCTATCGTAGCTTTTCAGGAGCCAGCCGGTCACTCCCAGTCATAGGCCCCCAGACACAAAGCTCGGCCCGTTTCCCTGGCAAACAAAAGTAAGCTGCCCCGCTTCTGGATGGCAGATTGTAGGACGCACTTGCTACTATCAAACCAGCCCGACTTGGCACTGGTGCCACCTCTGGTCTGGGAACTATGGTGCGTATCGTGGATTCTAAGGAGCCAGCCGGCCACTCCCAGCCATAGGCACCCAAACACAAACAACGGCGCTTTTCCCTGGAAAACAAAACTCGCCTGCCAACTTTTTGTTGGGAGATTGCAGGAGCCACTTGGTACTATCAAACCAGCTCAACTTGGCACTGGTGCCACCATGGGTCTGGTCACCATCCTGCCTATCGTAGCTTTTCAGGAGCCAGCCGGTCACTCCCAGCCATAGGCCCCCAGACACAATCCTCGGCCCGTTTCCCTGACAAACAAAAGTAAGTTATCCCGCTTCTGGATGGCAGATTGCCGGAGCCACTTGGTAATATCAAACCAGCCCGACTTGGCACTGGTGCCACCATGGGTCTGGTCACCATCCTGCCTATCGTGGATTCTAATTAGCCATCTGTCCACTCCCAGCCACAGGCCCCCAAACAAAAACAACGGCGCTTTTCCCTGGAAAACAAAACTCGTCTGCCAACTTTTTGATGGCAGATTGCCAGAGCCACTTGGTACTATCAAACCAGCCCAACTTGGCACTGGTGCCACCTTGGGTCTGGGAACCATGCTGCGTATCGTGGATTCTAAGGAGCCAGCTGGCCACTCCCAGCCACAGGCCCCCAAACAAAAACAACGGCGCTTTTCCCTGGAAAACAAAACTCGCCGGCCAAATTTTTGATGGCAGATTGCAGGAGCCACTTGGTACTATCAAACCAGCCCAACTTGACACTGGTGCCACCATGGGTCTGGTCACCATCCTGCCTATCTTAGCTTTTCAGGAGCCAGCCGGTCACTCCCAGCCATAGGCCCCCAGACACAAACCTCGGCCCGTTTCCCTGGCAAACAAAAGTAAGCTGCCCCGCTTCTGGATGGCAGATTGCAGGAGCCACTTGGTACTATCAAACCAGCCCAACTTGGCACTGGTGCCACCTTGGGTCTGGGAACCATCCTGCGTATCGTGGATTCTAAGGAGCCAGCCGGTCACTCCCAGCCACAGGCCCCCAAACACAAACCACAGCGCATTTCCCTGGAAAACAAACCCGCCTGCCGACATTTTGATGGCAGATTGCAGGAGCCACTTGCTGCTATCAAATCAGCCCAACTTGGCACTGGTGCCACCATGGGTCTGGTCACCATCCTGCCTATCGTAGCTTTTCAGGAGCCAGCCGGTCACTCCCAGTCATAGGCCCCCAGACACAAAGCTCGGCCCGTTTCCCTGGCAAACAAAAGTAAGCTGCCCCGCTTCTGGATGGCAGATTGTAGGACGCACTTGGTACTATCAAACCAGCCCGACTTGGCACTGGTGCCACCTCTGGTCTGGGAACTATGGTGCGTATCGTGGATTCTAAGGAGCCAGCCGGCCACTCCCAGCCATAGGCACCCAAACACAAACAACGGCGCTTTTCCCTGGAAAACAAAACTCGCCTGCCAACATTTTGATGGCAGATTGCAGGAGCCACTTGGTACTATCAAACCAGCTCAACTTAGCACTGGTGCCACCATGGGTCTGCTCACCATCGTGCCTATCGTAGCTTTTCAGGAGCCAGACGGTCACTCGCAGCCATAGGCCCCCAGACAAAAACCTCGGCCCGTTTCCCTGGCAAACAAAAGTAAGCTGCCCCGCTTCTGCATGGCAGATTGCAGGAGCTATTTAGTACTATCAAACCAGCCCGACTTGGCACTGGTGCCACCATGGGTCTGGTCACCATCCTGCCTATCGTAGCTTTTCAGGAGCCAGCCGGTCACTCCCAGCCATAGGCCCCCAGACAAAAACCTCGGCCCGTTTCCCTGGCAAACAAAAGTAAGTTATCCCGCTTCTGGATGGCAGATTGCAGGAGCCACTTTTCACCATCAAACCAGCCCAACTTGGCACTGGTGCCACCTCTGGTCTGGGAACCATCCTGCGTATCGCTGATTCTAAGGAGCCAGCCGGCCACTCCCTGCCACAGGCCCCCAAACACAAACAATGGCGCTTTTCCCTGGATAACAAACTCGCCTGCCAACTTTTTGATGGCAGATTGCAGGAGCCACTTGGTACTATCAAACCAGCCCAACTTGGCACTGGTGCCCCCATGGGTCTGGTCACCATCCTGCCTATCGTAGCTTTTCAGGAGCCAGGCGGTCACTCCCAGCCATAGGCCCTGAGACACAAACCTCGGCCAGTATCCCTGGCAAACAAAAGTAAGCTGCCCCGCTTCTGGATGGCAGATTGCAGGAGCCACTTGGTACTATCAAACCAGCCCAACTTGGCACTGGTGCCACCTCTGGTCTGGGAACCATGCCGCGTATCGTGGATTCTAAGGAGCCAGCCGGCCACTCCCAGCCACAGGCCCCCAAACACAAACAACGGCGCTTTTCCCTGGAAAACAAAACTCGCCTGCCAACTTTTTCATGGCAGATTGCAGGAGCCACTTGGTACTATCAAACCAGCCCGACTTGGCACTGGTGCCACCATGGGTCTGGTCACCATCCTGCCTATCGTGGATTCTAATTAGCCATCTGTCCACTCCCAGCCACAGGCCCCCAAACAAAAACAACGGCGCTTTTCCCTGGAAAACAAAACTCGTCTGCCAACTTTTTGATGGCAGATTGCCAGAGGCACTTGGTACTATCAAACCAGCCCAACTTGGCACTGGTGCCACCTTGGGTCTGGGAACCATGCTGCGTATCGTGGATTATAAGGAGCCAGCCGGCCACTCCCAGCCACAGGCCCCCAAACACAAACCACAGCGCTTTTCCCTGGAAAACAAAATTCGCCGGCCAAATTTTTGATGGCAGATTGCAGGAGCCACTTGGTACTATCAAATCAGCCCAACTTGGCCCTGGTGCCACCATGGGTCTGGTCACCATCCTGCTTATCGTAGCTTTTCAGGAGCCAGCCGGTCACTCCCAGCCATAGGCGCCCAGACACAATGCTCTGCCCTTTTCCCTGGCAAACCAAAGTAAGCTGCCCCGCTTCTGGATGGCAGATTGCAGGAACCACTTGGTACTATCAAACCAGCCCGACTTGGCACTGGTGCCACCTCTGGTCTGGGAACCATGCTGCGTATCGTGGATTCTAAGGAGCCAGCCGGCCACTCCCAGCCACAGGCCCCCAAACAAAAACAACGGCGCTTTTCCCTGGAAAACAAAACTCGCCTGCCAAATTTTTGATGGCAGATTGCAGGAGACACTTGGTACTATCAAACCAGCCCAACTTGACACTGGTGCCACCATGGGTCTGGTCACCATCCTGCCTATCTTAGCTTTTCAGGAGCCAGCCGGTCACTCCCAGCCATAGGCCCCCAGACACAAAGCTCGGCCCGTTTCCCTGGCAAACAAAAGTAAGCTGCCCCGCTTCTGGATGGCAGATTGCAGGAGCCACTTGGTACTATCAAACCAGCCCAACTTGGCACTGGTGCCACCTTGGGTCTGGGAACCATCCTGCGTATCGTGGATTCTAAGGAGCCAGCCGGTCACTCCCAGCCACAGGCCCCCAAACACAAACCACAGCGCTTTTCCCTGGAAAACAAACCCGCCTGCCGACATTTTGATGGCAGATTGCAGGAGCCACTTACTGCTATCAAATCAGCCCAACTTGGCACTGGTGCCACCATGGGTCTGGTCACCATCCTGCCTATCGTAGCTTTTCAGGAGCCAGCCGGTCACTCCCAGTCATAGGCCCCCAGACACAAAGCTCGGCCCGTTTCCCTGGCAAACAAAAGTAAGCTGCCCCGCTTCTGGATGGCAGATTGTAGGACGCACTTGCTACTATCAAACCAGCCCGACTTGGCACTGGTGCCACCTCTGGTCTGGGAACTATGGTGCGTATCGTGGATTCTAAGGAGCCAGCCGGCCACTCCCAGCCATAGGCACCCAAACACAAACAACGGCGCTTTTCCCTGGAAAACAAAACTCGCCTGCCAACTTTTTGATGGCAGATTGCAGGAGCCACTTGGTACTATCAAACCAGCTCAACTTGGCACTGGTGCCACCATGGGTCTGCTCACCATCCTGCCTATCGTAGCTTTTCAGGAGCCAGACGGTCACTCGCAGCCATAGGCCCCCAGACAAAAACCTCGGCCCGTTTCCCTGGCAAACAAAAGTAAGCTGCCCCGCTTCTGCATGGCAGATTGCAGGAGCTATTTAGTACTATCAAACCAGCCCGACTTGGCACTGGTGCCACCATGGGTCTGGTCACCATCCTGCCTATCGTAGCTTTTCAGGAGCCAGCCGGTCACTCCAAGCCATAGGCCCCCAGACACAAACCTCGGCCCGTATCCCTGGCAAACAAAAGTAAGCTGCCCCGCTTCTGGATGGCAGATTGCAGGACGCACTTGGTACTATCAAACCAGCCCAACTTGGCACTGGTGCCACCTCAGGTCTGGGAACCATCCTGCGTATCGTGGATTCTAAGGAGCCAGCCGGCCACTCCCTGCCACAGGCCCCCAAACACAAACAACGGCGCTTTTCCCTGGATAACAATCTCGCCTGCCAACTTTTTGATGGCAGATTGCAGGAGCCACTTGGTACTATCAAACCAGCCCAACTTGGCACTGGTGCCACCATGGGTCTGGTCACCATCCTGCCTATCGTAGCTTTTCAGGAGCCAGGCGGTCACTCCCAGCCATAGGCCCTGAGACACAAACCTCGGCCCGTATCCCTGGCAAACAAAAGTAAGCTGCCCCGCTTCTGGATGGCAGATTGCAGGACGCACTTGGTACTATCAAACCAGCCCAACTTGGCACTGGTGCCACCTCTGGTCTGGGAACCATGCCGCGTATCGTGGATTCTAAGGAGCCAGCCGGCCACTCCCAGCCACAGGCCCCCAAACAGAAACAACGGCGCTTTTCCCTGGAAAACAAAACTCGCCTGCCAACTTTTTCATGGCAGATTGCAGGAGCCACTTGGTACTATCAAATCAGCCCAACTTGGCACTGGTGCCACCATGGGTCTGGTCACCATCCTGCCTATCATAGCTTTTCAGGAGCCAGCCGGTCACTCCCAGCCATAGGCCCCCAGACACAAACCTCGGCCCGTTTCCCTGGCAAACAAAAGTAAGCTACCCCGCTTCTGGATGGCAGATTGCAGGAACCACTTTGCACCATCAAACTAGCCCGACTTGGCACTGGTGCCACCTCTGGTCTGGGAACCATGCTGCGTATCGTGGATTCTAAGGAGCCATCCGTCCACTCCCAGACACAGGCCCCCAAACACAAACAACGGCGCTTTTCCCTGGAAAACAAAACTCGCCTGCCAAATTTTTGATGGCAGATTGCAGGAGCCACTTGGTACTATCAAACCAGCCCAACTTGGCACTGGTGCCACCATGGGTCTGGTCACCATCCTGCCTATCGTAGCTTTTCAGGAGCCAGCCGGTCACTCGCAGCCATAGGCCCCCAGACACAAACCTCGGCCCGTTTCCCTGGCATACAAAAGTAAGCTGCCCCGCTTCTGGATGGCAGATTGCAGGAACAACTTGGTACTATCAAACCAGCCCGACTTGGCACTGGTGCCACCTCTGGTCTGGGAACCATCCTGCGTATCGTGGTTCTAAGGAGCCATCCGTCCACTCCCAGCCACAGGCCCCCAAACACAAACAACGGCGCTTTTCCCTGGAAAACAAAACTCGCCTGCCAACATTTTGATGGCAGATTGCAGGAGCCACTTGGGACTATCAAACCAGCCCAACTTGGCACTGGTGCCACCATGGATCTGGTCACCATCCTGCCTATCGTAGCTTTTCAGGACCTAGCCGGTCACTCCAAGCCATAGGCGCCCAGCCAAAATCTCGGCCCGTTTCCCTGGCAAACAAAGTAAGCTGCCCCGCTTCTGGATGGCAGATTGCAGGAACCACTTGGTACTATCAAACCAGCCCGACTTGGCACTGGTGCCACCTTGGGTCTGGGAACCATCCTGCGTATCGTGGATTCTAAGGAGCCAGCCGGTCACTCCCAGCCACAGGCCCCCAAACACAAACAACGGCGCTTTTCCCTGGAAAACAAAACTCGCCTGCCAATATTTTGATGGCAGATTGCAGGAGCCACTTGCTACTATCAAATCAGCCCAACTTGGCACTGGTGCCACCATGGGTCTGGTCACCATCCTGCCTATCGTAGCTTTTCAGGAGCCAGCCGGTCCCTCCCTGCCATAGGCCCCCAGAGAAAAACCTCGGCCCGTTTCCCTGGCAAACAAAAGTAAGCTACCCCGCTTCTGGATGGCAGATTGCAGGAGCCACTTTGCACCATCAAACTAGCCCGACTTGGCACTGGTGCCACCTCAGGTCTGGGAACCATCCTGCGTATCGTTCATTCTAAGGAGCCAGCCGGCCACTCCATCCACAGGCCCCCAGACACAAACAACGGCGCTTTTCCCTGGAAAACAAAACTCGCCTGCCAACTTTTAGATGGCAGATTGCAGGAGCCACTTGGTACTGTCAAATCAGCCCAACTTGGCACTGGTGCCACCATGGGTCTGGTCACCATCCTGCCTATCGTAGCTTTTCAGGACCTAGCAGGTCACTCCCAGCCATAGGCGCCCAGACACAAAGCTCGGCCCGTTTCCCTGGCAAACAAAAGTAAGCTGCCCCGCTTCTGGATGGCAGATTTCCGGAGCCACTTGGTACTATCAAACCAGCCCGACTTGGCACTGGTGCCACCTCTGGTCTGGGAACCATGCTGCGTATCGTGGATTCTAAGGAGCCATCCGTCCACTCCCAGACACAGGCCCCCAAACACAAACAACGGCGCTTTTCCCTGGAAAACAAAACTCGCCTGCCAACATTTTGATGGCAGATTGCAGGAGCCACTTGCTACTATCAAATCAGCCCATCTTGGCACTGGTGCCACCATGGGTCTGGTCACCATCCTGCCTATCGTAGGTGTTCAGGCGCCAGCCGGTCACTCCCAGCCATAGGCCCCCAGAGAAAAACCTCGGCCGGTTTCCCTGGCAAACAAAAGTAAGCTGCCCCGCTTCTGGATGGCAGATTGCAGGAGCCAATTTGCACCATCAAACCAGCCCAACTTGGCACTGGTGCCACCTCTGGTCTGGGAACCATGCTGTGTATCGTGGATTCCAATTAGCAAGCCGGCCACTCCCTGCCACAGGCCCCCAAACACAAACAACGGCGCTTTTCCCTGGAAAACAAAACTCGCCTGCCAACTTTTTGATGGCAGATTGCAGGAGCCACTTGGTACTATAAAACCAGCCCAACTTGGCACTGGTGCCACCATGGGTCTGGTCACCATCCTGCCTATCGTAGCTTTTCAGGACCTAGACGGTCACTCCCAGCCATAGGCCCCGTGAAACAAAGCTCGGCCCGTTTCCCTGGCAAACAAAAGTAAGCTGTCCCGCTTCTGGATGGCAGATTGCAGGACGCACTTGGTAGTATCAAACCAGCCCGACTTGGCACTGGTGCCACCTCTGGTCTGGGAACCATCCTGCGTATCGTGGATTCTAAGCAGCCAGCCGGCCAATCCCAGCCACAGGCCCCCAAACACAAACAACGGCGCTTTTCCCTGGAAAACAAAACTCGCCTGCAAACATTTTGATGGCAGATTGCAGGAGCCACTTGGTACTATCAAACCAGCCCAACTTGGCACTGGTGCCACCATGGGTCTGGTCACCATCCTGCCTATCGTAGCTTTTCAGGAGCCAGACGGTCACTCCAAGCCATAGGCCCCCAGACAAAAACCTCGGCCCGTTTCCCTGGCAAAGAACAAAAAGCTACCCCGCTTCTGGATGGCACATTGCAGGAGCCACTTTGCACCATCAAACCAGCCCGACTTGGCGCTGGTGCCACCTCTGGTCTGGGAACCATCCTGCGTATCGTGGATTCTAATTAGCCATCCGTCCACTCCCAGCCACAGGCCCCCAAACAAAAACAACGGCGCTTTTCCCTGGAAAACAAAACTCGCCTGCCAAATTTTGATGGCAGATTGCCGGAGCCACTGGGTACTATCAAACCAGCCCAACTTGACACTGGTGCCACCATGGGTCTGGTCACCATCCTGCCTATCGTAGCTTTTCAGGCGCCAGCCGGTCACTCCCAGCCATAGGCCCCCAGACAAAAAGCTCGGACCGTTTCCCTGGCAAACAAAAGTAAGTTATTCCGCTACTGGATGGCAGATTGCAGGAGCCACTTTTCACCATCAAACCAGCCCGACTTGGCACTGGTGCCACCTCTGGTCTGGGAACCATGCTGCGTATCGTGAATTCTAAGGAGCCAGCCGGCCACTCCCAGCCATAGGCACCCAAACACAAACAACGGCGCTTTTCCCTGGAAAACAAAACTCGCCTGCCAACTTTTTGATGGCAGATTGCAGGAGCCACTTGGTACTATCAAACCAGCTCAACTTGGCACTGGTGCCACCATGGGTCTGCTCACCATCCTGCCTATCGTAGCTTTTCAGGAGCCAGACGGTCACTCGCAGCCATAGGCCCCCAGACACAAACCTCAGGCCGTTTCCCTGGCAAACAAAAGTAAGCTGCCCCGCTTCTGCATGGCAGATTATAGGAGCTATTTAGTACTATCAAACGAGCCCGACTTGGCACTGGTGCCACCTCAGGTCTGGGAACCATCCTGCGTATCGTGGATTCTAAGGAGCCAGCCGGCCACTCCCAGCCACAGGCGCCCAAACACAAACAACGGCGCTTTTCCCTGGAAAACAAAACTCGCCTGCCAAATTTTGACGGCAGATTGCAGGAGCCACTTGGTACTATCAAATCAGCCCAACTTGGGACTGGTGCCACCATGGGTCTGGTCACCATCCTGCCTATCGTAGCTTTTCAGGAGCCAGCCGGTCACTCCCAGCCATAGGCCCCCAGACAAAAACCTCGGCCCGTTTCCCTGGCATACAAAAGTAAGCTGCCCTGCTTCTGGATGGCAGATTGCAGGAACCACTTGGTACTATCAAACCAGCAAAACTTGGCACTGGTGCCACCTTGGGTCTGGATACCATGCTGCGTATCGTGGATTCTAAGGAGCCAGCCGGCCACTCCCAGCCACAGGCCCCCAAACAAAAACAACGGCGCTTTTCCCTGGAAAACAAAACTCTCCTGCCAACATTTTGATGGGAGATTGCAGGAGCCACTTGGTTTTATCAAATCAGACCAACTTGGCACTGGTGCCACCATGGGTCTGGTCACCATCCTGCCTATCGTAGCTTTTCAGGAGCCAGCCGGTCACTCCCAGCCATAGGCCCCCAGACACAAACCTCGGCCCGTTTCCCTGACAAACAAAAGTAAGTTATCCCGCTTCTGGATGGCAGATTGCCGGAGCCACTTGGTACTATCAAACCAGCCCGACTTGGCACTGGTGCCACCATGGGTCTGGTCACCATCCTGCCTCTCGTGGATTCTAATTAGCCATCCGTCCACTCCCAGCCATAGGCCCCCAAACAAAAACAACGGCGCTTTTCCCTGGAAAACAAAACTCGTCTGCCAACTTTTTGATGGCAGATTGCCAGAGCCACTTGGTACTATCAAACCAGCCCAACTTGGCACTGGTGCCACCTTGGGTCTGGGAACCATGCTGCGTATCGTGGATTATAAGGAGCCAGCCGGCCACTCCCAGCCACAGGCCCCCAAACACAAACCACAGCGCTTTTCCCTGGAAAACAAAATTCGCCGGCCAACTTTTTGATGGCAGATTGCAGGAGCCACTTGGTACTATCAAATCAGCCCAACTTGGCACTGGTGCCACCATGGGTCTGGTCACCATCCTGCTTATCGTAGCTTTTCAGGAGCCAGCCGGTCACTCCCAGCCATAGGCGCCCAGACACAATGCTCTGCCCTTTTCCCTGGCAAACCAAAGTAAGCTGCCCCGCTTCTGGATGGCAGATTGCAGGAACCACTTGGTACTATAAAACCAGCCCGACTTGGCACTGGTGCCACCTCTGGTCTGGGAACCATGCTGCGTATCGTGGATTCTAAGGAGCCAGCCGGCCACTCCCAGCCACAGGCCCCCAAACAAAAACAACGGCGCTTTTCCCTGGAAAACAAAACTCGCCTGCCAAATTTTTGATGGCAGATTGCAGGAGCCACTTGGTACTATCAAACCAGCCCAACTTGACACTGGTGCCACCATGGGTCTGGTCACCATCCTGCCTATCTTAGCTTTTCAGGAGCCAGCCGGTCACTCCCAGCCATAGGCCCCCAGACACAAAGCTCGGCCCGTTTCCCTGGCAAACAAAAGTAAGCTGCCCCGCTTCTGGATGGCAGATTGCAGGAGCCACTTGGTACTATCAAACCAGCCCAACTTGGCACTGGTGCCACCTTGGGTCTGGGAACCATCCTGCGTATCGTGGATTCTAAGGAGCCAGCCGGTCACTCCCAGCCACAGGCACCCAAACACAAACCACAGCGCTTTTCCCTGGAAAACAAACCCGCCTGCCGACATTTTGATGGCAGATTGCAGGAGCCACTTGCTGCTATCAAATCAGCCCAACTTGGTACTGGTGCCACCATGGGTCTGGTCACCATCCTGCCTATCGTAGCTTTTCAGGAGCCAGCCGGTCACTCCCAGTCATAGGCCCCCAGACACAAAGCTCGGCCCGTTTCCCTGGCAAACAAAAGTAAGCTGCCCCGCTTCTGGATGGCAGATTGTAGGACGCACTTGGTACTATCAAACCAGCCCGACTTGGCACTGGTGCCACCTCTGGTCTGGGAACTATGGTGCGTATCGTGGATTCTAAGGAGCCAGCCGGCCACTCCCAGCCATAGGCACCCAAACACAAACAACGGCGCTTTTCCCTGGAAAACAAAACTCGCCTGCCAACATTTTGATGGCAGATTGCAGGAGCCACTTGGTACTATCAAACCAGCTCAACTTGGCACTGGTGCCACCATGGGTCTGCTCACCATCCTGCCTATCGTAGCTTTTCAGGAGCCAGACGGTCACTCGCAGCCATAGGCCCCCAGACAAAAACCTCGGCCCGTTTCCCTGGCAAACAAAAGTAAGCTGCCCCGCTTCTGCATGGCAGATTGCAGGAGCTATTTAGTACTATCAAACCAGCCCGACTTGGCACTGGTGCCACCTCAGGTCTGGGAACCATCCTGCGTATCGTGGATTCTAAGGAGCCAGCCGGCCACTCCCAGCCACAGGCGCCCAAACACAAACAACGGCGCTTTTCCCTGGAAAACAAAACTCGCCTGCCAAATTTTGACGGCAGATTGCAGGAGCCACTTGGTACTATCAAACCAGCCCAACTTGGGACTGGTGCCACCATGGGTCTGGTCACCATCCTGCCTATCGTAGCTTTTCAGGAGCCAGCCGGTCACTCCCAGCCTTAGGCCCCCAGACAAAAACCTCGGCCCGTTTCCCTGGCATACAAAAGTAAGCTGCCCTGCTTCTGGATGGCAGATTGCAGGAACCACTTGGTACTATCAAACCAGCAAAACTTGGCACTGGTGCCACCTTGGGTCTGGATACCATGCTGCGTATCGTGGATTCTAAGGAGCCAGCCGGCCACTCCCAGCCACAGGCCCCCAAACACAAACAACGGCGCTTTTCCCTGGGAAACAAAACTCTCCTGCCAACTTTTTGATGGGAGATTGCAGGAGCCACTTGGTTTTATCAAATCAGACCAACTTGGCACTGGTGCCACCATGGGTCTGGTCACCATCCTGCCTATCGTAGCTTTTCAGGAGCCAGCCGGTCACTCCCAGCCATAGGCCCCCAGACACAAACCTCGGCCCGTTTCCCTGACAAACAAAAGTAAGTTATCCCGCTTCTGGATGGCAGATTGCCGGAGCCACTTGGTACTATCAAACCAGCCCGACTTGGCACTGGTGCCACCATGGGTCTGGTCACCATCCTGCCTATCGTGGATTCTAATTAGCCATCCGTCCACTCCCAGCCACAGGCCACCAAACACAAACAACGGCGCTTTTCCCTGGAAAACAAAACTCGTCTGCCAACTTTTTGATGGCAGATTGCCAGAGCCACTTGGTACTATCAAACCAGCCCAACTTGGCACTGGTGCCACCTTGTGTCTGGGAACCATGCTGCGTATCGTGGATTATAAGGAGCCAGCCGGCCACTCCCAGCCACAGGCCCCCAAACACAAACCACAGCGCTTTTCCCTGGAAAACAAAATTCGCCGGCCAAATTTTTGATGGCAGATTGCAGGAGCCACTTGGTACTATCAAATCAGCCCAACTTGGCACTGGTGCCACCATGGGTCTGGTCACCATCCTGCTTATCGTAGCTTTTCAGGAGCCAGCCGGTCACTCCCAGCCATAGGCGCCCAGACACAATGCTCTGCCCTTTTCCCTGGCAAACCAAAGTAAGCTGCCCCGCTTCTGGATGGCAGATTGCAGGAACCACTTGGTACTATAAAACCAGCCCGACTTGGCACTGGTGCCACCTCTGGTCTGGGAACCATGCTGCGTATCGTGGATTCTAAGGAGCCAGCCGGCCACTCCCAGCCACAGGCCCCCAAACAAAAACAACCGCGCTTTTCCCTGGAAAACAAAACTCGCCTGCCAAATTTTTGATGGCAGATTGCAGGAGCCACTTGGTACTATCAAACCAGCCCAACTTGACACTGGTGCCACCATGGGTCTGGTCACCATCCTGCCTATCTTAGCTTTTCAGGGGCCAGCCGGTCACTCCCAGCCATAGGCCCCCAGACAAAAAGCTAGGCCCGTTTCCCTGGCAAACAAAAGTAAGCTGCCCCGCTTCTGGATGGCAGATTGCAGGAGCCACTTGGTACTATCAAACCAGCCCAACTTGGCACTGGTGCCACCTTGGGTCTGGGAACCATCCTGCGTATCGTGGATTCTAAGGAGCCAGCCGGTCACTCCCAGCCACAGGCCCCCAAACACAAACCACAGCGCTTTTCCCTGGAAAACAAACCCGCCTGCCGACATTTTGATGGCAGATTGCAGGAGCCACTTGCTGCTATCAAATCAGCCCAACTTGGCACTGGTGCCACCATGGGTCTGGTCACCATCCTGCCTATCGTAGCTTTTCAGGAGCCAGCCGGTCACTCCCAGCCATAGGCCCCCAGACTCAAACCTCGGCCCGTTTCCCTGGCATACAAAAGTAAGCTGCCCTGCTTCTGGATGGCAGATTGCAGGAACCACTTGGTACTATCAAACCAGCAAAACTTGGCACTGGTGCCACCTTGGGTCTGGATACCATGCTGCGTATCGTGGATTCTAAGGAGCCAGCCGGCCACTCCCAGCCACAGGCCCCCAAACACAAACAACGGCGCTTTTCCCTGGGAAACAAAACTCTCCTGCCAACATTTTGATGGGAGATTGCAGGAGCCACTTGGTTTTATCAAATCAGACCAACTTGGCACTGGTGCCACCATGGGTCTGGTCACCATCCTGCCTATCGTAGCTTTTCAGGAGCCAGCCGGTCACTCCCAGCCATAGGCCCCCAGACACAAACCTCGGCCCGTTTCCCTGACAAACAAAAGTAAGTTATCCCGCTTCTGGATGGCAGATTGCCGGAGCCACTTGGTACTATCAAACCAGCCCGACTTGGCACTGGTGCCACCATGGGTCTGGTCACCATCCTGCCTATCGTGGATTCTAATTAGCCATCCATCCACTCCCAGCCACAGGCCCCCAAACACAAACAACGGCGCTTTTCCCTGGAAAACAAAACTCGTCTGCCAACTTTTTGATGGCAGATTGCCAGAGCCACTTGGTACTATCAAACCAGCCCAACTTGGCACTGGTGCCACCTTGGGTCTGGGAACCATGCTGCGTATCGTGGATTATAAGGAGCCAGCCGGCCACTCCCAGCCACAGGCCCCCAAACACAAACCACAGCGCTTTTCCCTGGAAAACAAAATTCGCTGGCCAAATTTTTGATGGCAGATTGCAGGAGCCACTTGGTACTATCAAATCAGCCCAACTTGGCACTGGTGCCACCATGGGTCTGGTCACCATCCTGCTTATCGTAGCTTTTCAGGAGCCAGCCGGTCACTCCCAGCCATAGGCGCCCAGACACAATGCTCTGCCCTTTTCCCTGGCAAACCAAAGTAAGCTGCCCCGCTTCTGGATGGCAGATTGCAGGAACCACTTGGTACTATAAAACCAGCCCGACTTGGCACTGGTGCCACCTCTGGTCTGGGAACCATGCTGCGTATCGTGGATTCTAAGGAGCCAGCCGGCCACTCCCAGCCACAGGCCCCCAAACAAAAACAACGGCGCTTTTCCCTGGAAAACAAAACTCCCCTGCCAAATTTTTGATGGCAGATTGCAGGAGCCACTTGGTACTATCAAACCAGCCCAACTTGACACTGGTGCCACCATGGGTCTAGTCACCATCCTGCCTATCTTAGCTTTTCAGGAGCCAGCCGGTCACTCCCAGCCATAGGCCCCCAGAGAAAAACCTCGGCCCGTTTCCCTGGCAAACAAAAGTAAGCTGCCCCGCTTCTGCATGGCAGATTGCAGGAGCTATTTAGTACTATCAAACCAGCCCGACTTGGCACTGGTGCCACCTCTGGTCTGGGAACCATCCTGCGTATCGTGGATTCTAAGGAGCCAGCCGGCCACTCCCAGCCACAGGCCCCCAAACACAAACAACGGCGCTTTTCCCTGGAAAACAAAACTCGCCTGCCAAATTTTGACGGCACATTGCAGGAGCCACTTGGTACTATCAAATCAGCCCAACTTGGGACTGGTGCCACCATGGGTCTGGTCACCATCCTGCCTATCGTAGCTTTTCAGGAGCCAGCCGGTCACTCCCAGCCATAGGCCCCCAGACAAAAACCTCGGCCCGTTTCCCTGGCAAACAAAAGTAAGCTGCCCTGCTTCTGGATGGCAGATTGCAGGAACCACTTGGTACTATCAAACCAGCAAAACTTGGCACTGGTGCCACCTTGGGTCTGGATACCATGCTGCGTATCGTGGATTCTAAGGAGCCAGCCGGCCACTCCCAGCCACAGGCCCCCAAACACAAACAACGGCGCTTTTCCCTGGAAAACAAAACAATCCTGCCAATTTTTTATGGGAGATTGCAGGAGCCACTTGGTTTTATCAAATCAGACCAACTTGGCACTGGTGCCACCATGGGTCTGGTCACCATCCTGCCTATCGTAGCTTTTCAGGAGCCAGCCGGTCACTCCCAGCCATAGGCCCCCAGACACAAACCTCGGCCCGTTTCCCTGACAAACAGAAGTAAGTTATCCCGCTTCTGGATGGCAGATTCCAGGAGCCACTTGGTACTATCAAACCAGCCCGACTTGGCACTGGTGCCACCATGGGTCTGGTCACCATCCTGCGTATCGTGGATTCTAATTAGCCATCCGTCCACTCCCAGCCACAGGCCCCCAAACAAAAACAACGGCGCTTTTCCCTGGAAAACAAAACTCGTCTGCCAACTTTTTGATGGCAGATTGCCAGAGCCACTTGGTACTATCAAACCAGCCCAACTTGGCACTGGTGCCACCTTGGGTCTGGGAACCATGCTGCGTATCGTGGATTATAAGGATCCAGCCGGCCACTCCCAGCACAGGCCCCCAAACACAAACCACAGCGCTTTTCCCTGGAAAACAAAACTCTCCTGCCAACTTTTTGATGGCAGATTGCAGGAGCCACTTGGTACTATCAAATCAGCCCAACTTGGCACTGGTGCCACCATGGGTCTGGTCACCATCCTGCTTATCGTAGCTTTTCAGGAGCCAGCCGGTCACTCCCAGCCATAGGCGCCCAGACACAATGCTGTGCCCTTTTCCCTGGCAAACCAAAGTAAGCTGCCCCGCTTCTGGATGGCAGATTGCAGGAACCACTTTTCACCATCAAATAGCCCGACTTGGAACTGGAGCCACCTCTGGTCTGGGAACCATGCTGCGTATCGTGGATTCTAAGGAGCCAGCCGGCCACTCCCAGCCACAGGCCCCCAAACACAAACAACGGCGCTTTTCCCTGGAAAACAAAACTCGCCTGCCAACATTTTGATCGCAGATTGCAGGAGCCACTTGCTACTATCAAATCAGCCCAACTTGGCACTGGTGCCACCATGGGTCTGGTCACCATCCTGCCTATCGTAGCTTTTCAGGAGCCAGCCGGTCACTCCCAGCCATAGGCTCCCAGACAAAAACCTCGGCCCGTTTCCCTGGCAAACAAAAGTAAGCTGCCCCGCTTCTGGATGGCAGATTGCAGGAACCACTTGGTACTATAAAACCAGCCCGACTTGGCACTGGTGCCACCTCTGGTCTGGGAACCATGCTGCGTATCGTGGATTCTAAGGAGCCAGCCGGCCACTCCCAGCCAAAGGCCCCCAAACACAAACAACGGCGCTTTTCCCTGGAAAACAAAACTCGCCTGCCAAATTTTGACGGCAGATTGCAGGAGCCACTTGGTACTATCAAACCAGCCCAACTTGGGACTGGTGCCACCATGGGTCTGGTCACCATCCTGCCTATCGTAGCTTTTCAGGAGCCAGCCGGTCACTCCCAGCCTTAGGCCCCCAGACAAAAACCTCGGCCCGTTTCCCTGGCATACAAAAGTAAGCTGCCCTGCTTCTGGATGGCAGATTGCAGGAACCACTTGGTACTATCAAACCAGCAAAACTTGGCACTGGTGCCACCTTGGGTCTGGATACCATGCTGCGTATCGTGGATTCTAAGGAGCCAGCCGGCCACTCCCAGCCACAGGCCCCCAAACACAAACAACGGCGCTTTTCCCTGGGAAACAAAACTCTCCTGCCAACTTTTTGATGGGAGATTGCAGGAGCCACTTGGTTTTATCAAATCAGACCAACTTGGCACTGGTGCCACCATGGGTCTGGTCACCATCCTGCCTATCGTAGCTTTTCAGGAGCCAGCCGGTCACTCCCAGCCATAGGCCCCCAGACACAAACCTCGGCCCGTTTCCCTGACAAACAAAAGTAAGTTATCCCGCTTCTGGATGGCAGATTGCCGGAGCCACTTGGTACTATCAAACCAGCCCGACTTGGCACTGGTGCCACCATGGGTCTGGTCACCATCCTGCCTATCGTGGATTCTAATTAGCCATCCGTCCACTCCCAGCCACAGGCCACCAAACACAAACAACGGCGCTTTTCCCTGGAAAACAAAACTCGTCTGCCAACTTTTTGATGGCAGATTGCCAGAGCCACTTGGTACTATCAAACCAGCCCAACTTGGCACTGGTGCCACCTTGTGTCTGGGAACCATGCTGCGTATCGTGGATTATAAGGAGCCAGCCGGCCACTCCCAGCCACAGGCCCCCAAACACAAACCACAGCGCTTTTCCCTGGAAAACAAAATTCGCCGGCCAAATTTTTGATGGCAGATTGCAGGAGCCACTTGGTACTATCAAATCAGCCCAACTTGGCACTGGTGCCACCATGGGTCTGGTCACCATCCTGCTTATCGTAGCTTTTCAGGAGCCAGCCGGTCACTCCCAGCCATAGGCGCCCAGACACAATGCTCTGCCCTTTTCCCTGGCAAACCAAAGTAAGCTGCCCCGCTTCTGGATGGCAGATTGCAGGAACCACTTGGTACTATAAAACCAGCCCGACTTGGCACTGGTGCCACCTCTGGTCTGGGAACCATGCTGCGTATCGTGGATTCTAAGGAGCCAGCCGGCCACTCCCAGCCACAGGCCCCCAAACAAAAACAACCGCGCTTTTCCCTGGAAAACAAAACTCGCCTGCCAAATTTTTGATGGCAGATTGCAGGAGCCACTTGGTACTATCAAACCAGCCCAACTTGACACTGGTGCCACCATGGGTCTGGTCACCATCCTGCCTATCTTAGCTTTTCAGGGGCCAGCCGGTCACTCCCAGCCATAGGCCCCCAGACAAAAAGCTAGGCCCGTTTCCCTGGCAAACAAAAGTAAGCTGCCCCGCTTCTGGATGGCAGATTGCAGGAGCCACTTGGTACTATCAAACCAGCCCAACTTGGCACTGGTGCCACCTTGGGTCTGGGAACCATCCTGCGTATCGTGGATTCTAAGGAGCCAGCCGGTCACTCCCAGCCACAGGCCCCCAAACACAAACCACAGCGCTTTTCCCTGGAAAACAAACCCGCCTGCCGACATTTTGATGGCAGATTGCAGGAGCCACTTGCTGCTATCAAATCAGCCCAACTTGGCACTGGTGCCACCATGGGTCTGGTCACCATCCTGCCTATCGTAGCTTTTCAGGAGCCAGCCGGTCACTCCCAGCCATAGGCCCCCAGACTCAAACCTCGGCCCGTTTCCCTGGCATACAAAAGTAAGCTGCCCTGCTTCTGGATGGCAGATTGCAGGAACCACTTGGTACTATCAAACCAGCAAAACTTGGCACTGGTGCCACCTTGGGTCTGGATACCATGCTGCGTATCGTGGATTCTAAGGAGCCAGCCGGCCACTCCCAGCCACAGGCCCCCAAACACAAACAACGGCGCTTTTCCCTGGGAAACAAAACTCTCCTGCCAACATTTTGATGGGAGATTGCAGGAGCCACTTGGTTTTATCAAATCAGACCAACTTGGCACTGGTGCCACCATGGGTCTGGTCACCATCCTGCCTATCGTAGCTTTTCAGGAGCCAGCCGGTCACTCCCAGCCATAGGCCCCCAGACACAAACCTCGGCCCGTTTCCCTGACAAACAAAAGTAAGTTATCCCGCTTCTGGATGGCAGATTGCCGGAGCCACTTGGTACTATCAAACCAGCCCGACTTGGCACTGGTGCCACCATGGGTCTGGTCACCATCCTGCCTATCGTGGATTCTAATTAGCCATCCATCCACTCCCAGCCACAGGCCCCCAAACACAAACAACGGCGCTTTTCCCTGGAAAACAAAACTCGTCTGCCAACTTTTTGATGGCAGATTGCCAGAGCCACTTGGTACTATCAAACCAGCCCAACTTGGCACTGGTGCCACCTTGGGTCTGGGAACCATGCTGCGTATCGTGGATTATAAGGAGCCAGCCGGCCACTCCCAGCCACAGGCCCCCAAACACAAACCACAGCGCTTTTCCCTGGAAAACAAAATTCGCTGGCCAAATTTTTGATGGCAGATTGCAGGAGCCACTTGGTACTATCAAATCAGCCCAACTTGGCACTGGTGCCACCATGGGTCTGGTCACCATCCTGCTTATCGTAGCTTTTCAGGAGCCAGCCGGTCACTCCCAGCCATAGGCGCCCAGACACAATGCTCTGCCCTTTTCCCTGGCAAACCAAAGTAAGCTGCCCCGCTTCTGGATGGCAGATTGCAGGAACCACTTGGTACTATAAAACCAGCCCGACTTGGCACTGGTGCCACCTCTGGTCTGGGAACCATGCTGCGTATCGTGGATTCTAAGGAGCCAGCCGGCCACTCCCAGCCACAGGCCCCCAAACAAAAACAACGGCGCTTTTCCCTGGAAAACAAAACTCCCCTGCCAAATTTTTGATGGCAGATTGCAGGAGCCACTTGGTACTATCAAACCAGCCCAACTTGACACTGGTGCCACCATGGGTCTAGTCACCATCCTGCCTATCTTAGCTTTTCAGGAGCCAGCCGGTCACTCCCAGCCATAGGCCCCCAGACAAAAACCTCGGCCCGTTTCCCTGGCAAACAAAAGTAAGCTGCCCCGCTTCTGCATGGCAGATTGCAGGAGCTATTTAGTACTATCAAACCAGCCCGACTTGGCACTGGTGCCACCTCTGGTCTGGGAACCATCCTGCGTATCGTGGATTCTAAGGAGCCAGCCGGCCACTCCCAGCCACAGGCCCCCAAACACAAACAACGGCGCTTTTCCCTGGAAAACAAAACTCGCCTGCCAAATTTTGACGGCACATTGCAGGAGCCACTTGGTACTATCAAATCAGCCCAACTTGGGACTGGTGCCACCATGGGTCTGGTCACCATCCTGCCTATCGTAGCTTTTCAGGAGCCAGCCGGTCACTCCCAGCCATAGGCCCCCAGACAAAAACCTCGGCCCGTTTCCCTGGCAAACAAAAGTAAGCTGCCCTGCTTCTGGATGGCAGATTGCAGGAACCACTTGGTACTATCAAACCAGCAAAACTTGGCACTGGTGCCACCTTGGGTCTGGATACCATGCTGCGTATCGTGGATTCTAAGGAGCCAGCCGGCCACTCCCAGCCACAGGCCCCCAAACACAAACAACGGCGCTTTTCCCTGGAAAACAAAACAATCCTGCCAATTTTTTATGGGAGATTGCAGGAGCCACTTGGTTTTATCAAATCAGACCAACTTGGCACTGGTGCCACCATGGGTCTGGTCACCATCCTGCCTATCGTAGCTTTTCAGGAGCCAGCCGGTCACTCCCAGCCATAGGCCCCCAGACACAAACCTCGGCCCGTTTCCCTGACAAACAGAAGTAAGTTATCCCGCTTCTGGATGGCAGATTCCAGGAGCCACTTGGTACTATCAAACCAGCCCGACTTGGCACTGGTGCCACCATGGGTCTGGTCACCATCCTGCGTATCGTGGATTCTAATTAGCCATCCGTCCACTCCCAGCCACAGGCCCCCAAACAAAAACAACGGCGCTTTTCCCTGGAAAACAAAACTCGTCTGCCAACTTTTTGATGGCAGATTGCCAGAGCCACTTGGTACTATCAAACCAGCCCAACTTGGCACTGGTGCCACCTTGGGTCTGGGAACCATGCTGCGTATCGTGGATTATAAGGATCCAGCCGGCCACTCCCAGCACAGGCCCCCAAACACAAACCACAGCGCTTTTCCCTGGAAAACAAAACTCTCCTGCCAACTTTTTGATGGCAGATTGCAGGAGCCACTTGGTACTATCAAATCAGCCCAACTTGGCACTGGTGCCACCATGGGTCTGGTCACCATCCTGCTTATCGTAGCTTTTCAGGAGCCAGCCGGTCACTCCCAGCCATAGGCGCCCAGACACAATGCTGTGCCCTTTTCCCTGGCAAACCAAAGTAAGCTGCCCCGCTTCTGGATGGCAGATTGCAGGAACCACTTTTCACCATCAAATAGCCCGACTTGGAACTGGAGCCACCTCTGGTCTGGGAACCATGCTGCGTATCGTGGATTCTAAGGAGCCAGCCGGCCACTCCCAGCCACAGGCCCCCAAACACAAACAACGGCGCTTTTCCCTGGAAAACAAAACTCGCCTGCCAACATTTTGATCGCAGATTGCAGGAGCCACTTGCTACTATCAAATCAGCCCAACTTGGCACTGGTGCCACCATGGGTCTGGTCACCATCCTGCCTATCGTAGCTTTTCAGGAGCCAGCCGGTCACTCCCAGCCATAGGCTCCCAGACAAAAACCTCGGCCCGTTTCCCTGGCAAACAAAAGTAAGCTGCCCCGCTTCTGGATGGCAGATTGCAGGAACCACTTGGTACTATAAAACCAGCCCGACTTGGCACTGGTGCCACCTCTGGTCTGGGAACCATGCTGCGTATCGTGGATTCTAAGGAGCCAGCCGGCCACTCCCAGCCAAAGGCCCCCAAACACAAACAACGGCGCTTTTCCCTGGAAAACAAAACTCGCCTGCCAACATTTTGATGGCAGATTGCAGGAGCCACTTGGTGCTATCAAACCAGCCCAACTTGGCACTTGTGCCACCATGGGTCTGCTCACCACTCTGCCTATCGTAGCTTTTCAGGAGCCAGCCGCTCACTCCCAGCCATAGGCCCCCAGACAAAAAGCTCGGCCCGTTTCCCTGGCAAACAAAAGTAAGCTGCCCCGCTTCTGGATGGCAGATTGCAGGAGCCACTTGGTACTATCAAACCAGCCCGACTTGGCACTGGTGCCACCTCTGGTCTGGGAACCATCCTGCGTATCGTGGATTCTAAGGAGCCAGCCGGCCACTCCCAGCCACAGGCCCCCAAACACAAACAACGGCGCTTTTCCCTGGAAAACAAAACTCGCCTGCCGACATTTTGATGGCAGATTGCAGGAGCCACTTGGTACTATCAAACCAGCCCAACTTGGCACTGGTGCCACCATGGGTCTGGTCACCATCCTGCCTATCGTAGCTTTTCAGGAGCCAGCCGGTCCCTCCCAGCCATAGGCCCCGAGACACAAAGCTCGGCCCTTTTCCCTGGCAAACAAAAGTAATCTGCCCCGCTTCTGGATGGCAGATTGCAGGAGCCACTTTGCACCATCATACTAGCCCGACTTGGCACTGGTGCCACCTTGGGTCTGGGAACCATGCTGCGTATCGTGGATTCTAAGGAGCCAGCCGGCCACTCCCAGCCACAGGCCCCCAAACACAAACAACGGCGCTTTTCCCTGGAAAACAAAACTCGCCTGCCAAATTTTGACGACAGATTGCAGGAGCCACTTGGTACTATCAAATCAGCCCAACTTGGGACTGGTGCCAGCATGGGTCTGGTCACCATCCTGCCTATCGTAGCTTTTCAGGAGCCAGCCGGTCACTCCCAGCCATTGGCCCCCAGACAAAAACCTCGGACCGTTTCCCTGGCAAACAAAAGTAAGCTGCCCTGCTTCTGGATGGCAGATTGCAGGAACCACTTTGTACTATCAAACCAGCAAAACTTGGCACTGGTGCCACCTCTGGTCTGGGAACCATGCTGCGTATCGTGGATTCTAAGGAGCCAGCCGGCCACTCCCAGCCACAGGCCCCCAAACACAAACAACGGCGCTTTTCCCTGGAAAACAAAACTCTCCTGCCAACATTTTGATGGCAGATTGCAGGAGCCACTTGGTTTTATCAAATCAGCCCAACTTGGCACTGGTGCCACCATGGGTCTGGTCACCATCCTGCCTATCGTAGCTTTTCAGGACCCAGCCGGTCACTCGCAGCCATAGGCCCCCAGACAAAAAGCTCGGCCCGTTTCCCTGGCAAACAAAAGTAAGCTACCCCGCTTCTGGATGGCAGATTGCAGGAGCCACTTTGCACCATCAAACTAGCCCGTCTTGGCACTGGTGCCACCTCTGGTCTGGGAACCATCCTGCGTATCGTGGATTTTAAGGAGCCAGTCGGCCACTCCCAGCCATACGCCTCCAAACACAAACAACGGTCCATTTCCCGGGCAAAGAAAAGTAAGATGCCCCGCTTCTGGATGTCAGATTGCAGGAACCACTTGTTGCCAAGTTGGGGTGGTTTGATAGTACCAAGTGGCTCCTGCAATCTTCCATCAAAAAGTTGGCAAGCGAGTTTTGTTTTCCAGGGAAAAGCGCCGTTGTTTGTGTTTGGGGGCCTGTGGCTGGGAGTGGCCAGCTGTCTCCTTAGAATCCACGATACGCAGGATGGGTCTCAGACCAGAGGTGGCACCAGTGCCAAGTCGGGCTGGTTTGATGGTGCAAAGTGACTCCTGCAATCTGCCATCCAGAAGCGGGGTAGCTTACTTTTGTTTGCCAGGGAAACGGGCAGAGCTTGGTGTCTGGGGGCCTATGGCTGGGAGTGACCGGCTGCCTCCTGAAAAGCTACGATAGGCAGGATGGTGACCAGACCCATGGTGGCACCAGTGCCAAGTTGGGCTGGTTTGATAGTACCAAGTGGCTCCTGCAATCTGCCATCAAAAATTTGGCAGGCGAGTTTTGTTTTCCAGGGAAAAGCGCCGTTGTTTGTGTTTGGGGGCCTGTGGCTGGGAGTGGCCAGCTGGCTCCTTAGAATCCACGATACGCAGGATGGTTCCCAGACCAGAGGTGGCACCAGTGCCAAGTCGGGCTGGTTTGATGGTACAAAGTGGCTCCTGCAATCTGCCATCCAGAAGCGGGGTAGCTTACTTTTGTTTGCCAGGGAAACGGGCCGAGGTTTGTGACTGGGGGCCTATGGCTGGGAGTGACCGGCTGCCTCCTGAAAAGCTACGATAGGCAGGATGGTGACCAGACCCATGGTGGCACCAGTGTCAAGTTGGGCTGGTTTGATAGTACCAAGTGGCTCCTGCAATCTGCCATCAAAAAGTTGGCAGGCCAGTTTTGTTTTCCAGGGAAAAGCGCCGTTGTTTGTGTTTGGGGGCCTGTGGCTGGGAGTGGCCCGCTGCCTCCTTTGAACCCAGGATACGCAGGATGGTTCCCAGAGCCAAGGTTGCGCCAGTGCCAAGTTGGGCTGGTTTGATAGTACCAAGCGGCTCCTGCAATCTGCCATCCAGAAGCGGGACAGCTTAATTTTGTTTCCCAGGGAAACGGGCCGAGGTATTTGTCTGGGGGCCTATGGCTGGGAGTGACTGGCTGGCTACTGAAAAGCTACGATAGGCAGGATGGTTACCAAACTCATGGTGGCACCAGTGCCAAGTCGGGCTGGTTTGATAATACTAAATAGCTCCTGCAATCTGCCATCCAGACGGGGGGCAGCGGATTTTTGTTTGCTGCAGGAAAGTTCCGTGGTTTTTTTTTGGGGGTATATGGCTGGACGCGGCCGGCTGGCTCCTTAAAAGATCGATACGCAGGATTGTTCCCTGACCCAAGGTGGCATCAGTGCCAAGTCGGGCTGTTTTCGTAGTACCAAGTGCGTCCTGCAATTTGCCATCCAGAAGAGGGGCAGTTGAGTTTTGTTTGCCAGAGAAAAGGGCCGTGGTATATGTTTGGGGGCATATGGTTGAGAGTGGCCGGCAGGCCCCTGAAAATCCACGATAGGCAGGATGGTTCCCAGAACCAAGGTGGCACCAGTGCCATGTTGGCCTGGTTTGATAGTACCATGTGGCTCCTGCAATCTGCCATCCAGAAGCGGGGCTGCTTACTTTTGTTTGCCAGGGAAACGGGCCGAGATATTTGTCTGGGGGCCTATGGCTGGGAGTGAGCGGCTGGCTCCTGAAAAGCTACGATAGGCAGGATGGTGACCAGACCCATGGTGGCACCAGTGCCAAGTTGGGCTGGTTTGATAGTACCAAGTGGCTCCTGCAATCTGCCATCAAAAATTTGTCAGGCGAGTTTTGTTTTCCAGGGAAAAGCGCCGTTGTTCTTGTTTAGAGGCCTGTGGCTGGGAGTGGCCGGCTGCCTCCTTTGAACCCAGGATACGCAGGATGGTTCCCAGACCCAAGGTGGCACCAGTGCCAAGTTGGGCTGGTTTGATAGTACCAAGTGGCTCCTGCAATCTGCCATCCAGAAGCGGGACAGCTTACCTTTTTTTCCCAGGGAAACGGGCCGAGGTATTTGTCTGGGGGCCTATGGCTGGGAGTGACCAGCTGGCTACTGAAAAGCTACGATAGGCAGGATGGTTACCAGACTCATGGTGGCACCAGTGCCAAGTCGGGCTGGTTTGATAATACTAAATAGCTCCTGAAATCTGCCATTCAGACGCGGGGCAGCGGATTTTTGTTTGCTGGAGAAAAGTTCCGTGGTTTTTTTTTGGGGGTATATGGCCGGACGTGGCCGGCTGGCTCCTTAAAAAGATCGATACGCAGGATTGTTCCCTGACCCAAGGTGGCATCACTGCCAAGTCGGGCTGTTTTCGTAGTACCAAGTGCGTCCTGCAATTTGCCATCCAGAAGAGGGGCAGTTGAGTTTTGTTTGCCAGAGCAAAGGGCCGTGGTATGTGTTTGGGGGCATATGGCTGAGAGTGGCCGGCTGGCCCCTGAAAATCCACGATAGGCAGGATGGTTCCCAGAGCCAAGGTAGCACCAGTGCCATGTTGGCCTGGTTTGATAGTACCATGTGGATCCTGCAATCTGCCATCCAGAAGCGGGGCAGCTTACTTTTGTTTGCCAGGGAAACGGGCCGAGATATTTGTCTGGGGGCCTATGGCTGGGAGTGACCGGCTGGCTCCTGAAAAGCTACGATAGGCAGGATGGTGACCAGACCCAAAGTGGAACCAGTACCAAGTTGGGCTGGTTTGATAGTACCAAGTGGCTCCTGCAATCTGCCATCAAAAATTTGGCAGGCGAGTTTTGTTTTCCAGAGAAAAGCGCCGTTGTTTAGAGGCCTGTGGCTGGGAGTGGCCGCCTGTCCTCGTAGAATCTACGTTACGCAGCATGGTTCCCAGAGCCAAGGTGGCACCAGGGCCAAGTCGGGCAGGTTTGATAGTACCAAATGCATCCTGCAATCTGCCATCCAAAAGCGGGGCAGTTTACTTTTGTTTACCAGGGAAACGGGCCGAGGTTTTTGTCTGGGGGCCTATGGCAGGGAGTGACCGTCTGGCTCCTGAAAAGCTACGATAGGCAGGATGTTTACCAGACCCATGGTGGCACCAGTGCCAAGTTGGGCTGATTTGATAGTACCAAGTGGCTCCTGCAATCTGCCATCCAGAATCGGGGCAGCTTACTTTTGTTTTCCAGGGAAACGGGCCGAGGTTTGTGTCTGGGGGTCTATGGCTGGGAGTGACCGGCTGGCTCCTGAAAAGCTACGATAGGCAGGATGGTGACCAGACCCATGGTGGCACCAGTGCCAAGTTGGGCTGGTTTGATAGCACCAAGTGGCTCCTGCAATCTGCCATCAAAATGTTGGCAGGCGATTTTTGTTTTCCAGGGAAAAGCGCCGTTGTTTGTGTTTGGGCGCCTGTGGCTCAGAGTGGCCGGGTGGCTGCTTAGAATCCACGATACGCCGGATGGTTCCCAGACCCAAGATGGCACCAGTGCCAAGTCGGGCTGGTTTGACACTACCACATGGCTCCTGCAATCTGCCATCCAGAATCGGGGCAGCTTAATTTTGTTTGCCAGGGAAACGGTCCGAGGTTTGTGTCTGGGGGCCTATGGCTGGGAGTGACCGGCTGGCTCCTGAAATGCTACAATAGGCAGGATGGTTCCCAGACCCATAGTGGCACCAGTGCCAAGTTGGGATGATTTGATAGTACCAAGTGGCTCCTGCAATCTGCCATCAAAAAGCTGGCAGGCGAGTTTTGTTTTCCAGGGAAAAGCGCCGTTGTTTGTGTTTGGGGACCTGTGGCTGGGAGTGGCCGGCTGGCTCCGTAGAATCCACGATATGCAGGATTGTTCCCAGACCCAAGGTGGCACCAGTGCCAAGTCGGGCTGGTTTGATGGTGCAAAGTGGCTCCTGCAATCTGCCATCCAGACGCGGGGCAGCGGATTTTTGTTTCCATGAGAAAAGGTCCGTGGTTTGTTTTTGGGGGTATATGGCTGGGCGTGGCCGGCTGGCTCCTTAAAAAGCTCGATATGCAGGATGGTTCCCTGACACAAGGTGGCACCAGTGCCACGTCGGGCGGTTTTCGTAGTACAAAGTGCGTCCTAAAATTTGCCATCCAGAAGAGGGGCAGTTGAGTTTTGTTTGCCAGAGAAAAGGGCCGTGGTTTGTTTTTGGGGGAATATGGCTGATAGTGGCCGGCTGGCCCCTGAAAATCCACAATAAGCAGGATGGTTCCCACACCAGAGGTGTCACCAGTGCCAAGTCGGGCTGGTTTGATGGTGCAAAGTGGCTCCTGCAATCTGCCATCCAGACGCGGGGCAGCGGATTTTTGTTTCCATGAGAAAAGGTCCGTGGTTTGTTTTTGGGGGTATATGGCTGGGCGTGGCCGGCTGGCTCCTTAAAAAGCTCGATATGCAGGATGGTTCCCTGACACAAGGTGGCACCAGTGCCACGTCGGGCGGTTTTCGTAGTACAAAGTGCGTCCTAAAATTTGCCATCCAGAAGAGGGGCAGTTGAGTTTTGTTTGCCAGAGAAAAGGGCCGTGGTTTGTTTTTGGGGGCATATGGCTGATAGTGGCCGGCTGGCCCCTGAAAATCCACAATAAGCAGGATGGTTCCCACACCAGAGGTGTCACCAGTGCCAAGTCGGGGTGGTTTGATAGTACTAAATAGCTCCTGCAATCTGCCATGCAGAAGCGGGGCAACTTACCTTTGTTTGCCAGGGAAACGGGCCGAGGTTTGTGTCTGGGGGCCTATGGCTGCGAGTGACCGGCTGGCTCCTGAAAAGCTACGATAGGCAGGATGGTGACCAGACCCATGGTGGCACCAGTGCCAAGTTGGGCTGGTTTGATAGTACCAAGTGGCTCCGGCAATCTGCCATCAAAAAGTTGGCAGGCGAGTTTTGTTTTCCAGGGAAAAGCGCCGTTGTTTGTGTTTGGGGGCCTGTGGCTGGGAGTGGCTAGCTGGCTCCTTAGAACCCACGATACGCAGGATGGTTCCCAGACCAGAGGTGGCACCAGTGCCAAGTTGGGCTGGTTTGATGTTGCAAAGTGGCTCCTGCAATCTGCCATCCAGAAGCGGGGTAGCTTACTTTTGTTTGCCAGGGAAACGGGCCGAAATATTTGTCTAGGGGCCTCTGGCTGGGGGTGACTGGGTGGCACCTGAAAAGCTACGATAGGCAGGATGGTGACCAGACCCATGGTGGCACCAGTGCCAAGTTGGGCTGATTTGATAAAACCAAGTGGCTCCTGCAATCTGCCATCAAATGTTTGGCAGGCGAGTTTTGTTTTCCAGGGAAAAGCACCGTTGTGTGTGTTTTGGGGCCTGTGGCTGGGAGTGGCCAGCTGGCTCCTTAGAATCCACGATACGCAGGATGGTTCCCAGACCCAAGGTGGCACCAGTGCCAAGTCGGGCTGGTTTGATAGTACCAAGTGGTTCCTGCAATCTGCCATCCAGAAGCGGGGCAGCTGAATTTTGTTTGCCAGAGAAAAAGGCTGTTGTTTGTGTTTCGGGGCCTGTGGCTGGCAGTGGCCGGCTGGCTCCTGAAAATCCATGATACGCAGCATGCTTCCCAGACCCAAGGTGGCACCAGTGCCAAGTAGGGCTGGTTTCATAGTACCCAGTGGCTCCTGCAATCTCCCATCAGGAAGAGGGGCAGTTGAGTTTTGTTTTCCAGAGAAAAGGGCCGTGGTTTGTGTTTGGGGCCTATGGCTGAGAGTGACCGGCTGGCCCCTGAAAATCCACGATAGGAAGGATGGTTCCCAGATCCAAGGTGGCAGCAGTGCCATGTTGTGCTGGTGTGATAGTCCCAAGTGGCTCCTGCAATCTGCCATCCAGAAGCGGGGCAGCTGAATTTTGTTTGCCAGAGAAAAATGCTGTGGTTTGTGTTTGGGGGCCTGTGGCTGGGAGTGGCCGGCTGGCTCCTGAAAATCCATGATACGCAGCATGGTTCCCAGACCCAAGGTGGCACCAGTGCCAAGTGGGGCTGGTTTCACAGTGTCAAGTGCCTCCTGCAATCTCCCATCCAGAAGCGGGGCAGCTGAGTTTTGTTTGCCTGTGAAACGGGCCGTTGTTTTTGATTGGGGTCTGTGGCCGAGAGTGTTCGGCTGGCTCCTGACAACCCACAATACGCAGGATGTTTCCCAGACCCAAGGTGGCACCAGTGCCAAGTCGGGCTGGTTTGATAGTACCAAGTGGCTCCTGCAATCTGCCATCCAGAAGCGGTGCAGTTGAGTGTTGTTTGCCAGAGAAAAGGGCCGTGGGTTGTGTTTGGGGGCATATGGCTGGGAGTGGCCGGCTGTCTCATTAAAAAGATCGATACGCAGGATGGTTCCCAGACCCAAGGTGGCACCAGTGCCAAGTAGGGCTGTTTTTATAGTACCAAGTGCGTCCTGCAATTTGCCATCCAGAAGAGGGGCAGTTGTGTTTTGTTTGCCAGAGAAAAGCGCCGTTGTTTGTGTTTGGGGGCTTGTGGCTGGGAGTGGCCGACTGGCGCCTTAGAATCTGTGTTACGCAGCATGGTTCCCAGACCAGAGGTGGCACCAGTGCCAAGTTGGGCTGGTTTGATAGTACCAAGTGGCTCCTGCAATCTGCCATCCAGAAGCGGGGCAGCTTACTTTTGTTTGCCAGTGAAACGGGCCGAGGTTTGTGACTTGGGACCTATGGCTGGGAGTGGCCGGCTGGCTCCTTTGAACCCACGATACGCAGGATGGTTCCCAGACCCAAGGTGGCACCAGTGCCAAGTCGGGCTGGTTTGATACTACCAAGTGCGTCCTGCAATCTGCCATCCAGAAGCGGGGCAGCTTAATTTTGCTTGCCAGGGAATCGGGCCATGGGTTTTGTATGGGGGCCTATGGCTGAGAGTGGCCGGCTGGCTCCTGAAAATCCACGCTAGGCAGCATGGTTCCCAGATGCAAGGTGGCACCAGTGCCAAGTCGGGCTGGTTTGATGGGTCAAAGTGGCTCCTGCAATCTGCCATCCAGAAGCGGGGCAGCTGATTTTTGTTTGCCAGAGAAAAATTCCGTGGATTGTTTTTGGGGGCATATTGCTGGGAGTGGCCGGCTGGCTCCTTAAAATGCTCGATACGCATGATGGTTCCCAGGCCCAAGGTGTCACCACTACCAAGTCGGCCTGCGGTTTTAGTATCAAGTTCATCCTGCAATTTGCCATCCAGAAGAGGGGCAGTTGAGTTTTGTTTGCCAGAGAAACGGGCCGAGGTTTCTGTTTGGGGACATATGGCTGAGAGTGGCCGGGTGGCCCCTGAATATCCACGATACACAGCATGGTTCCCAGATCCAAGGTGGCACCAGTGCCAAGTTGGGCTGGTTTGATAGTACCAAGTGTCTCCTGCAATCTGCCATCCAGAAGCGGGGCAGCTTACTTTTGTTTGCCAGAGAAATAGGCCTAGGTTTTTGTCTGGGGGCCTGTGGCTAGGAGTGGCCGGCTGGCTCCTAAGAATCCACGATACGCAGGATGTTTCCAGACCCAAGGTGGCACCAGTGCCAAGTCGGGCTGGTTTGATAGTACCAAGTGGCTCCTGCAAACTCCATCAAAATGTTGGCAGACGTGTTTTGTTTTCCAGGGAACAGCGCCGTTGATTTTGTTTGGGGGCCTGTGGCTGGGAGTGGCCGGCTGGCTCCTTAGAATCCACGATACGCAGGATGGTTCCCAGACCCAAGGTGGCACCAGTGCCAAGTCGGGCTGGTTTGATTACACCAAGTGGCTCCTGCAATCTGCCATCCAGAAGTGAGGCAGCTAAGTTTTGTTTGCCAGAAAAAAGGGCCGTGGTTTTTGTTGGGGGCCTGTGGCTGGGAGTAGCCGGCTGGCTCCTTAAAATCCACGATAGGCTGGATGGTTCCCAGACCCAAGGTGGCACCAGTGCCAAGTCGGGCTGGTTTGATAGTACCAAGTGGCTCCTGCAATCTGCCATCCAGAAGCGGTGCAGTTGAGTTTTGTTTGCCAGAGAAAAGGGCCGTGGGTTGTGTTTGGGGGCATATGGCTGGGAGTGGCCGGCTGTCTCATTAAAAAGATCGATACGCAGGATGGTTCCCAGACCCAAGGTGGCACCAGTGCCAAGTAGGGCTGTTTTTATAGTACCAAGTGCGTCCTGCAATTTGCCATCCAGAAGAGGGGCAGTGGAGTTTTGTTTGCCAGAGAATAGCGCCGTTGTTTGTGTTTGGGGGCTTGTGACTGGGAGTGGCCGACTGGCGCCTTAGAATCTGTCTTACGCAGCATGGTTCCCAGACCAGAGGTGGCACCAGTGCCAAGTTGGGCTGGTTTGATAGTACCAAGTGGCTCCTGCAATCTGCCATCCAGAAGCGGGGCAGCTTACTTTTGTTTGCCAGGTAAACGGGCCGAGGTTTGTGACTGGGGACGTATGGCTGGGAGTGACCGGCTGGCTCCTGGAAAGCTACAATAGGCAGGATGGTGACCAGACCCATGGTGGCACCAGTGCCAAGTTGGGCTGGTTTGATAGTACCAAGTGGCTCCTGCAATCTGCCATCAAAAAGTTGTCAGGCGAGTTTTGTTTTCCAGGGAAAAGCGCCGTTGTTTGTATTTGGGGGCCTGTGGCTGGGAGTGGCCGGCTGGCTCCTTTGAACCCACGATACGCAGGATGGTTCCCAGACCCAAGGTGGCACCAGTGCCAAGTCGGGCTGGTTTGATACTACCAAGTGCGTTCTGCAATCTGCCATCCATAAGCGGGGCAGCTTAATTTTGTTTGCCAGGGAAACGGGCCGTGGGTTTTGTTTGGGGGCCTATGGCTGAGAGTGGCCGGCTGGCTCCTGAAAATCCACGCTAGGCAGCATGGTTCCCAGATGCAAGGTGGCACCAGTGCCAAGTCGGGCTGGTTTGATGGTGCAAAGTGGCTCCTGCAATCTGCCATCCAGAAGCGGGGCAGCTGATTTTTGTTTGCCAGAGAAAAATTCCGTGGATTGTTTTTGGGGGCATATTGCTGGGAGTGGCCGGCTGGCTCCTTAAAATGCTCGATACGCATGATGGTTCCCAGGCCCAAGGTGTCACCACTACCAAGTCGGCCTGCGGTTTTAGTATCAAGTTCATCCTGCAATTTGCCATCCAGAAGAGGGGCAGTTGAGTTTTGTTTGCCAGAGAACAGGGCCGAGGTTTCTGTTTGGGGACATATGGCTGAGAGTGGCCGGCTGGCCCCTGAATATCCACGATACACAGCATGGTTCCCAGATCCAAGGTGGCACCAGTGCCAAGTTGGGCTGGTTTGATAGTCCCAAGTGTCTCCTGCAATCTGCCATCCAGAAGCGGGGCAGCTTACTTTTGTTTGCCAGAGAAATAGGCCTAGGTTTTTGTTTGGGGGCCTGTGGCTAGGAGTGGCCGGCTGGCTCCTAAGAATCCACGATACGCAGGATGTTTCCCAGACCCAAGGTGGCACCAGTGCCAAGTCGGGCTGGTTTGATAGTCCCAAGTGGCTCCTGCAAACTGCCATCCAGAAGCGGGGCCGCTGAGTTTTGTTTGCCAGGGAAATGGGCCGTTGTTTGTGTTTGGGGGCCTGTGGCTGGGAGTGTTCGGCTGGTTCCTGAATATGTACGATACGCAGGATTGTTCCCAGACCCAAGGTGGCACCAGTGCCAAGTCGGGCTGGTTTGATGGTGCAAAGTGGCTCCTGCAATCTGCCATCCAGACGCGGGGCAGCGGATTTTTTTTTCCATGAGAAATGGTCCGTGGTTTGTTTTTGGGGGTATATGGCTGGGCCTGGCCGGCTGGCTCCTTAAAAAGCTCGATATGCAGGATGGTTCCCTGACACAAGGTGGCACCAGTGCCACGTCGGGCGGTTTTCGTAGTACAAAGTGCGTCCTAAAATTTGCCATCCAGAAGAGGGGCAGTTGAGTTTTGTTTGCCAGAGAAAAGGTCCGTGGTTTGTTTTTGGGGGCATATGGCTGAGAGTGGCTGGCTGGCCCCTGAAAATCCACGATACACAGGATGGTTCCCAGATCCAAGGTGGCACCTGTGCCAAGTCGGGCTGATTTGATAGTACTAAGTAGCTCCTGCAATCTGCCATCCAGAAGCGGGGCAGCTTACTTTTGTTTGCCAGGTAAACGGGCCGAGGTTTGTGTTTGGGGGCCTATGGCTGAGAGTGACCGGCTGGCTCCTGAAAAGCTACAATAGGCAGGATGGTGACCAGACCCATGGTGGCACCAGTGCCAAGTTGGGCTGGTTTGATAGTACCAAGTGGTTCCTGCAATCTGCCATCCAGAAGCAGGGCAGCTGAGTTTTGTTTGCCAGAGAAAAGGGCCTTGGTTTGTGTTTGGGGGCATATGGCTGGGTGTGGCCAGCTGGCTCCTTAAAATGCACGATATGCAACATGGCTCCCAGACCCAAGGTGGCACCAGTGCCAAGTTGGGCTGGTTTGATAGTACCAAGTGGCTCCTGCAATCTTCCATGATCACGTGGAGAAATACTTTCTGGTTTCAGCCTCATGCTCTTTCTTCTCTCCCTCAACTTCTCTATCACCTCTCATCTGGTTCACATGCGCTGTCTTCAAGGTCCACAGGCTACTTTTCACAGAATCTTCTGGCCTGATGAAGTAAGAATGATGAATAGAACAGAGCTGGGATCTATTTTCCAGTTTGGATAAAATGCATTCTGCACACAAATCCAAGGAGAACGGGCTGCCCCGATGCCCAGAAAATCTTTCACTCCTGCTAGTGTTCTACGTCAACCGCAACTTAGTCTGAAAGAAAAGCTTTTTCTCTGAGAGCATCTGAGAGGTTTGCATGAAGCACTGATATCTGACATATGCAATTTTGAATAGGAGAGGAAAAAGAAAATGGCAAGGAGTTTTTAATTTTAGTGGTTTCAATTTTAATTTCCGTGCACTTTTTCAAAACTTGTCAGCTCAAATGCCCATCAACATCTTTTAGTCATCTGTAAGTCAGTATTCATATAAAATGTGCTTCAAATCCAAAGAATTTCAAATTTGCACTCCAAGCTTCTATGCCTAGATTTATGATTTCCTACACATATTAGATGAAAGGAAGGCCTTTTTTACTGTGGGAGTGCTGGAACACTGGAACAGGTTGCCCAGAGAAGTTGTGGGTGTCCCATCCCTGAAAGTATTCAAGGTCACCTTGGACGGGGCTTGGAGCAGCAACAAAGGAGAAGCTTGATGGTAGAGAAACAAAGTTGGACTATAGAAGAAACTCGGATTGAAGTATAGGATCAAGTTTTCTCTCAGCTCTTGGGGTAAATTCAAAGTTGTACAAAATGACATTTATCTGTGCTATTCACTACTGTAACAGAAAGTTTCATGAAAACTGTACAGAAGATAGTAAATTTTAAAAGAGATAAGAATTACAGCATAAAATCCATGGGATAGGTTACAACATGAGACACTCTCTAAGAGAAAATCTCTGTGTTTCAGCACTTCATCGGGGTAAGATTTCATGAAGTGCCAAAGAAGGCGGCAAAATATCATTCGGGACATTATTTACTGGAATTCAGCCTGGCCATTAGTAGGAACTGCCTTTGAACATATCATGTAGATATACCACACACGCTTTCCCTTCACTGAAAAATTACTGTTTACAACAAATAAGCAATTGACGATCAAAATTGATTGAAAGCATCTTAAACATGTCAAGTATTTCATTGTAGATGATCTGTGATCCAAATGCTTCTTCCACCTTCGAGAGGGACAGAAGAATTCTTCCATATCATGATGGTTTAAAATTGTATCAACCAATGTTTTCTGCTGAAAAGATATCATCTATTTTTTTCTATTTTTGGAAGAAAATATTCCTAGACATACAACAGGTGAGAACTAAGTAATTTTAAAGAAACAAATGAAATGAAAATATTCTGTAAATAGAATGAAATGAAAAGCTGTGTTTTAAATAGGAGCTAAATATTAAACAGAATTTTTGTACCAGGCATTTGAATTACTGCACCAGCTCTTTTGCCCATCAAGAGAGGCATTTAGCATTTCAGTCTTTTCCAAGGTGTTCATGATCTGCTATGCTGATCTCTGTGTGTGCCTAGGTGTGTGTGGAGGGGGGGGCATATGAAGGGGAGTGTGTATGTTTGCTTTACAATTGTTGTGGCAGATTCATGCCTCAGCTCCACATTTTGTTTTAAAAAGGTCACACCGAGTGGATATGAAGTTTACTATCAACAAGAGATCGATTCCCAAATCATCCATTTGACTCTCCCTTATAAATCATGTGCTTTGTTGCATATTTTATCAAATATACTTTCAAGCCAGATGGAGGAAGGAGGATGTGGGAATCCCTCCACCATCTTGCAACTTTTATGTAAGTAGGTTTTCAAGAAAATCATCATTTCTCTTTTAAATATGTCTGGAACAGGCATGATGGTAGTGTCAACCTGTTGGAGTTTTTGTTGCTGGAAGAAGTTGTACAAAAGGATTGGTTTTTACATTGACCAGTTACTGAATCAAGCGCAGGAATACATTGGAAATTTAGCTGGGGGTTCCTTTTCCCAGCAGACTACTTCTAGAACGAGCTTGTACACTGAAGCTGACTCTTTTGCTCTCTTTTTGTTTCTTTCCTATTTTCTTGGCTTCTTTGCCACTATCTAGACAATTTTGGAACTTTGTTCCCAACTAAAATGGTTTCAATAGTCTGATTGTGATCATACATTTTTACAAGGAATTTTTAAAATCTTTCCTCGAGTCCAGAAAGTCAAGGACTTAGATCTTTTTCTTCCCTTATCAATATTGCCATGAAATTGATAAATAAAGACCAACTCTTTATTTTTGTTTTTAACCCACGTAGATAATTCCCATCCATTAATCCATTTTGTGGACCAATAGCTGCCATTCTGATGGAAGCTGTCACTTCTTAACAATAGGCATTCTGTGACTATGTTGACTGCACTTTGGGTGAAGATCCTAACTGGTCTTAGATATACATAGGGAGAAATTTGCTCAGCCAGTGTCAGTCTTAAGCATGCGTATCAGAAGATCTTTCTAGAGCTGGGAATTTTCCCATGAAAGGGATTCAGTTAGGGAAGAGACACTTGTGCCAGAGTTTTACATTCTTCTTGAACACTGCTTAAGGAACTTAGATGCCATGTCCATTTGGATCTCTGTCTGCACAGAACTTTGTCATGCCAGCGCTTTGAAATGCATCTTGAAGAGAATTCACTAGCACAGAATGAAAGAGAGTGGAAGGGGTTGGTGGGGCTAACCAGGCCCAACCCCCCTGCCTAAACCAGGATACCTAGAGCCTCTTGCCCAGGATTCTATCTGGGTGTACTTTTAATGTCTTCAAAGATCCAGGCTCCACAATCTTTCTGGGCAGTCTGTGCCGTGGTTCAGTCACCCTGACAGTAAAGAAACATTTACTGATGTTCAAAGGCAATCTCCTGTATTTCAGTGTGTGCCCACTGCCTCTTGTCTTTTCCCTCAGCATCACTGAAAAGACACTGATTCCCTCCCCTTTGCACTATTGCTTCCATATGTATGTGTGATGCCATGTAGAGGTATGTCAAAAACCTCCCTGAAGCCCAGGCAGATAATATTCCCTTCATCTACCAGTCAAGTTGATTCATCAGAGGAGTTTAAAGTGATGTTCAGCATGAAATTCCCCTGAAAAATCATGCTAACTACATTATTTGGTCATCTGTCATGTGCCTGGCAAGGATTTCCAGGAAGAGCTGCTTCATCAACTTCCTGGGGATAAAAAAGAGGCTGGCTGGTTTGTACTATGGCGAGTCCTCTTAATTGCCTTTTTTGAAGATGGGTGTCATTTGCTAACATCCACTCTTTAGCTCCTCTTCTCATCTACACCTCGGCAAAAAGCTTTTCCACTATGTCTGGCTAGGAAAAACTGTGCCAGCACAGAAAACATCTCCCATCGTGTTCTAGAAGTTGCACGGATGTCTGCCAAGTGTTTGGCAGGAAGAAAAGAAAAGTTGTCCAAAACAGCTTCCAATCGAATGTTCCTGTGATTGGAAAAGTCAGGAGAGTGCAAAGGTACTGTTTTCTATCAGTTGGCAAGGTGCGCACACAATCCCAGTGTTGTACAGCTTGCTTCTTCACCTTCCCGAAGCTGCCGCTCTCGCCGGCTGCCGGAGCCCAAGAAGCGGCTTCTTCGCGCAAAGACGATTGTGCCGCTCACAGTGCTCTCCTTAGCGCGGCTTCTGCCGAAAGACGCCCGGCAGCGGCTCTTACCTCCGGAGAGCATCCTACCCTCGTCTTTCGCGTCTTTTGTAGTCTACATCTTAGCAAAACGCTTTTCCACTATGTCTGGCTAGGAAAAACTGTGCCAGCACAGAAAACATCTCCCATCGTGTTCTAGAAGTTGCACGGATGTCTGCCAAGTGTTTGGCAGGAAGAAAAGAAAAGTTGTCCAAAACAGCTTCCAATCGAATGTTCCTGTGATTGGAAAAGTCAGGAGAGTGCAAAGGTACTGTTTTCTATCAGTTGGCAAGGTGCGCACACAATCCCAGTGTTGTACAGCTTGCTTCTTCACCTTCCCGAAGCTGCCGCTCTCGCCGGCTGCCGGAGCCCAAGAAGCGGCTTCTTCGCGCAAAGACGATTGTGCCGCTCACAGTGCTCTCCTTAGCGCAGCTTCTGCCGAAAGACGCCCGGCAGCGGCTCTTACCTCCGGAGAGCATCCTACCTTCGTCTTTCGCGTCTTTTGTAGTCTACATCTTAGCAAAACGCTTCTCCACTATGTCTGGCTAGGAAAAACTGTGCCAGCACAGAAAACATCTCCCATCGTGTTCTAGAAGTTGCACGGATGTCTGCCAAGTGTTTGGCAGGAAGAAAAGAAAAGTTGTCCAGAACAGCTTCCAATCGAATGTTCCTGTGATTGGAAAAGTCAGGAGAGTGCAAAGGTACTGTTTTCTATCAGTTGGCAAGGTGCGCACACAATCCCAGTGTTGTACAGCTTGCTTCTTCACCTTCCCGAAGCTGCCGCTCTCGCCGGCTGCCGGAGCCCAAGAAGCGGCTTCTTCGCGCAAAGACGATTGTGCCGCTCACAGTGCTCTCCTTAGCGCGGCTTCTGCCGAAAGACGCCCGGCAGCGGCTCTTACCTCCGGAGAGCATCCTACCTTCGTCTTTCGCGTCTTATGTAGTCTACACCTCGGCAAAAAGCTTTTCCACTATGTCTGGCTAGGAAAAACTGTGCCAGCACAGAAAACATCTCCCATCGTGTTCTAGAAGTTGCACGGATGTCTGCCAAGTGTTTGGCAGGAAGAAAAGAAAAGTTGTCCAAAACAGCTTCCAATCGAATGTTCCTGTGATTGGAAAAGTCAGGAGAGTGCAAAGGTACTGTTTTCTATCAGTTGGCAAGGTGCGCACACAATCCCAGTGTTGTACAGCTTGCTTCTTCACCTTCCCGAAGCTGCCGCTCTCGCCGGCTGCCGGAGCCCAAGAAGCGGCTTCTTCGCGCAAAGACGATTGTGCCGCTCACAGGGCTCTCCTTAGCGCGGCTTCTGCCGAAAGACGCCCGGCAGCGGCTCTTACCTCCGGAGAGCATCCTACCTTCGTCTTTCGCGTCTTTTGTAGTCTACACCTCGGCAAAACGCTTTTCCACTATGTCTGGCTAGGAAAAACTGTGCCAGCACAGAAAACATCTCCCATCGTGTTCTAGAAGTTGCACGGATGTCTGCCAAGTGTTTGGCAGGAAGAAAAGAAAAGTTGTCCAAAACAGCTTCCAATCGAATGTTCCTGTGATTGGAAAAGTCAGGAGAGTGCAAAGGTACTGTTTTCTATCAGTTGGCAAGGTGCGCACACAATCCCAGTGTTGTACAGCTTGCTTCTTCACCTTCCCGAAGCTGCCGCTCTCGCCGGCTGCCGGAGCCCAAGAAGCGGCTTCTTCGCGCAAAGACGATTGTGCCGCTCACAGTGCTCTCCTTAGCGCGGCTTCTGCCGAAAGACGCCCGGCAGCGGCTCTTACCTCCGGAGAGCATCCTACCCTCGTCTTTCGCGTCTTTTGTAGTCTACATCTTAGCAAAACGCTTTTCCACTATGTCTGGCTAGGAAAAACTGTGCCAGCACAGAAAACATCTCCCATCGTGTTCTAGAAGTTGCACGGATGTCTGCCAAGTGTTTGGCAGGAAGAAAAGAAAAGTTGTCCAAAACAGCTTCCAATCGAATGTTCCTGTGATTGGAAAAGTCAGGAGAGTGCAAAGGTACTGTTTTCTATCAGTTGGCAAGGTGCGCACACAATCCCAGTGTTGTACAGCTTGCTTCTTCACCTTCCCGAAGCTGCCGCTCTCGCCGGCTGCCGGAGCCCAAGAAGCGGCTTCTTCGCGCAAAGACGATTGTGCCGCTCACAGTGCTCTCCTTAGCGCAGCTTCTGCCGAAAGACGCCCGGCAGCGGCTCTTACCTCCGGAGAGCATCCTACCTTCGTCTTTCGCGTCTTTTGTAGTCTACATCTTAGCAAAACGCTTCTCCACTATGTCTGGCTAGGAAAAACTGTGCCAGCACAGAAAACATCTCCCATCGTGTTCTAGAAGTTGCACGGATGTCTGCCAAGTGTTTGGCAGGAAGAAAAGAAAAGTTGTCCAGAACAGCTTCCAATCGAATGTTCCTGTGATTGGAAAAGTCAGGAGAGTGCAAAGGTACTGTTTTCTATCAGTTGGCAAGGTGCGCACACAATCCCAGTGTTGTACAGCTTGCTTCTTCACCTTCCCGAAGCTGCCGCTCTCGCCGGCTGCCGGAGCCCAAGAAGCGGCTTCTTCGCGCAAAGACGATTGTGCCGCTCACAGTGCTCTCCTTAGCGCGGCTTCTGCCGAAAGACGCCCGGCAGCGGCTCTTACCTCCGGAGAGCATCCTACCTTCGTCTTTCGCGTCTTTTGTAGTCTACATCTTAGCAAAACGCTTTTCCACTATGTCTGGCTAGGAAAAACTGTGCCAGCACAGAAAACATCTCCCATCGTGTTCTAGAAGTTGCACGGATGTCTGCCAAGTGTTTGGCAGGAAGAAAAGAAAAGTTGTCCAAAACAGCTTCCAATCGAATGTTCCTGTGATTGGAAAAGTCAGGAGAGTGCAAAGGTACTGTTTTCTATCAGTTGGCAAGGTGCGCACACAATCCCAGTGTTGTACAGCTTGCTTCTTCACCTTCCCGAAGCTGCCGCTCTCGCCGGCTGCCGGAGCCCAAGAAGCGGCTTCTTCGCGCAAAGACGATTGTGCCGCTCACAGTGCTCTCCTTAGCGCGGCTTCTGCCGAAAGACGCCCGGCAGCGGCTCTTACCTCCGGAGAGCATCCTACCCTCGTCTTTCGCGTCTTTTGTAGTCTACATCTTAGCAAAACGCTTTTCCACTATGTCTGGCTAGGAAAAACTGTGCCAGCACAGAAAACATCTCCCATCGTGTTCTAGAAGTTGCACGGATGTCTGCCAAGTGTTTGGCAGGAAGAAAAGAAAAGTTGTCCAAAACAGCTTCCAATCGAATGTTCCTGTGATTGGAAAAGTCAGGAGAGTGCAAAGGTACTGTTTTCTATCAGTTGGCAAGGTGCGCACACAATCCCAGTGTTGTACAGCTTGCTTCTTCACCTTCCCGAAGCTGCCGCTCTCGCCGGCTGCCGGAGCCCAAGAAGCGGCTTCTTCGCGCAAAGACGATTGTGCCGCTCACAGTGCTCTCCTTAGCGCGGCTTCTGCCGAAAGACGCCCGGCAGCGGCTCTTACCTCCGGAGAGCATCCTACCTTCGTCTTTCGCGTCTTATGTAGTCTACACCTCGGCAAAAAGCTTTTCCACTATGTCTGGCTAGGAAAAACTGTGCCAGCACAGAAAACATCTCCCATCGTGTTCTAGAAGTTGCACGGATGTCTGCCAAGTGTTTGGCAGGAAGAACAGAAAAGTTGTCCAAAACAGCTTCCAATCGAATGTTCCTGTGATTGGAAAAGTCAGGAGAGTGCAAAGGTACTGTTTTCTATCAGTTGGCAAGGTGCGCACACAATCCCAGTGTTGTACAGCTTGCTTCTTCACCTTCCCGAAGCTGCCGCTCTCGCCGGCTGCCGGAGCCCAAGAAGCGGCTTCTTCGCGCAAAGACGATTGTGCCGCTCACAGGGCTCTCCTTAGCGCGGCTTCTGCCGAAAGACGCCCGGCAGCGGCTCTTACCTCCGGAGAGCATCCTACCTTCGTCTTTCGCGTCTTTTGTAGTCTACACCTCGGCAAAACGCTTTTCCACTATGTCTGGCTAGGAAAAACTGTGCCAGCACAGAAAACATCTCCCATCGTGTTCTAGAAGTTGCACGGATGTCTGCCAAGTGTTTGGCAGGAAGAAAAGAAAAGTTGTCCAAAACAGCTTCCAATCGAATGTTCCTGTGATTGGAAAAGTCAGGAGAGTGCAAAGGTACTGTTTTCTATCAGTTGGCAAGGTGCGCACACAATCCCAGTGTTGTACAGCTTGCTTCTTCACCTTCCCGAAGCTGCCGCTCTCGCCGGCTCCCGGAACCGAAGAAGCGGCTTCTTCGCGCAAAGACGATTGTGCCGCTCACAGGGCTCTCCTTAGCGCGGCTTCTGCCGAAAGACGCCCGGCAGCGGCTCTTAACACCGGAGAGCATCCTACCTTCGTCTTTCGCGTCTTATGTAGTCTACATCTTAGCAAAACGCTTTTCCACTATGTCTGGCTAGGAAAAACCGTGCCAGCCCAGAAAACATCTCCCATCGTTTTCTAGAAGTTGCAGATATGTCTGCCAAGTGTTTGGGAGGAAGAAAAGAAAAGTTGTCCAAAACAGCTTCCAATCGAATGTTCCTGTGATTGGAAGAGTCAGGAGAGTGCAAAGGTACTGTTTTCTATCAGTTGGCAAGGTGCGCACACAATCCCAGTGTTGTACAGCTTGCTTCTTCACCTTCCCGAAGCTGCCACTCTCAGGAGGTAAGAGCCGCTGCCGGGCGTCTTTCGGCAGAAGCCGCGCTAAGGGGAGCACTGTGAGCGGCACAATCGTCTTTGCGCGAAGAAGCCGATTCTTCGGTTCCGGGAGCCGGCGAGAGCGGCAGCTTCGGGAAGGTGAAGAAGCAAGCTGTACAACACTGGGATTGTGTGCGCACCTTGCCAACTGATAGAAAACAGTACCTTTGCACTCTCCTGACTTTTCCAATCACAGGAACATTCGATTGGAAGCTGTTTTGGACAACTTTTCTTTTCTTCCTGCCAAACACTTGGCAGACATCCGTGCAACTTCTAGAACACGATGGGAGATGTTTTCTGTGCTGGCACAGTTTTTCCTAGCCAGACATAGTGGAAAAGCTTTTTGCCGAGGTGTAGACTACATAAGACGCGAAAGACGAAGGTAGGATGCTCTCCGGAGGTAAGAGCCGCTGCCGGGCGTCTTTCAGCAGAAGCCGCGCTAAGGAGAGCACTGTGAGCGGCACAATCGTCTTTGCGCGAAGAAGCCGCTTCTTGGGCTCCGGCAGCCGGCGAGAGCGGCAGCTTCGGGAAGGTGAAGAAGCAAGCTGTACAACACTGGGATTGTGTGCGCACCTTGCCAACTGATAGAAAACAGTACCTTTGCACTCTCCTGACTTTTCCAATCACAGGAACATTCGATTGGAAGCTGTTTTGGACAACTTTTCTTTTCTTCCTGCCAAACACTTGGCAGACATCCGTGCAACTTCTAGAACACGATGGGAGATGTTTTCTGTGCTGGCACAGTTTTTCCTAGCCAGACATAGTGGAAAAGCGTTTTGCTAAGATGTAGACTACAAAAGACGCGAAAGACGAAGGTAGGATGCTCTCCGGAGGTAAGAGCCGCTGCCGGGCGTCTTTCGGCAGAAGCCGCGCTAAGGAGAGCCCTGTGAGCGGCACAATCGTCTTTGCGCGAAGAAGCCGCTTCTTGGGTTCCGGGAGCCGGCGAGAGCGGCAGCTTCGGGAAGGTGAAGAAGCAAGCTGTACAACACTGGGATTGTGTGCGCACCTTGCCAACTGATAGAAAACAGTACCTTTGCACTCTCCTGACTTTTCCAATCACAGGAACATTCGATTGGAAGCTGTTTTGGACAACTTTTCTTTTCTTCCTGCCAAACACTTGGCAGACATCCGTGCAACTTCTAGAACACGATGGGAGATGTTTTCTGTGCTGGCACAGTTTTTCCTAGCCAGACATAGTGGAAAAGCGTTTTGCTAAGATGTAGACTACAAAAGACGCGAAAGACGAAGGTAGGATGCTCTCCGGAGGTAAGAGCCGCTGCCGGGCGTCTTTCGGCAGAAGCCGCGCTAAGGAGAGCCCTGTGAGCGGCACAATCGTCTTTGCGCGAAGAAGCCGCTTCTTGGGCTCCGGCAGCCGGCGAGAGCGGCAGCTTCGGGAAGGTGAAGAAGCAAGCTGTACAACACTGGGATTGTGTGCGCACCTTGCCAACTGATAGAAAACAGTACCTTTGCACTCTCCTGACTTTTCCAATCACATGAACATTCGATTGGAAGCTGTTTTGGACAACTTTTCTTTTCTTCCTGCCAAACACTTGGCAGACATCCGTGCAACTTCTAGAACACGATGGGAGATGTTTTCTGTGCTGGCACAGTTTTTCCTAGCCAGACATAGTGGAAAAGCGTTTTGCCGAGGTGTAGATGAGAAGAGGAGCTAAAGACGAAGGTAGGATGCTCTCCGGAGGTAAGAGCCGCTGCCGGGCGTCTTTCGGCAGAAGCCGCGCTAAGGAGAGCACTGTGAGCGGCACAATCGTCTTTGCGCGAAGAAGCCGCTTCTTGGGCTCCGGCAGCCGGCGAGAGCGGCAGCTTCGGGAAGGTGAAGAAGCAAGCTGTACAACACTGGGATTGTGTGCGCACCTTGCCAACTGATAGAAAACAGTACCTTTGCACTCTCCTGACTTTTCCAATCACAGGAACATTCGATTGGAAGCTGTTTTGGACAACTTTTCTTTTCTTCCTGCCAAACACTTGGCAGACATCCGTGCAACTTCTAGAACACGATGGGAGATGTTTTCTGTGCTGGCACAGTTTTTCCTAGCCAGACATAGTGGAAAAGCGTTTTGCTAAGATGTAGACGACAACAGAGGCTAAAGAGTGGATGTTAGCAAATGACACCCATCTTCAAAAAAGGCAATTAAGAGGACTCGCCATAGTACAAACCAGCCAGCCTCTTTTTTATCCCCAGGAAGTTGATGAAGCAGCTCTTCCTGGAAATCCTTGCCAGGCACATGACAGATGACCAAATAATGTAGTTAGCATGATTTTTCAGGGGAATTTCATGCTGAACATCACTTTAAACTCCTCTGATGAATCAACTTGACTGGTAGATGAAGGGAATATTATCTGCCTGGGCTTCAGGGAGGTTTTTGACATACCTCTACATGGCATCACACATACATATGGAAGCAATAGTGCAAAGGGGAGGGAATCAGTGTCTTTTCAGTGATGCTGAGGGAAAAGACAAGAGGCAGTGGGCACACACTGAAATACAGGAGATTGCCTTTGAACATCAGTAAATGTTTCTTTACTGTCAGGGTGACTGAACCACGGCACAGACTGCCCAGAAAGATTGTGGAGCCTGGATCTTTGAAGACATTAAAAGTACACCCAGATAGAATCCTGGGCAAGAGGCTCTAGGTATCCTGGTTTAGGCAGGGGGGTTGGGCCTGGTTAGCCCCACCAACCCCTTCCACTCTCTTTCATTCTGTGCTAGTGAATTCTCTTCAAGATGCATTTCAAAGCGCTGGCATGACAAAGTTCTGTGCAGACAGAGATCCAAATGGACATGGCATCTAAGTTCCTTAAGCAGTGTTCAAGAAGAATGTAAAACTCTGGCACAAGTGTCTCTTCCCTAACTGAATCCCTTTCATGGGAAAATTCCCAGCTCTAGAAAGATCTTCTGATACGCATGCTTAAGACTGACACTGGCTGAGCAAATTTCTCCCTATGTATATCTAAGACCAGTTAGGATCTTCACCCAAAGTGCAGTCAACATAGTCACAGAATGCCTATTGTTAAGAAGTGACAGCTTCCATCAGAATGGCAGCTATTGGTCCACAAAATGGATTAATGGATGGGAATTATCTACGTGGGTTAAAAACAAAAATAAAGAGTTGGTCTTTATTTATCAATTTCATGGCAATATTGATAAGGGAAGAAAAAGATCTAAGTCCTTGACTTTCTGGACTCGAGGAAAGATTTTAAAAATTCCTTGTAAAAATGTATGATCACAATCAGACTATTGAAACCATTTTAGTTGGGAACAAAGTTCCAAAATTGTCTAGATAGTGGCAAAGAAGCCAAGAAAATAGGAAAGAAACAAAAAGAGAGCAAAAGAGTCAGCTTCAGTGTACAAGCTCGTTCTAGAAGTAGTCTGCTGGGAAAAGGAACCCCCAGCTAAATTTCCAATGTATTCCTGCGCTTGATTCAGTAACTGGTCAATGTAAAAACCAATCCTTTTGTACAACTTCTTCCAGCAACAAAAACTCCAACAGGTTGACACTACCATCATGCCTGTTCCAGACATATTTAAAAGAGAAATGATGATTTTCTTGAAAACCTACTTACATAAAAGTTGCAAGATGGTGGAGGGATTCCCACATCCTCCTTCCTCCATCTGGCTTGAAAGTATATTTGATAAAATATGCAACAAAGCACATGATTTATAAGGGAGAGTCAAATGGATGATTTGGGAATCGATCTCTTGTTGATAGTAAACTTCATATCCACTCGGTGTGACCTTTTTAAAACAAAATGTGGAGCTGAGGCATGAATCTGCCACAACAATTGTAAAGCAAACATACACACTCCCCTTCATATGCCCCCCCCTCCACACACACCTAGGCACACACAGAGATCAGCATAGCAGATCATGAACACCTTGGAAAAGACTGAAATGCTAAATGCCTCTCTTGATGGGCAAAAGAGCTGGTGCAGTAATTCAAATGCCTGGTACAAAAATTCTGTTTAATATTTAGCTCCTATTTAAAACACAGCTTTTCATTTCATTCTATTTACAGAATATTTTCATTTCATTTGTTTCTTTAAAATTACTTAGTTCTCACCTGTTGTATGTCTAGGAATATTTTCTTCCAAAAATAGAAAAAAATAGATGATATCTTTTCAGCAGAAAACATTGGTTGATACAATTTTAAACCATCATGATATGGAAGAATTCTTCTGTCCCTCTCGAAGGTGGAAGAAGCATTTGGATCACAGATCATCTACAATGAAATACTTGACATGTTTAAGATGCTTTCAATCAATTTTGATCGTCAATTGCTTATTTGTTGTAAACAGTAATTTTTCAGTGAAGGGAAAGTGTGTGTGGTATATCTACATGATATGTTCAAAGGCAGTTCCTACTAATGGCCAGGCTGAATTCCAGTAAATAATGTCCCGAATGATATTTTGCCGCCTTCTTTGGCACTTCATGAAATCTTACCCCGATGAAGTGCTGAAACAAAGAGATTTTCTCTTAGAGAGTGTCTCATGTTGTAACCTATCCCATGGATTTTATGCTGTAATTCTTATCTCTTTTAAAATTTACTATCTTCTGTACAATTTTCATGAAACTTTCTGTTACAGTAGTGAATAGCACAGATAAATGTCATTTTGTACAACTTTGAATTTACCCCAAGAGCTGAGAGAAAACTTGATCCTATACTTCAATCCGAGTTTCTTCTATAGTCCAACTTTGTTTCTCTACCATCAAGCTTCTCCTTTGTTGCTGCTCCAAGCCCCGTCCAAGGTGACCTTGAATACTTTCAGGGATGGGACACCCACAACTTCTCTGGGCAACCTGTTCCAGTGTTCCAGCACTCCCACAGTAAAAAAGGCCTTCCTTTCATCTAATATGTGTAGGAAATCATAAATCTAGGCATAGAAGCTTGGAGTGCAAATTTGAAATTCTTTGGATTTGAAGCACATTTTATATGAATACTGACTTACAGATGACTAAAAGATGTTGATGGGCATTTGAGCTGACAAGTTTTGAAAAAGTGCACGGAAATTAAAATTGAAACCACTAAAATTAAAAACTCCTTGCCATTTTCTTTTTCCTCTCCTATTCAAAATTGCATATGTCAGATATCAGTGCTTCATGCAAACCTCTCAGATGCTCTCAGAGAAAAAGCTTTTCTTTCAGACTAAGTTGCGGTTGACGTAGAACACTAGCAGGAGTGAAAGATTTTCTGGGCATCGGGGCAGCCCGTTCTCCTTGGATTTGTGTGCAGAATGCATTTTATCCAAACTGGAAAATAGATCCCAGCTCTGTTCTATTCATCATTCTTACTTCATCAGGCCAGAAGATTCTGTGAAAAGTAGCCTGTGGACCTTGAAGACAGCGCATGTGAACCAGATGAGAGGTGATAGAGAAGTTGAGGGAGAGAAGAAAGAGCATGAGGCTGAAACCAGAAAGTATTTCTCCACGTGATCATGGAAGATTGCAGGAGCCACTTGGTACTATCAAACCAGCCCAACTTGGCACTGGTGCCACCTTGGGTCTGGGAGCCATGTTGCATATCGTGCATTTTAAGGAGCCAGCTGGCCACACCCAGCCATATGCCCCCAAACACAAACCAAGGCCCTTTTCTCTGGCAAACAAAACTCAGCTGCCCTGCTTCTGGATGGCAGATTGCAGGAACCACTTGGTACTATCAAACCAGCCCAACTTGGCACTGGTGCCACCATGGGTCTGGTCACCATCCTGCCTATTGTAGCTTTTCAGGAGCCAGCCGGTCACTCTCAGCCATAGGCCCCCAAACACAAACCTCGGCCCGTTTCCCTGGCAAACAAAAGTAAGCTGCCCCGCTTCTGGATGGCAGATTGCAGGGGCTACTTAGTACTATCAAATCAGCCCGACTTGGCACAGGTGCCACCTTGGATCTGGGAACCATCCTGTGTATCGTGGATTTTCAGGGGCCAGCCAGCCACTCTCAGCCATATGCCCCCAAAAACAAACCACGGACCTTTTCTCTGGCAAACAAAACTCAACTGCCCCTCTTCTGGATGGCAAATTTTAGGACGCACTTTGTACTACGAAAACCGCCCGACGTGGCACTGGTGCCACCTTGTGTCAGGGAACCATCCTGCATATCGAGCTTTTTAAGGAGCCAGCCGGCCAGGCCCAGCCATATACCACCAAAAACAAACCACGGATCATTTCTCATGGAAACAAAAATCCGCTGCCCCGCGTCTGGATGGCAGATTGCAGGAGCCACTTTGCACCATCAAACCAGCCCGACTTGGCACTGGTGCCACCTTGGGTCTGGGAACAATCCTGCGTATCGTACATATTCAGGAACCAGCCGAACACTCCCAGCCACAGGCCCCCAAACACAAACAACGGCCCATTTCCCTGGCAAACAAAACTCAGCTGCCCCGCTTCTGGATGGCAGTTTGCAGGAGCCACTTGGGACTATCAAACCAGCCCGACTTGGCACTGGTGCCACCTTGGGTCTGGGAACCATCCTGCGTATGGTGGATTCTAAGGAGCCAGCCGGCCACTCCCAGCCACAGGCCCCCAACAAAAACCACGGCCCTTTTTTCTGGCAAACAAAACTTAGCTGCCTCACTTCTGGATGGCAGATTGCAGGAGCCACTTGGTGTAATCAAACCAGCCCAACTTGGCACTGGTGCCACCTTGGGTCTGGGAACCATGCTGCGTATCGTGGATTCTAAGGAGCCAGCCGGCCACTCCCAGCCACAGGCCCCCAAACACAAACAACGGCGCTGTTCCCTGGAAAACAAAACACGCCTGCCAACTTTTTGATGGAGTTTGCAGGAGCCACTTGGTACTATCAAACCAGCCCGACTTGGCACTGGTGCCACCTTGGGTCTGGGAAACATCCTGCGTATCGTGGATTCTTTATAGCCAGCCGGCCACTCCTAGCCACAGGCCCCCAGACAAAAACCTAGGCCTATTTCTCTGGCAAACAAAAGTAAGCTGCCCCGCTTCTGGATGGCAGATTGCAGGAGACACTTGGTACTATCAAACCAGCCCAACTTGGCACTGGTGCCACCTTGGATCTGGGAACCATGCTGTGTATCGTGGATATTCAGGGGCCAGCCGGCCACTTCAGCCATATGTCCCCAAACAGAAACCTCGGCCCGTTTCTCTGGCAAACAAAACTCAACTGCCCCTCTTCTGGATGGCAAATTGCAGGATGAACTTGATACTAAAACCGCAGGCCGACTTGGTAGTGGTGACACCTTGGACCTGGGAACCATCATGCGTATCGAGCATTTTAAGGAGCCAGCCGGCCACTCCCAGCAATATGCCCCCAAAAACAATCCACGGAATTTTTCTCTGGCAAACAAAAATCAGCTGCCCCGCTTCTGGATGGCAGATTGCAGGAGCCACTTTGCACCATCAAACCAGCCCGACTTGGCACTGGTGCCACCTTGCATCTGGGAACCATCCCGCGTATCGTGGATTTTCAGGAGCCAGCCGGCCACTCTCAGCCATAGGCCCCCAAACAAAACCCACGGCCCGTTTCCCTGGCAAACAAAATTAAGCTGCCCCGCTTCTGGATGGCAGATTGCAGGACGCACTTGGTAGTATCAAACCAGCCCGACTTGGCACTGGTGCCACCTTGGGTCTGGGAACCATCCTGCGTATTGTGGGTTCAAAGGAGCCAGCCGGCCACTCCCAGCCACAGGCCCCCAAATACAAACAACGGCGCTTTTCCCTGGAAAACAAAACTCGCCTGCCAACTTTTTGATGGCAGATTGCAGGAGCCACTTGGTACTATCAAACCAGCCCAACTTGGCACTGGTGCCACCATGGGTCTGGTCACCATCCTGCCTATCATAGCTTTTCAGGAGCCAGCCGGTCACTCCCAGCCATAGGTCCCCAGTCACAAACCTCGGCCCGTTTCCCTGGCAAACAAAAGTAAGCTGCCCCGCTTCTGGATGGCAGATTGCAGGAGCCACTTGGTACTATCAAACCAGCCCAACTTGGCACTGGTGCCACCTCTGGTCTGGGAACCATGCTGCGTAACACAGATTCTACGGCGCCAGTCGGCCACTCCCAGCCACAAGCTCCCAAACACAAACAACGGCGCTATTCTCTGGCAAACAAAACTCCACTGCCCCTCTTCTGGATGGCAAATTGCAGGACGCACTTGGTACTATAAAAACAGCCCGACTTGGCACTGGTGCCACCTTGGGTCTGGGAACCATCCTGCGTATCGATCTTTTTAATGAGACAGCCGGCCACTCCCAGCCATATGCCCCCAAACTCAACCCACGGCGCTTTTCTCTGGCAAACAAAACTCAACTGCACCGCTTCTGGATGGCAGATTGCAGGAGCCACTTGGTACTATCAAACCAGCCCGACTTGGCACTGGTGCCACCTTGGGTCTGGGAACCATCCTGCGTATGGTGGATTCTAAGGAGCCAGCCGGCCACTCCCAGCCACAGGCCCCCAACAAAAACCACGGCCCTTTTTTCTGGCAAACAAAACTTAGCTGCCTCACTTCTGGATGGCAGATTGCAGGAGCCACTTGGTGTAATCAAACCAGCCCGACTTGGCACTGGTGCCACCTTGGGTCTGGGAACCATCCTGCGTATCGTGGATTCTAAGGAGCCAGCCGGCCACTCCCAGCCACAGGCCCCCAAACAAAATCAACGGCGCTGTTCCCTGGAAAACAAAACACGCCTGCCAACTTTTTGATGGAGTTTGCAGGAGCCACTTGGTACTATCAAACCAGCCCGACTTGGCACTGGTGCCACCTTGGGTCTGGGAAACATCCTGCGTATCGTGGATTCTTAGGAGCCAGCCGGCCACTCCTAGCCACAGGCCCCCAGACAAAAACCTAGGCCTATTTCTCTGGCAAACAAAAGTAAGCTGCCCCGCTTCTGGATGGCAGATTGCAGGAGACACTTGGGACTATCAAACCAGCCCAACTTGGCACAGGTGCCACCTTGGATCTGGGAACCATGCTGTGTATCGTGGATATTCAGGGGCCACCCGGCCACTCTCAGCCATATGTCCCCAAACAGAAACCTCGGCCCGTTTCTCTGGCAAACAAAACTCAACTGCCCCTCTTCTGGATGGCAAATTGCAGGATGAACTTGATACTAAAACCGCAGGCCGACTTGGTAGTGGTGACACCTTGGACCTGGGAACCATCATGCGTATCGAGCATTTTAAGGAGCCAGCCGGCCACTCCCAGCAATATGCCCCCAAAAACAATCCACGGAATTTTTCTCTGGCAAACAAAAATCAGCTGCCCCGCTTCTGGATGGCAGATTGCAGGAGCCACTTTGCACCATCAAACCAGCCCGACTTGGCACTGGTGCCACCTTGCATCTGGGAACCATGCTGCCTAGCGTGGATTTTCAGGAGCCAGCCGGCCACTCTCAGCCATAGGCCCCCATACAAAACCCACGGCCCGTTTCCCTGGCAAACAAAATTAAGCTGCCCCGCTTCTGGATGGCAGATTGCAGGACGCACTTGGTAGTATCAAACCAGCCCGACTTGGCACTGGTGCCACCTTGGGTCAGGGAACCATGCTGCGTATCATGGATTTTCAGGAGCCAGACGTCCACTGCCAGCCACAGGCCCCGAAACACAAACAACAGCCTTTTTCTCTGGCAAACAAAATTCAGCTGCCCCGCTTCTGGATGGCAGATTGCAGGAACCACTTGGTACTAACAAACCAGCCCGACTTGGCACTGGTGCCACCTTGGGTCTGGGAACCATCCTGCGTATCGTGGATTCTAAGGAGCCAGCTGGCCACTCCCAGCCACAGGCCCCAAAACACACACAACGGTGCTTTTCCCTGGAAAACAAAACTCGCCTGCCAAACATTTGATGGCAGATTGCAGGAGCCACTTGGTACTATCAAACCAGCCCAACTTGGCACTGGTGCCACCATGGGTCTGGTCACCATCCTGCCTATCGTAGCTTTTCAGGTGCCAGCCAGCCACCCCCAGCCAGAGGCCCCTAGACAAATATTTCGGCCCGTTTCCCTGGCAAACAAAAGTAAGCTACCCCGCTTCTGGATGGCAGATTGCAGGAGCCACTTTGCACCATCAAACCAGCCCAACTTGGCACTGGTGCCACCTCTGGTCTGGGAACCATCCTGCGTATCGCGGGTTCTAAGGAGCCAGCTGGCCACTCCCAGCCACAGGCCCCCAAACACAAACAACGGCGCTTTTCCCTGGAAAACAAAACTCGCCTGCCAACTTTTTGATGGCAGATTGCCGGAGCCACTTGGTACTATCAAACCAGCCCAACTTGGGACTGGTGCCACCATGGGTCTGGTCACCATCCTGCCTATCGTAGCTTTTCAGGAGCCAGCCGGTCACTCCGAGCCATAGGCCCCCAGACACAAACCTCGGCCCGTTTCCCTGGGAAACAAAAGTAAGCTGACCCGCTTCTGGATGGCAGATTGCAGGAGCCACTTGGTACTATCAAACCAGCCCAACTTGGCACTGGTGCCACCTTGGCTCTGGGAACCATCCTGCGTATCCTGGGTTCTAAGGAGCCAGCTGGCCACTCCCAGCCACAGGCCCCCAAACACAAACAACGGTGCTTTTCCCTGGAAAACAAAACTCACCTGCCAACTTTTTGATGGCAGATTGCAGGAGCCACTTGGTACTATCAAACCAGCCCAACTTGGCACTGGTGCCACCATGGGTCTGGTCACCATCCTGCCTATCGTAGCTTTTCAGGAGCCAGCCGGTCACTCCCAGCCATAGGCCCCCAGACACAAAGCTCTACCCGTTTCCCTGGCAAACAAAAGTAAGCTACCCCGCTTCTGGATGGCAGATTGCAGGAGTCACTTTGCACCATCAAACCAGCCCGACTTGGCACTGGTGCCACCTCTGGTCTGGGACCCATCCTGCGTATCGTGGATTCTAAGGAGACAGCTGGCCACTCCCAGCCACAGGCCCCCAAACACAAACAACGGCGCTTTTCCCTGGAAAACAAAACTCGCTTGCCAACTTTTTGATGGCAGATTGCAGGAGCCACTTGGTACTATCAAACCACCCCAACTTGGCAACAAGTGGTTCCTGCAATCTGACATCCAGAAGCGGGGCAGCTTACTTTTGTTTGCCAGGGAAATGGACCGTTGTTTGTGTTTGGAGGCGTATGGCTGGGAGTGGCCGACTGGCTCCTTAAAATCCACGATACGCAGCATGGTTCCCAGACCAGAGGTGGCACCAGTGCCAAGTCGGGCTGGTTTGATAGTACAAAGTGGCTCCTGCAATCTGCCATCCAGAAGCGGGGCAGCTTACTTTTGTTTGCCAGGGAAACGGGCCGGGCTTTCTGTCTCGGGGCCTATGGCAGGGAGTGACCGCCTGGCTCCTGAAAAGCTACGATAGGCAGGATGGTGACCAGACCCATGGTGGCACCAGTGCCAAGTTGGGCTGGTTTGATAGTACCAAGTGGCTCCTGCAATCTGCCATCAAAAAGTTGGCAGGCGAGTTTTGTTTTCCAGGGAAAAGCGCCATTGTGTGTGTTTGGGGACCTGTGGTTGGGAGTGCCCGGCTGGCTCCTTAGAAACCACGATACGCAGCATGGTTACCAGACAAGAGGTGCCACCAGTGCCAAGTTGTGCTGGTTTGATACTACCAAGTGGTTCCTGCAATCTGCCATCCAGAAGCGGGGCAGCTTACTTTTGTTTGCCACGGAAACGGGCCGTTGTTTGTGTTTGGGGGCCTGTGGCTGGGAGTGGCCGACTGGCTCCTTAGAATCCACGATACGCAGGATCGGTCCCAGACCAGAGGTGGCACCAGTGCCAAGTTGGGCTGGTTTGATAGTACCAAGTGGCTCCTGCAATCTGCCATCCAGAAGCGGGGCAGCTTACTTTTGTTTGCCAGGGAAACGGGCCGAGGTTTGTGACTGGGGACCTATGGCTGGGAGTGACCGGCTGGCTCCTGAAAAGTTACGATAGGCAGGATTGTGACCAGACCCATGGTGGCACCAGTGCCAAGTTGGGCTGGTTTGATAGTACCAAGTGGCTCCTGTAATCTGCCATCAAATAGTTGGTAGGCGAGTTTAGTTTTCCAGGGAAAAGCGCAGTTGTTTGTGTTTGGGGGCCTGTGGTAGGGAGTGGCCGGCTGGCTAATTAGAATCCACGATACGCAGGATGGTTCCCAGACCAGAGGTGGCACCAGTGCCAAGACGGGCTAGGTTGATGGTGCAAAGTGGCTCCTGCAATCTGCCATCCAGAAGCGGGGTAGCTTACTTTTGTTTGCCAGGGAAACGGGCCGAGCTTTTTGTCTGGGGGCCTATGGCGGGGAGTGACCGGCTGGCTCCTGAAAAGATAAGATAAGCAGGATGGTGACCAGACCCATGGTGGCACCAGTGCCAAGTTGGGCTGATTTGATAAAACCAAGTGGCTCCTGCAATCTGCCATCAAAAAGTTGGCAGGAGAGTTTTGTTTTCCAGGGAAAAGCGCCGTTGTTTGTGTTTGGGGGCCTGTGGCTGGGAGTGGCCGGCTGGCTCCTTAGAATCCACGATACGCAGCATGGTATCCAGACCCAAGGTGGCACCAGTGCCAAGTTTTGCTGGTTTGATAGTACCAAGTGGTTCCTGCAATCTGCCATCCAGAAGCAGGGCAGCTTACTTTTGTTTGCCAGGGAAACGGGCCGAGATATTTGTCTGGGGGCCTATGGCTGGGAGTGACCGGCTGGCTCCTGAAAAGCTACGATAGGCAGGATGGTGACCAGACCCATGGTGGCACCAGTCCCAAGTTGGGCTGATTTGATAGTACCAAGTGGCTCCTGCAATCTGCCGTCAAAATTTGGCAGGCGAGTTTTTATTTTCCAGGGAAAAGCGCCGTTGTTTGTGTTTGGGGGCCTGTGGCTGGGAGTGGCCGGCTGGCTGCTTAGAATCCACGATACGCAGGATGGTTCCCAGACCCAAGGTGGCACCAGTGCCAAGTTTTGCTGGTTTGATAGTACCAAGTGGTTCCTGCAATCTGCCATCCAGAAGCAGGGCAGCTTACTTTTGTTTGCCAGGGAAACGGGCCGAGGTTTTTGTCTGGGGGCCTATGGCTGGGAGTGACCGGCTGGCTCCTGAAAAGCTACGATAGGCAGGATGGTGACCAGACCGATGGTGGCACCAGTGCCAAGTCGGGCTGGTTTGATAATACTAAATAGCTCCTGCAATCTGCCATCCAGACGCGGGGCAGCGGATTTTTGCTTGCTGGAGAAAAGTTCCGTGGGTTTTTTTTGGGGGTATATGGCTGGACGTTGCCGGCTGACTCCTTAAAAACATCGATACGCAGGATGGTTCCCTGACCCAAGGTGGCATCACTGCCAAGTCGGGCTGTTTTCGTAGTACCAAGTGGCTCCTGCAATTTGCCATCCAGAAGAGGGGCAGTTGAGTTTTGTTTACCAGAGAAAAGGGCCGTGGTTTGTGTTTTGGGGCATATGGCTGAGAGTGGCCGGCTGGCGCCTGAAAATCCACGATAGGCAGGATGGTTCCCAGAGCCAAGGTGGCACCAGTGCCATGTTGGCCTGGTTTGATAGTACCATGTGGCTCCTGCAATCTGCCATCCAGAAGCGGGGCAGCTTACTTTTGTTTGCCAGGGAAACGGGCCGAGGTATTTGTCTGGGGGCCTATGGCTGGGAGTGACCGGCTGGCTCCTGAAAAGCTACGATAGGCAGGATGGTGACCAGACCCATGGTGGCACCAGTGCCAAGTTGGGCTGGTTTGATAGTACCAAGTGGCTCCTGCAATCTGCCATCAAAAAGTTGGCAGGCGAGTTTTGTTTTCCAGGGTAACGCGCCGTTGTTTTTGTTTAGAGGCCTGTGGCTGGGAGTGTCCGCCTGTCCTCTTAGAATCTACGTTACGCAGCATGGTTCCCAGAGCCAAGGTGGCACCAGTGCCAAGTTGGGCTGGTTTGATAGTAGCAAGTGGTTCCTGCAATCTGCCATCCAGAAGAGGGGCAGCTTACTTTTGTTTGCCAGGGAAACGGGCCGAGGTATTTCTCTGGGGGCCTATGGCAGGGAGTGACCGGCCGGCTCCTGAAAAGCTAAGATAGGCAGGATGTTTACCAGACCCATGATGGCACCAGTGCCAAGTTGGGCTAATTTGATACTACCAAGTGGCTCCTGCAATCTGCCATCCAGAATCGGGGGTGCTTACTTTTGTTTTCCAGGGAAACGGGCCGACGTTTGTGTCTGGGGGTTTATGGCTGGGAGTGACCGGCTGGCTCCTGAAAAGCTACGATAGGCAGGATGGTGACCAGACCCATGGTGGCACCAGTGCCAAGTTGGGCTGGTTTGATAGTACCAAGTGGCTCCTGCAATCTGCCATCAAAATGTTGGCAGGCGAGTTTTGTTTTCCAGGGAAAAGCGCCGTTGTTTGTGTTTGGGCGCCTGTGGCACGGAGTGGCCGGGTGGCTGCTTAGAATCCACGATACGCAGGATGGTTCCCAGACCCAAGGTGGCACCAGTGCCAAGTCGGGCTGTTTTGACACTACCAAGTGGCTCCTGCAATCTGCCATCCAGAATCGGGGCAGCTTAATTTTTTTGCCAGGGAAACGGTCCGAGGTTTGTGATGGGGGCCTATGGCTGGGAGTGACCGGCTGGCTCCTCAAATGGTACAATTGGCAGGATGGTTCCCAGACCCATAGTGGCACCAGTGCCAAGTTGGGATGATTTGATAGTACCAAGTGGCTCCTGCAATCTGCCATCAAAAAGCTGGCAGGCGAGTTTTGTTTTCCAGGGAAAAGCGCCGTTGTTTGTATTTGGGGGCCTGTGGCTGGGAGTGGCCGCCTGGCGCCTTAGAATCTACGTTACGCAGCATGGTTCCCAGACCCAAAGTGGCACGAGTGTCAAGTTGGGCTGGTTTGATAGTACCAAGGGGCTCCTGCAATCTGCCATCCAGAAGCGGGGTAGCTTACTTTTGTTTGCCAGGGAAACGGGCAGAGCTTTCTGTCTGGGGGCCTATGGTTGGGAGTAACCGGCTGGCTCCTGAAAAGCTACTATAGGCAGGATGGTTCCCAGATCCAAGATGGCACCAGTGCCAAGTCGGGGTGGTTTGATGGTGCAACGTGGCTCCTGCAATCTGCCATCCTGACGCGGGGCAGCGGATTTTTGTTTCCAAGAGAAATGGTCCGTGGTTTGTTTTTGGGGCTATATGGCTGGGCGTGGCCTGCTGGCTCCTTAAAAAGCTACGATAGGCAGGATGGTTCCCTGACCCAAGGTGGCACCAGTGCCAAGTCGGGCGGTTTTCGTAGTACAAAGTGCGTCCTAAAATTTGCCATCCAGAAGAGGGGCAGTTGAGTTTTGTTTACCAGAGAAAAGGGCCGTGGTTTGTTTTTGGGGGCATATGGCTGATAGTGGCCGTCTGGCGCCTGAAAATCCACGATAGGCAGGATGGTTCCCAGACCAGAGGTGGCACCAGTGCCAAGTCGGGCTGGTTTGATAGTACTAAATAGCACCTGCAATCTGCCATGCAGAAGTGGGGCAGCTTACTTTTGTTTGCCAGGGAAACGGGCCGAGGTTTGTGTCTGGGGGCCTATGGCTGAGAGTGACCGCCTGGCTCCTGAAAAGCTACGATAGGCAGGATGGTGACCAGACCCATGGTGGCACCAGTGCCAAGTTGGGCTGGTTTGATAGTACCAAGTGGCTCCTGCAATCTGCCATCAAAAAGTTGTCAGGCGAGTTTTGTTTTCCAGGGAAAAGCGCCGTTGTTTGTGTTTGGGGGACTGTTGGTGGGAGTGGCCGGCTGGCTCCTTAGAACACACGATACGCAGGATGGTTCCCAGACCCAAGGTGGCACCAGTGCCACGTCGGGCTGGTTTGATGGTGAAAAGTGGCTCCTGCAATCTGCCATCCTGAAGCGGGGTAGCTTACTTTTGTGTGCCAGGGAAACGGGCCGAGGTTTATGACTGGGGGCCTAGGGCTAGGAGTGACCGGCTGGCTCCTGAAAAGCAACAATAGGCAGGATGGTTCCCAGACCCAAGGTGGCACCAGTGCCAAGTTGGGCTGGTTTGATGGTACCAACTGGCTCCTGCAATCTGCCATCTAAAAGTTGTCAGGCGAGTTTTGTTTTCCAGGGAAAAGCGCCGTTGATTTTGTTTGGAGGCCTGTGGCTGGCAGTGGCTGCCTGTCGTCTTAGAATCCGGGTTACGCAGCATGGTTCCCAGAGCCAAGGTGGCACCAGTGCCAAGTTGGGCTGGTTTGATGGTGCAAAGTGGCTCCTGCAATCTGCCATCCAGAAGTGCGGTAGCTTACTTTTGTGTGCCAGGGAAACAGGCCGAGCTTTGTGTCTGGGGGCCTATGGCTGGGAGTGACCGGCTGGCTCCTGAAAAGCTACGATAGGCAGGATGGTGACCAGACCCATGGTGGCACCAGTGCCAAGTTGGGCTGGTTTGATAGTACCAAGTGGCTCCTGCAATCTGCCATCAAAAAGTTGGCAGGCGAGTTTTGTTTTCCAGGGAAAAGCGCCGTTGTGTGTGTTTTGGGGCCTGTGGCTGGGAGTGGCCAGCTGGCTCCTTAGAATCCACGATACGCAGGATGGTTCCCAGACCCAAGGTGGCACCAGTGCCAAGTCGGGCTGGTTTGTTAGTACCAAGTGGTTCCTGCAATCTGCCATCCAGAAGCGGGGCAGCTGAATTTTGTTTGCCAGAGAAAAAGGCTGTTGTTTGTGTTTCGGGGCCTGTGGCTGGCCGTGGACGGCTGGCTCCTGAAAATCCATGATACGCAGCATGGTTCCCAGACCCAAGGTGGCACCAGTGCCAAGTAGGGCTGGTTTCATAGTACCCAGTGGCTCCTGCAATCTGCCATCCAGAAGAGGGGCAGTTGAGTTTTGTTTTCCAGAGAAAAGGGCCGTGGTTTGTGTTTGGGGCCTATGGCTGAGAGTGACCGGCTGGCTCCTGAAAAGCTACGATAGGCAGGATGGTGACCAGACCCATGGTGGCACCAGTGCCAAGTCGGGCTGGTTTGATAATACTAAATAGCTCCTGCAATCTGCCATCCAGACGCGGGGCAGCGGATTTTTGCTTGCTGGAGAAAAGTTCCGTGGGTTTTTTTTGGGGGTATATGGCTGGACGTTGCCGGCTGACTCCTTAAAAACATCGATACGCAGGATGGTTCCCTGACCCAAGGTGGCATCACTGCCAAGTCGGGCTGTTTTCGTAGTACCAAGTGCGTCCTGCAATTTGCCATCCAGAAGAGGGGCAGTTGAGTTTTGTTTACCAGAGAAAAGGGCCGTGGTTTGTGTTTGGGGGCATATGGCTGAGAGTGGCCGGCTGGCGCCTGAAAATCCACGATAGGCAGGATGGTTCCCAGAGCCAAGGTGGCACCAGTGCCATGTTGGCCTGGTTTGATAGTACCATGTGGCTCCTGCAATCTGCCATCCAGAAGCGGGGCAGCTTACATTTGTTTGCCAGGGAAACGGGCCGAGGTATTTGTCTGGGGGCCTATGGCAGGGAGTGACCGGCTGGCTCCTGAAAAGCAACGATAGGCAGGATGGTGACCAGATCCATGGTGGCACCAGTGCCAAGTAGGGCTGGTTTGATAGTACCAAGTGGCTCCTGCAATCTGCCATCAAAATGTTGGCAGGCGAGTTTTGTTTTCCAGGGAAAAGCGCTGTGGTTTGTGTTTGGGGGCCTGTGGCTGGGAGTGGCCGGCTGGCTCCTTAGAATCCACGATAGGCAGGATGGTTCCCAGACCTGAGGTGGCACCAGTGCCAAGTCGGGCTGGTTTGATAGTACTAAATAGCACCTGCAATCTGCCATGCAGAAGTGGGGCAGCTTACTTTTGTTTGCCAGGGAAACGGGCCGAGGTTTGTGTCTGGGGGCCTATGGCTGAGAGTGACCGCCTGGCTCCTGAAAAGCTACGATAGGCAGGATGGTGACCAGACCCATGGTGGCACCAGTCCCAAGTTGGGCTGGTTTGATAGTACCAAGTGGCTCCTGCAATCTGCCATCAAAAAGTTGTCAGGCGAGTTTTGTTTTCCAGGGAAAAGCGCCGTTGTTTGTGTTTGGGGGACTGTTGGTGGGAGTGGCCGGCTGGCTCCTTAGAACACACGATACGCAGGATGGTTCCCAGACCCAAGGTGGCACCAGTGCCACGTCGGGCTGGTTTGATGGTGAAAAGTGGCTCCTGCAATCTGCCATCCTGAAGCGGGGTAGCTTACTTTTGTGTGCCAGGGAAACGGGCCGAGGTTTATGACTGGGGGCCTAGGGCTAGGAGTGACCGGCTGGCTCCTGAAAAGCAACAATAGGCAGGATGGTTCCCAGACCCAAGGTGGCACCAGTGCCAAGTTGGGCTGGTTTGATGGTACCAACTGGCTCCTGCAATCTGCCATCTAAAAGTTGTCAGGCGAGTTTTGTTTTCCAGGGAAAAGCGCCGTTGATTTTGTTTGGAGGCCTGTGGCTGGCAGTGGCTGCCTGTCGTCTTAGAATCCGGGTTACGCAGCATGGTTCCCAGAGCCAAGGTGGCACCAGTGCCAAGTTGGGCTGGTTTGATGGTGCAAAGTGGCTCCTGCAATCTGCCATCCAGAAGTGCGGTAGCTTACTTTTGTGTGCCAGGGAAACAGGCCGAGCTTTGTGTCTGGGGGCCTATGGCTGGGAGTGACCGGCTGGCTCCTGAAAAGCTACGATAGGCAGGATGGTGACCAGACCCATGGTGGCACCAGTGCCAAGTTGGGCTGGTTTGATAGTACCAAGTGGCTCCTGCAATCTGCCATCAAAAAGTTGGCAGGCGAGTTTTGTTTTCCAGGGAAAAGCGCCGTTGTGTGTGTTTTGGGGCCTGTGGCTGGGAGTGGCCAGCTGGCTCCTTAGAATCCACGATACGCAGGATGGTTCCCAGACCCAAGGTGGCACCAGTGCCAAGTCGGGCTGGTTTGTTAGTACCAAGTGGTTCCTGCAATCTGCCATCCAGAAGCGGGGCAGCTGAATTTTGTTTGCCAGAGAAAAAGGCTGTTGTTTGTGTTTCGGGGCCTGTGGCTGGCAGTGGACGGCTGGCTCCTGAAAATCCATGATACGCAGCATGGTTCCCAGACCCAAGGTGGCACCAGTGCCAAGTAGGGCTGGTTTCATAGTACCCAGTGGCTCCTGCAATCTGCCATCCAGAAGAGGGGCAGTTGAGTTTTGTTTTCCAGAGAAAAGGGCCGTGGTTTGTGTTTGGGGCCTATGGCTGAGAGTGACCGGCTGGCTCCTGAAAAGCTACGATAGGCAGGATGGTGACCAGACCCATGGTGGCACCAGTGCCAAGTCGGGCTGGTTTGATAATACTAAATAGCTCCTGCAATCTGCCATCCAGACGCGGGGCAGCGGATTTTTGCTTGCTGGAGAAAAGTTCCGTGGGTTTTTTTTGGGGGTATATGGCTGGACGTTGCCGGCTGACTCCTTAAAAACATCGATACGCAGGATGGTTCCCTGACCCAAGGTGGCATCACTGCCAAGTCGGGCTGTTTTCGTAGTACCAAGTGCGTCCTGCAATTTGCCATCCAGAAGAGGGGCAGTTGAGTTTTGTTTACCAGAGAAAAGGGCCGTGGTTTGTGTTTGGGGGCATATGGCTGAGAGTGGCCGGCTGGCGCCTGAAAATCCACGATAGGCAGGATGGTTCCCAGAGCCAAGGTGGCACCAGTGCCATGTTGGCCTGGTTTGATAGTACCATGTGGCTCCTGCAATCTGCCATCCAGAAGCGGGGCAGCTTACATTTGTTTGCCAGGGAAACGGGCCGAGGTATTTGTCTGGGGGCCTATGGCAGGGAGTGACCGCCTGGCTCCTGAAAAGCTACGATAGGCAGGATGGTGACCAGACCCATGGTGGCACCAGTGCCAAGTCGGGCTGGTTTGATAGTACCAAGTGGCTCCTGCAATCTGCCATCCAGAAGCGGGGTAGCTTACTTTTGTTTGCCAGGGAAACGGGCAGAGCTTTCTGTCTGGGGGCCTATGGTTGGGAGTAACCGGCTGGCTCCTGAAAAGCTACGATAGGCAGGATGGTTCCCAGATCCAAGATGGCACCAGTGCCAAGTCGGGCTGGTTTGATGGTGCAAAGTGGCTCCTGCAATCTGCCATCCTGACGCGGGGCAGCGGATTTTTGTTTCCAAGAGAAATGGTCCGTGGTTTGTTTTTGGGGCTATATGGCTGGGCGTGGCCTGCTGGCTCCTTAAAAAGCTACGATAGGCAGGATGGTTCCCTGACCCAAGGTGGCACCAGTGCCAAGTCGGGCGGTATTCGTAGTACAAAGTGCGTCCTAAAATTTGCCATCCAGAAGAGGGGCAGTTGAGTTTTGTTTACCAGAGAAAAGGGCCGTGGTTTGTTTTTGGGGGCATATGGCTGATAGTGGCCGTCTGGCCCCTGAAAATCCACGATAGGCAGGATGGTTCCCAGACCAGAGGTGGCACCAGTGCCAAGTCGGTCTGGTTTGATAGTACTAAATAGCACCTGCAATCTGCCATGCAGAAGCGGGGCAGCTTACTTTTGTTTGCCAGGGAAACGGGCCGAGGTTTGTGTCTGGGGGCCTATAGCTGGGAGTGACCGGCTGGCTCCTGAAAAGCTACGATAGGCAGGATGGTTACCAGACCCATGGTGGCACCAGTGCCAAGTTGGGCTGGTTTGATAGTACCAAGTGGCTCCTGCAATCTGCCATCAAAAAGTTGGCAGGCCAGTTTTGTTTTCCAGGGAAAAGCGCCGTTGTTTGTGTTTGGGGGACTGTGGGTGGGAGTGGCCGGCTGGCTCATTAGAACACACGATACGCAGGATGGTTCCCAGACCCAAGGTGGAACCAGTGCCACGTCGGGCTGGTTTGATGGTGAAAAGTGGCTCCTGCAATCTGCCATCCTGAAGCGGGGTAGCTTACATTTGTGTGCCAGGGAAACGGGGCGAGGTTTATGACTGGGGGCCTAGGGCTAGAAGTGACCGGCTGGCTCCTGAAAAGCAACAATAGGCAGGATGGTTCCCAGACCCAAGGTGGCACCAGTGCCAAGTTGGGCTGGTTTGATGGTACCAACTGGCTCCTGCAATCTGCCATCTAAAAGTTGTCAGGCGAGTTTTGTTTTCCAGGGAAAAGCGCCGTTGATTTTGTTTGGAGGCCTGTGGCTGGCAGGGGCTGCCTGTCGTCTTAGAATCCGGGTTACGCAGCATGGTTCCCAGAGCCAAGGTGGCACCAGTGTCAAGTTGGGCTGGTTTGATAGTACCAAGTGGCTCCTGCAATCTGCCATCCAGAAGCGGGGCAGCTTACTTTTGTTTGCCAGGGAAACGGGCCGAGGTATTTGTCTGGGGACCTATGGCTGGGAGTGACCGGCTGGCTCCTGAAAAGCTACGATAGGCAGGATGGTTCCCTGACCCAAGGTGGCACCAGTGCCAAGTCGGGCGGTTTTCGTAGTACAAAGTGCGTCCTAAAATTTGCCATCCAGAAGAGGGGCAGTTGAGTTTTGTTTACCAGAGAAAAGGGCCGTGGTTTGTTTTTGGGGGCATATGGCTGATAGTGGCCGTCTGGCCCCTGAAAATCCACGATAGGCAGGATGGTTCCCAGACCAGAGGTGGCACCAGTGCCAAGTCGGGCTGGTTTGATAGTACTAAATAGCACCTGCAATCTGCCATGCAGAAGCGGGGCAGCTTACTTTTGTTTGCCAGGGAAACGGGCCGAGGTTTGTGTCTGGGGGCCTATGGCTGGGAGTGACCGGCTGGCTCCTGAAAAGCTACGATAGGCAGGATGGTGACCAGACCCATGGTGGCACCAGTGCCAAGTTGGGCTGGTTTGATAGTACCAAGTGGCTCCTGCAATCTGCCATCAAAAAGTTGGCAGGCCAGTTTTGTTTTCCAGGGAAAAGCGCCGTTGTTTGTGTTTGGGGGACTGTGGCTGGGAGTGGCCGGCTGGCTCCTTAGAACACACGATACGCAGGATGGTTCCCAGACCCAAGGTGGCACCACTGCCACGTCGGGCTGGTTTGATAGTACCAAGTGGCTCCTGCAATCTGCCATCCAGAAGCGGGGCAGCTTACTTTTGTTTTCCAGGGAAACGGACCGAGGTTTTTTTCTGGGGGCCTATGGCTGGGAGTGACCGGCTGGCTCCTGAAAAGCTACGATAGGCAGGATGGTGACCAGACCCATGGTGGCACCAGTGCCAAGTTGGGCTGGTTTGATAGTACCAAGTGGCTCCTGCAATCTGCCATCAAAAAGTTGGCAGGCGAGTTTTGTTTTCCAGGGAAAAGCGCCGTTGTGTGTATTTTGGGGCCTGTGGCTGGGAGTGGCCAGCTGGCTCCTTAGAATCCACGATACGCAGGATGGTTCCCAGACCCAAGGTGGCACCAGTGCCAAGTCGGGCTGGTTTGTTAGTACCAAGTGGTTCCTGCAATCTGCCATCCAGAAGCGGGGCAGCTGAATTTTGTTTGCCAGAGAAAAAGGCTGTTGTTTGTGTTTCGGGGCCTGTGGCTGGCAGTGGACGGCTGGCTCCTGAAAATCCATGATACGCAGCATGGTTCCCAGACCCAAGGTGGCACCAGTGCCAAGTAGGGCTAGTTTCATAGTACCCAGTGGCTCCTGCAATCTGCCATCCAGAAGAGGGGCAGTTGAGTTTTGTTTTCCAGAGAAAAGGGCCGTGGTTTGTGTTTGGGGCCTATGGCTGAGAGTGACCGGCTGGCCCCTGAAAATCCACGATAGGAAGGATGGTTCCCAGATCCAAGGTGGCACCAGTGCCATGTTGTGCTAGTGTGATAGTCCCAAGTGGCTCCTGCAATCTGCCATCCAGAAGTGGGGCAGCTGAATTTTGTTTGCCAGAGAAAAAGGCTGTGGTTTTTGTTTGGGGGCCTATGGCTGGGAGTGGCCGGCTGGCTCCTGAAAATCCATGATACGCAGCATGGTTCCCAGACCCAAGGTGGCACCAGTGCCAAGTGGGGCTGGTTTCACAGTGTCAAGGGCCTCCTGCAATCTCCCATCCAGAAGCGGGGCAGCTGAGTTTTGTTTGCCTGTGAAACGGGCCGTTGTTTTTGATTGGGGTCTGTGGCCGAGAATGTTCAGCTGGCTCCTGACAATCCACAATACGCAGGATGGTTCCCAGACCCAAGGTCGCACCAGTGCCAAGTCTTGCTGGTTTGATAGTACCAAGTGGCTCCTGCAATCTGCCATCCAGAAGCGGTGCAGCTGAGTTTTGTTTGCCAGAGGAAAGGGCCGTGGGTTGTGTTTGGGGGCATATGGCTGGGAGTGGCCGGCTGTCTCATTAAAAAGATCGATACGCAGGATGGTTCCCAGACCCAAGGTGGCACCAGTGCCAAGTAGGGCTGTTTTTATAGTACCAAGTGCGTCCTGCAATTTGCCATCCAGAAGAGGGGCAGTTGAGTTTTGTTTGCCAGAGAAAAGCGCCGTTGTTTGTGTTTGGGGGCTTGTGGCTGGGAGTGGCCGACTGGAGCCTTAGAATCTGCGATACGCAGCATGGTTCCCAGACCCAAGGTGGCACCAGTAACAAGTTGGGCTGGTTTGATAGTACCAAGTGTCTCCTGCAATCTGCCATCCAGAAGCGGGGCAGCTTACTTTTGTTTGCCAGGGAAACGGGCCGAGGTTTGTGTTTGGGGGCCTATGGCTGGGAGTGACCGGCTGGCTCCTGGAAAGCTACAATAGGCAGGATGGTGACCAGACCCATGGTGGCACCAGTGCCAAGTTGGGCTGGTTTGATAGTACCAAGTTGCTCCTGCAATCTGCCATCAAAAAGTTGGCAGGCGAGTTTTGTTTTCCAGGGAAAAGCGCCGTTGTTTGTGTTTGGGGGCCTGTGGCTGGGAGTGGCCGGCTGGCTCCTTAGAATCCACGATACGCAGGATGGTTCCCAGACCCAAGGTGGCACCAGTGCCAAGTCGGGCTGGTTTGATACTACCAAGTGGTTCCTGCCATCTGCCATCCAGAAGCAGGGCAGCTTACTTTTGTTTGCCAGGGAAACGGGCCGTGGGTTTTGTTTGGGGGCATATAGCTGAGAGTGGCCCGCTGGCCCCTGAAAATCCACGCTAGGCAGCATGGTTCCCAGATGCAAGGTGGCACCAGTGCCAAGTCGGGCTGGTTTGATGGGTCAAAGTGGCTCCTGCAATCTGCCATCCAGAAGCGGGGCAGCTGATTTTTGTTTGCCAGAGAAAAATTCCGTGGATTGTTTTTGGGGGCATATTGCTGGGAGTGGCCGGCTGGCTCCTTAAAATGCTCGATACGCATGATGGTTCCCAGGCCCAAGGTGTCACCACTACCAAGTCGGCCTGCGGTTTTAGTATCAAGTTCATCCTGCAATTTGCCATCCAGAAGAGGGGCAGTTGAGTTTTGTTTGCCAGAGAAACGGGCCGAGGTTTCTGTTTGGGGGCATATGGCTGAGAGTGGCCGGCTGGCCCCTGAAAATCCACGATACACAGCATGGTTCCCAGATCCAAGGTGGCACCAGTGCCAAGTTGGGCTGGTTTGATAGTCCCAAGTGTCTCCTGCAATCTGCCATCCAGAAGCGGGGCAGCTTACTTTTGTTTGCCAGAGAAATAGGCCTAGGTTTTTGTTTGGGGGCCTGTGGCTAGGAGTGGCCGGCTGGCTCCTAAGAATCCACGATACGCAGGATGTTTACCAGACCCATGGTGGCACCAGTGCCAAGTTGGGCTGGTTTGATAGTACCAAGTGGCTCCTGCAAACTCCATCAAAAAGTTGGCAGGCGTGTTTTGTTTTCCAGGGAACAGCGCCGTTGATTTTGTTTGGGGGCCTGTGGCTGGGAGTGGCCGGCTGGCTCCTTAGAATCCACGATACGCAGGATGGTTCCCAGACCCAAGGTGGCACCAGTGCCAAGTCGGGCTGGTTTGATTACACCAAGTGACTCCTGCAATCTGCCATCCAGAAGTGAGGCAGCTAAGTTTTGTTTGCGAGAAAAAACGGCCGTGGTTTTTGTTGGGGGCCTGTGGCTGGGAGTAGCCGGCTGGCTCCTTAAAATCCACGATAGGCATGATGGTTCCCAGACCCAAGGTGGCACCAGTGCCAAGTCGGGCTGGTTTGATAGTAGCAAGTGGCTCCTGCAATCTGCCATCCAGAAGCGGGGCAGCTGAGTTTTGTTTGCCAGAGAAAAAGGCTGTGGTTTTTGTTTGGGGGCCTGTGGCTGGCAGTGGCCGGCTGGCTCCTGAAAATCCACGATACGCAGCATGGTTCCCAGACCCAAGGTGGCACCAGTACAAAGTGGGGCTCGTTTGACAGTGTCAAGTGCCTCCTGCAATCTCCCATCCAGAAGCGGGGCAGCTGAGTTTTTTTTGCCAGGGAAACGGACCTTTGTTTTTGATTGGGGTCTGTGGCCGAGAGTGGTCGGCTGTCTCCTGACAATCCTCAGTACGCAGGATGGTTCCCAGACCAAAGGTGGCACCAGTGCCAAGTCGGGCTGGTTTGATAGTACCAAGTGTCTCCTGCACTCTGCCATCCAGAAGCGGGGCAGCTGAGTTTTGTTTGCCAGAGAAAAGGGCCGTGGGTTGTGTTTGGGGGCATATGGCTGGGAGTGGCCACCTGGCTCCTTAAAATGCACGATACGCCGCATGGTAACCAGACGCAAGGTGGCACCAGTGCCAAGTCGGGCTGTTTTTGTAGTACCCAGTGGCTCCTGCAATTTGCCATCCAGAAGCGGGGCAGCTAAATTTTGTTTGCTAGAGAAAAGGGCTGTGGTTTGTGTTTGGGGGCCTATGGCCGAGAGTGGTAGGCTGGCCCCTGAAAGTCAACGATAGGCAGGATGGTTCCCAGATCCAAGGTGGCACCCGTGCCAAGTAAGGCTGGTTGTATGGTTCAAAGTGACTCCTGCAATCTGCCATCCAGAAGCGGGACAGCTGAGTTTTTTTTGCCAGAGAAAAGGTCCGTGGTTTCTTTTTGGGGCATACGGCTGGGAATTGCCGGCTGGCTCCTTAAAATGCTCGATACGCAGGATGGTTCCCAGAGCCAAGGTGGCACCACTGCCAAGTCGGGCTCTTTTTGTAGTACCAAGTGCGTCCTGCAATTTGCCATCCAGAAGAGGGGCAGTTGAGTTTTGTTTGCCAGAGAAAAGGGCCGAGGTTTGTGTTTGGGAGCATATGGCTGGGAATGACCGGCTGGCCCCTGAAAATCCACGATACGCCGGATGGTTCCCAGATCCAAGATGGTACCATTAGTAAGTCGGGCTGCTTTGATAGTCCCAAGTGGCTCCTGCAAACTGCCATCCAGAAGCGGGGCAGCTGAGTTTTGTTTGCCAGGGAAATGGGCCGTTGTTTGTGTTTGGGGGCCTGTGGCTGGGAGTGTTCGGCTGGTTCCTGAATATGTACGATACGCAGGATTGTTCCCAGATCCAAGGTGGCAGCAGTGCCATGTTGTGCTGGTGTGATAGTCCCAAGTGGCTCCTGCAATCTGCCATCCAGAAGTGGGGCAGCTGATTTTTGTTTGCCAGAGAAAAGGTCCGTGGTTTGTGTTTGGGGGCATATGGCTGAGAGTGGCCGGCTGGCCCCTGAAAATCCACGATACACAGGATGGTTCCCAGATCCAAGGTGGCACCTGTGCCAAGTCGGGCTTATTTGATAGTACTAAGTAGCTCCTGCAATCTGCCATCCAGAAGCGGGGCAGCTTACTTTTGTTTGCCAGGGAAACGGGCCGAGGTTTCTGTTTGGGGGCCTATGGCTGGGAGTGACCTGCTGGCTCCTGAAAAGCTACAATAGGCAGGATGGTTCCCAGAGCCAAGGTGGCACCAGTGCCAAGTTGGGCTGGTTTGATAGTACCAAGTGGCTCCTGCAATCTGCCATCCAGAAGCAGGGCAGCTGAGTTTTGTTTGCCAGAGAAAAGGGCTTGGTTTGTGTTTGGGGGCATATGGCTGTGTGTGGCCAGCTGGCTCCTTAAAATGCACGATATGCAACATGGCTCCCAGACCCATAGTGGCACCAGTGCCAAGTCGGGCTGGTTTGATAGTACCAAGTGGCTCCTGCAATCTTCCATGATCACGTGGAGAAATACTTTCTGGTTTCAGCCATATGCTCTTTCTTCTCTCCCTCAACTTCTCTATCACCTCTCATCTGGTTCACATGCGCTGTCTTCAAGGTCCACAGGCTACTTTTCACAGAATCTTCTGGCCTGATGAAGTAAGAATGATGAATAGAACAGAGCTGGGATCTATTTTCCAGTTTGGATAAAATGCATTCTGCACACAAATCCAAGGAGAACGTGCTGCCCCGATGCCCAGAAAATCTTTCACTCCTGCTAGTGTTCTACGTCAACCGCAACTTAGTCTGAAAGAAAAGCTTTTTCTCTGAGAGCATCTGAGAGGTTTGCATGAAGCACTGATATCTGACATATGCAATTTTGAATAGGAGAGGAAAAAGAAAATGGCAAGGAGTTTTTAATTTTAGTGGTTTCAATTTTAATTTCCGTGCACTTTTTCAAAACTTGTCAGCTCAAATGCCCATCAACATCTTTTAGTCATCTGTAAGTCAGTATTCATATAAAATGTGCTTCAAATCCAAAGAATTTCAAATTTGCACTCCAAGCTTCTATGCCTAGATTTATGATTTCCTACACATATTAGATGAAAGGAAGGCCTTTTTTACTGTGGGAGTGCTGGAACACTGGAACAGGTTGCCCAGAGAAGTTGTGGGTGTCCCATCCCTGAAAGTATTCAAGGTCACCTTGGACGGGGCTTGGAGCAGCAACAAAGGAGAAGCTTGATGGTAGAGAAACAAAGTTGGACTATAGAAGAAACTCGGATTGAAGTATAGGATCAAGTTTTCTCTCAGCTCTTGGGGTAAATTCAAAGTTGTACAAAATGACATTTATCTGTGCTATTCACTACTGTAACAGAAAGTTTCATGAAAACTGTACAGAAGATAGTAAATTTTAAAAGAGATAAGAATTACAGCATAAAATCCATGGGATAGGTTACAACATGAGACACTCTCTAAGAGAAAATCTCTGTGTTTCAGCACTTCATCGGGGTAAGATTTCATGAAGTGCCAAAGAAGGCGGCAAAATATCATTCGGGACATTATTTACTGGAATTCAGCCTGGCCATTAGTAGGAACTGCCTTTGAACATATCATGTAGATATACCACACACGCTTTCCCTTCACTGAAAAATTACTGTTTACAACAAATAAGCAATTGACGATCAAAATTGATTGAAAGCATCTTAAACATGTCAAGTATTTCATTGTAGATGATCTGTGATCCAAATGCTTCTTCCACCTTCGAGAGGGACAGAAGAATTCTTCCATATCATGATGGTTTAAAATTGTATCAACCAATGTTTTCTGCTGAAAAGATATCATCTATTTTTTTCTATTTTTGGAAGAAAATATTCCTAGACATACAACAGGTGAGAACTAAGTAATTTTAAAGAAACAAATGAAATGAAAATATTCTGTAAATAGAATGAAATGAAAAGCTGTGTTTTAAATAGGAGCTAAATATTAAACAGAATTTTTGTACCAGGCATTTGAATTACTGCACCAGCTCTTTTGCCCATCAAGAGAGGCATTTAGCATTTCAGTCTTTTCCAAGGTGTTCATGATCTGCTATGCTGATCTCTGTGTGTGCCTAGGTGTGTGTGGAGGGGGGGGCATATGAAGGGGAGTGTGTATGTTTGCTTTACAATTGTTGTGGCAGATTCATGCCTCAGCTCCACATTTTGTTTTAAAAAGGTCACACCGAGTGGATATGAAGTTTACTATCAACAAGAGATCGATTCCCAAATCATCCATTTGACTCTCCCTTATAAATCATGTGCTTTGTTGCATATTTTATCAAATATACTTTCAAGCCAGATGGAGGAAGGAGGATGTGGGAATCCCTCCACCATCTTGCAACTTTTATGTAAGTAGGTTTTCAAGAAAATCATCATTTCTCTTTTAAATATGTCTGGAACAGGCATGATGGTAGTGTCAACCTGTTGGAGTTTTTGTTGCTGGAAGAAGTTGTACAAAAGGATTGGTTTTTACATTGACCAGTTACTGAATCAAGCGCAGGAATACATTGGAAATTTAGCTGGGGGTTCCTTTTCCCAGCAGACTACTTCTAGAACGAGCTTGTACACTGAAGCTGACTCTTTTGCTCTCTTTTTGTTTCTTTCCTATTTTCTTGGCTTCTTTGCCACTATCTAGACAATTTTGGAACTTTGTTCCCAACTAAAATGGTTTCAATAGTCTGATTGTGATCATACATTTTTACAAGGAATTTTTAAAATCTTTCCTCGAGTCCAGAAAGTCAAGGACTTAGATCTTTTTCTTCCCTTATCAATATTGCCATGAAATTGATAAATAAAGACCAACTCTTTATTTTTGTTTTTAACCCACGTAGATAATTCCCATCCATTAATCCATTTTGTGGACCAATAGCTGCCATTCTGATGGAAGCTGTCACTTCTTAACAATAGGCATTCTGTGACTATGTTGACTGCACTTTGGGTGAAGATCCTAACTGGTCTTAGATATACATAGGGAGAAATTTGCTCAGCCAGTGTCAGTCTTAAGCATGCGTATCAGAAGATCTTTCTAGAGCTGGGAATTTTCCCATGAAAGGGATTCAGTTAGGGAAGAGACACTTGTGCCAGAGTTTTACATTCTTCTTGAACACTGCTTAAGGAACTTAGATGCCATGTCCATTTGGATCTCTGCACAGAACTTTGTCATGCCAGCGCTTTGAAATGCATCTTGAAGAGAATTCACTAGCACAGAATGAAAGAGAGTGGAAGGGGTTGGTGGGGCTAACCAGGCCCAACCCCCCTGCCTAAACCAGGATACCTAGAGCCTCTTGCCCAGGATTCTATCTGGGTGTACTTTTAATGTCTTCAAAGATCCAGGCTCCACAATCTTTCTGGGCAGTCTGTGCCGTGGTTCAGTCACCCTGACAGTAAAGAAACATTTACTGATGTTCAAAGGCAATCTCCTGTATTTCAGTGTGTGCCCACTGCCTCTTGTCTTTTCCCTCAGCATCACTGAAAAGACACTGATTCCCTCCCCTTTGCACTATTGCTTCCATATGTATGTGTGATGCCATGTAGAGGTATGTCAAAAACCTCCCTGAAGCCCAGGCAGATAATATTCCCTTCATCTACCAGTCAAGTTGATTCATCAGAGGAGTTTAAAGTGATGTTCAGCATGAAATTCCCCTGAAAAATCATGCTAACTACATTATTTGGTCATCTGTCATGTGCCTGGCAAGGATTTCCAGGAAGAGCTGCTTCATCAACTTCCTGGGGATAAAAAAGAGGCTGGCTGGTTTGTACTATGGCGAGTCCTCTTAATTGCCTTTTTTGAAGATGGGTGTCATTTGCTAACATCCACTCTTTAGCCTCTGTTGTCGTCTACATCTTAGCAAAACGCTTTTCCACTATGTCTGGCTAGGAAAAACTGTGCCAGCACAGAAAACATCTCCCATCGTGTTCTAGAAGTTGCACGGATGTCTGCCAAGTGTTTGGCAGGAAGAAAAGAAAAGTTGTCCAAAACAGCTTCCAATCGAATGTTCCTGTGATTGGAAAAGTCAGGAGAGTGCAAAGGTACTGTTTTCTATCAGTTGGCAAGGTGCGCACACAATCCCAGTGTTGTACAGCTTGCTTCTTCACCTTCCCGAAGCTGCCGCTCTCGCCGGCTGCCGGAGCCCAAGAAGCGGCTTCTTCGCGCAAAGACGATTGTGCCGCTCACAGTGCTCTCCTTAGCGCAGCTTCTGCCGAAAGACGCCCGGCAGCGGCTCTTACCTCCGGAGAGCATCCTACCTTCGTCTTTAGCTCCTCTTCTCATCTACACCTCGGCAAAAAGCTTTTCCACTATGTCTGGCTAGGAAAAACTGTGCCAGCACAGAAAACATCTCCCATCGTGTTCTAGAAGTTGCACGGATGTCTGCCAAGTGTTTGGCAGGAAGAAAAGAAAAGTTGTCCAAAACAGCTTCCAATCGAATGTTCCTGTGATTGGAAAAGTCAGGAGAGTGCAAAGGTACTGTTTTCTATCAGTTGGCAAGGTGCGCACACAATCCCAGTGTTGTACAGCTTGCTTCTTCACCTTCCCGAAGCTGCCGCTCTCGCCGGCTGCCGGAGCCCAAGAAGCGGCTTCTTCGCGCAAAGACGATTGTGCCGCTCACAGTGCTCTCCTTAGCGCGGCTTCTGCCGAAAGACGCCCGGCAGCGGCTCTTACCTCCGGAGAGCATCCTACCTTCGTCTTTCGCGTCTTTTGTAGTCTACATCTTAGCAAAACGCTTTTCCACTATGTCTGGCTAGGAAAAACTGTGCCAGCACAGAAAACATCTCCCATCGTGTTCTAGAAGTTGCACGGATGTCTGCCAAGTGTTTGGCAGGAAGAAAAGAAAAGTTGTCCAAAACAGCTTCCAATCGAATGTTCCTGTGATTGGAAAAGTCAGGAGAGTGCAAAGGTACTGTTTTCTATCAGTTGGCAAGGTGCGCACACAATCCCAGTGTTGTACAGCTTGCTTCTTCACCTTCCCGAAGCTGCCGCTCTCGCCGGCTGCCGGAGCCCAAGAAGCGGCTTCTTCGCGCAAAGACGATTGTGCCGCTCACAGTGCTCTCCTTAGCGCGGCTTCTGCCGAAAGACGCCCGGCAGCGGCTCTTACCTCCGGAGAGCATCCTACCTTCGTCTTTCGCGTCTTTTGTAGTCTACATCTTAGCAAAACGCTTTTCCACTATGTCTGGCTAGGAAAAACTGTGCCAGCACAGAAAACATCTCCCATCGTGTTCTAGAAGTTGCACGGATGTCTGCCAAGTGTTTGGCAGGAAGAAAAGAAAAGTTGTCCAAAACAGCTTCCAATCGAATGTTCCTGTGATTGGAAAAGTCAGGAGAGTGCAAAGGTACTGTTTTCTATCAGTTGGCAAGGTGCGCACACAATCCCAGTGTTGTACAGCTTGCTTCTTCACCTTCCCGAAGCTGCCGCTCTCGCCGGCTGCCGGAGCCCAAGAAGCGGCTTCTTCGCGCAAAGACGATTGTGCCGCTCACAGTGCTCTCCTTAGCGCGGCTTCTGCCGAAAGACGCCCGGCAGCGGCTCTTACCTCCGGAGAGCATCCTACCTTCGTCTTTCGCGTCTTTTGTAGTCTACATCTTAGCAAAACGCTTTTCCACTATGTCTGGCTAGGAAAAACTGTGCCAGCACAGAAAACATCTCCCATCGTGTTCTAGAAGTTGCACGGATGTCTGCCAAGTGTTTGGCAGGAAGAAAAGAAAAGTTGTCCAAAACAGCTTCCAATCGAATGTTCCTGTGATTGGAAAAGTCAGGAGAGTGCAAAGGTACTGTTTTCTATCAGTTGGCAAGGTGCGCACACAATCCCAGTGTTGTACAGCTTGCTTCTTCACCTTCCCGAAGCTGCCGCTCTCGCCGGCTGCCGGAGCCCAAGAAGCGGCTTCTTCGCGCAAAGACGATTGTGCCGCTCACAGTGCTCTCCTTAGCGCGGCTTCTGCCGAAAGACGCCCGGCAGCGGCTCTTACCTCCGGAGAGCATCCTACCTTCGTCTTTCGCGTCTTTTGTAGTCTACATCTTAGCAAAACGCTTTTCCACTATGTCTGGCTAGGAAAAACTGTGCCAGCACAGAAAACATCTCCCATCGTGTTCTAGAAGTTGCACGGATGTCTGCCAAGTGTTTGGCAGGAAGAAAAGAAAAGTTGTCCAAAACAGCTTCCAATCGAATGTTCCTGTGATTGGAAAAGTCAGGAGAGTGCAAAGGTACTGTTTTCTATCAGTTGGCAAGGTGCGCACACAATCCCAGTGTTGTACAGCTTGCTTCTTCACCTTCCCGAAGCTGCCGCTCTCGCCGGCTGCCGGAGCCCAAGAAGCGGCTTCTTCGCGCAAAGACGATTGTGCCGCTCACAGTGCTCTCCTTAGCGCGGCTTCTGCCGAAAGACGCCCGGCAGCGGCTCTTACCTCCGGAGAGCATCCTACCTTCGTCTTTCGCGTCTTTTGTAGTCTACATCTTAGCAAAACGCTTTTCCACTATGTCTGGCTAGGAAAAACTGTGCCAGCACAGAAAACATCTCCCATCGTGTTCTAGAAGTTGCACGGATGTCTGCCAAGTGTTTGGCAGGAAGAAAAGAAAAGTTGTCCAAAACAGCTTCCAATCGAATGTTCCTGTGATTGGAAAAGTCAGGAGAGTGCAAAGGTACTGTTTTCTATCAGTTGGCAAGGTGCGCACACAATCCCAGTGTTGTACAGCTTGCTTCTTCACCTTCCCGAAGCTGCCGCTCTCGCCGGCTGCCGGAGCCCAAGAAGCGGCTTCTTCGCGCAAAGACGATTGTGCCGCTCACAGTGCTCTCCTTAGCGCGGCTTCTGCCGAAAGACGCCCGGCAGCGGCTCTTACCTCCGGAGAGCATCCTACCTTCGTCTTTCGCGTCTTTTGTAGTCTACATCTTAGCAAAACGCTTTTCCACTATGTCTGGCTAGGAAAAACTGTGCCAGCACAGAAAACATCTCCCATCGTGTTCTAGAAGTTGCACGGATGTCTGCCAAGTGTTTGGCAGGAAGAAAAGAAAAGTTGTCCAAAACAGCTTCCAATCGAATGTTCCTGTGATTGGAAAAGTCAGGAGAGTGCAAAGGTACTGTTTTCTATCAGTTGGCAAGGTGCGCACACAATCCCAGTGTTGTACAGCTTGCTTCTTCACCTTCCCGAAGCTGCCGCTCTCGCCGGCTGCCGGAGCCCAAGAAGCGGCTTCTTCGCGCAAAGACGATTGTGCCGCTCACAGTGCTCTCCTTAGCGCGGCTTCTGCCGAAAGACGCCCGGCAGCGGCTCTTACCTCCGGAGAGCATCCTACCTTCGTCTTTAGCTCCTCTTCTCATCTACACCTCGGCAAAAAGCTTTTCCACTATGTCTGGCTAGGAAAAACTGTGCCAGCACAGAAAACATCTCCCATCGTGTTCTAGAAGTTGCACGGATGTCTGCCAAGTGTTTGGCAGGAAGAAAAGAAAAGTTGTCCAAAACAGCTTCCAATCGAATGTTCCTGTGATTGGAAAAGTCAGGAGAGTGCAAAGGTACTGTTTTCTATCAGTTGGCAAGGTGCGCACACAATCCCAGTGTTGTACAGCTTGCTTCTTCACCTTCCCGAAGCTGCCGCTCTCGCCGGCTGCCGGAGCCCAAGAAGCGGCTTCTTCGCGCAAAGACGATTGTGCCGCTCACAGGGCTCTCCTTAGCGCGGCTTCTGCCGAAAGACGCCCGGCAGCGGCTCTTACCTCCGGAGAGCATCCTACCTTCGTCTTTAGCTCCTCTTCTCATCTACACCTCGGCAAAAAGCTTTTCCACTATGTCTGGCTAGGAAAAACTGTGCCAGCACAGAAAACATCTCCCATCGTGTTCTAGAAGTTGCACGGATGTCTGCCAAGTGTTTGGCAGGAAGAAAAGAAAAGTTGTCCAAAACAGCTTCCAATCGAATGTTCCTGTGATTGGAAAAGTCAGGAGAGTGCAAAGGTACTGTTTTCTATCAGTTGGCAAGGTGCGCACACAATCCCAGTGTTGTACAGCTTGCTTCTTCACCTTCCCGAAGCTGCCGCTCTCGCCGGCTGCCGGAGCCCAAGAAGCGGCTTCTTCGCGCAAAGACGATTGTGCCGCTCACAGTGCTCTCCTTAGCGCGGCTTCTGCCGAAAGACGCCCGGCAGCGGCTCTTACCTCCGGAGAGCATCCTACCTTCGTCTTTCGCGTCTTTTGTAGTCTACATCTTAGCAAAACGCTTTTCCACTATGTCTGGCTAGGAAAAACTGTGCCAGCACAGAAAACATCTCCCATCGTGTTCTAGAAGTTGCACGGATGTCTGCCAAGTGTTTGGCAGGAAGAAAAGAAAAGTTGTCCAAAACAGCTTCCAATCGAATGTTCCTGTGATTGGAAAAGTCAGGAGAGTGCAAAGGTACTGTTTTCTATCAGTTGGCAAGGTGCGCACACAATCCCAGTGTTGTACAGCTTGCTTCTTCACCTTCCCGAAGCTGCCGCTCTCGCCGGCTGCCGGAGCCCAAGAAGCGGCTTCTTCGCGCAAAGACGATTGTGCCGCTCACAGTGCTCCCCTTAGCGCGGCTTCTGCCGAAAGACGCCCGGCAGCGGCTCTTACCTCCTGAGAGTGGCAGCTTCGGGAAGGTGAAGAAGCAAGCTGTACAACACTGGGATTGTGTGCGCACCTTGCCAACTGATAGAAAACAGTACCTTTGCACTCTCCTGACTTTTCCAATCACAGGAACATTCGATTGGAAGCTGTTTTGGACAACTTTTCTTTTCTTCCTGCCAAACACTTGGCAGACATCCGTGCAACTTCTAGAACACGATGGGAGATGTTTTCTGTGCTGGCACAGTTTTTCCTAGCCAGACATAGTGGAAAAGCTTTTTGCCGAGGTGTAGACTACATAAGACGCGAAAGACGAAGGTAGGATGCTCTCCGGAGGTAAGAGCCGCTGCCGGGCGTCTTTCGGCAGAAGCCGCGCTAAGGAGAGCACTGTGAGCGGCACAATCGTCTTTGCGCGAAGAAGCCGCTTCTTCGGTTCCGGCAGCCGGCGAGAGCGGCAGCTTCGGGAAGGTGAAGAAGCAAGCTGTACAACACTGGGATTGTGTGCGCACCTTGCCAACTGATAGAAAACAGTACCTTTGCACTCTCCTGACTTTTCCAATCACAGGAACATTCGATTGGAAGCTGTTTTGGACAACTTTTCTTTTCTTCCTGCCAAACACTTGGCAGACATCCGTGCAACTTCTAGAACACGATGGGAGATGTTTTCTGTGCTGGCACAGTTTTTCCTAGCCAGACATAGTGGAAAAGCTTTTTGCCGAGGTGTAGACTACATAAGACGCGAAAGACGAAGGTAGGATGCTCTCCGGAGGTAAGAGCCGCTGCCGGGCGTCTTTCGGCAGAAGCCGCGCTAAGGAGAGCACTGTGAGCGGCACAATCGTCTTTGCGCGAAGAAGCCGCTTCTTGGGCTCCGGCAGCCGGCGAGAGCGGCAGCTTCGGGAAGGTGAAGAAGCAAGCTGTACAACACTGGGATTGTGTGCGCACCTTGCCAACTGATAGAAAACAGTACCTTTGCACTCTCCTGACTTTTCCAATCACAGGAACATTCGATTGGAAGCTGTTTTGGACAACTTTTCTTTTCTTCCTGCCAAACACTTGGCAGACATCCGTGCAACTTCTAGAACACGATGGGAGATGTTTTCTGTGCTGGCACAGTTTTTCCTAGCCAGACATAGTGGAAAAGCGTTTTGCTAAGATGTAGACTACAAAAGACGCGAAAGACGAAGGTAGGATGCTCTCCGGAGGTAAGAGCCGCTGCCGGGCGTCTTTCGGCAGAAGCCGCGCTAAGGAGAGCACTGTGAGCGGCACAATCGTCTTTGCGCGAAGAAGCCGCTTCTTGGGCTCCGGCAGCCGGCGAGAGCGGCAGCTTCGGGAAGGTGAAGAAGCAAGCTGTACAACACTGGGATTGTGTGCGCACCTTGCCAACTGATAGAAAACAGTACCTTTGCACTCTCCCGACTTTTCCAATCACAGGAACATTCGATTGGAAGCTGTTTTGGACAACTTTTCTTTTCTTCCTGCCAAACACTTGGCAGACATCCGTGCAACTTCTAGAACACGATGGGAGATGTTTTCTGTGCTGGCACAGTTTTTCCTAGCCAGACATAGTGGAAAAGCGTTTTGCTAAGATGTAGACTACAAAAGACGCGAAAGACGAAGGTAGGATGCTCTCCGGAGGTAAGAGCCGCTGCCGGGCGTCTTTCGGCAGAAGCCGCGCTAAGGAGAGCACTGTGAGCGGCACAATCGTCTTTGCGCGAAGAAGCCGCTTCTTGGGCTCCGGCAGCCGGCGAGAGCGGCAGCTTCGGGAAGGTGAAGAAGCAAGCTGTACAACACTGGGATTGTGTGCGCACCTTGCCAACTGATAGAAAACAGTACCTTTGCACTCTCCTGACTTTTCCAATCACAGGAACATTCGATTGGAAGCTGTTTTGGACAACTTTTCTTTTCTTCCTGCCAAACACTTGGCAGACATCCGTGCAACTTCTAGAACACGATGGGAGATGTTTTCTGTGCTGGCACAGTTTTTCCTAGCCAGACATAGTGGAAAAGCTTTTTGCCGAGGTGTAGATGAGAAGAGGAGCTAAAGAGTGGATGTTAGCAAATGACACCCATCTTCAAAAAAGGCAATTAAGAGGACTCGCCATAGTACAAACCAGCCAGCCTCTTTTTTATCCCCAGGAAGTTGATGAAGCAGCTCTTCCTGGAAATCCTTGCCAGGCACATGACAGATGACCAAATAATGTAGTTAGCATGATTTTTCAGGGGAATTTCATGCTGAACATCACTTTAAACTCCTCTGATGAATCAACTTGACTGGTAGATGAAGGGAATATTATCTGCCTGGGCTTCAGGGAGGTTTTTGACATACCTCTACATGGCATCACACATACATATGGAAGCAATAGTGCAAAGGGGAGGGAATCAGTGTCTTTTCAGTGATGCTGAGGGAAAAGACAAGAGGCAGTGGGCACACACTGAAGTACAGGAGATTGCCTTTGAACATCAGTAAATGTTTCTTTACTGTCAGGGTGACTGAACCACGGCACAGACTGCCCAGAAAGATTGTGGAGCCTGGATCTTTGAAGACATTAAAAGTACACCCAGATAGAATCCTGGGCAAGAGGCTCTAGGTATCCTGGTTTAGGCAGGGGGGTTGGGCCTGGTTAGCCCCACCAACCCCTTCCACTCTCTTTCATTCTGTGCTAGTGAATTCTCTTCAAGATGCATTTCAAAGCGCTGGCATGACAAAGTTCTGTGCAGACAGAGATCCAAATGGACATGGCATCTAAGTTCCTTAAGCAGTGTTCAAGAAGAATGTAAAACTCTGGCACAAGTGTCTCTTCCCTAACTGAATCCCTTTCATGGGAAAATTCCCAGCTCTAGAAAGATCTTCTGATACGCATGCTTAAGACTGACACTGGCTGAGCAAATTTCTCCCTATGTATATCTAAGACCAGTTAGGATCTTCACCCAAAGTGCAGTCAACATAGTCACAGAATGCCTATTGTTAAGAAGTGACAGCTTCCATCAGAATGGCAGCTATTGGTCCACAAAATGGATTAATGGATGGGAATTATCTACGTGGGTTAAAAACAAAAATAAAGAGTTGGTCTTTATTTATCAATTTCATGGCAATATTGATAAGGGAAGAAAAAGATCTAAGTCCTTGACTTTCTGGACTCGAGGAAAGATTTTAAAAATTCCTTGTAAAAATGTATGATCACAATCAGACTATTGAAACCATTTTAGTTGGGAACAAAGTTCCAAAATTGTCTAGATAGTGGCAAAGAAGCCAAGAAAATAGGAAAGAAACAAAAAGAGAGCAAAAGAGTCAGCTTCAGTGTACAAGCTCGTTCTAGAAGTAGTCTGCTGGGAAAAGGAACCCCCAGCTAAATTTCCAATGTATTCCTGCGCTTGATTCAGTAACTGGTCAATGTAAAAACCAATCCTTTTGTACAACTTCTTCCAGCAACAAAAACTCCAACAGGTTGACACTACCATCATGCCTGTTCCAGACATATTTAAAAGAGAAATGATGATTTTCTTGAAAACCTACTTACATAAAAGTTGCAAGATGGTGGAGGGATTCCCACATCCTCCTTCCTCCATCTGGCTTGAAAGTATATTTGATAAAATATGCAACAAAGCACATGATTTATAAGGGAGAGTCAAATGGATGATTTGGGAATCGATCTCTTGTTGATAGTAAACTTCATATCCACTCGGTGTGACCTTTTTAAAACAAAATGTGGAGCTGAGGCATGAATCTGCCACAACAATTGTAAAGCAAACATACACACTCCCCTTCATATGCCCCCCCCTCCACACACACCTAGGCACACACAGAGATCAGCATAGCAGATCATGAACACCTTGGAAAAGACTGAAATGCTAAATGCCTCTCTTGATGGGCAAAAGAGCGGGTGCAGTAATTCAAATGCCTGGTACAAAAATTCTGTTTAATATTTAGCTCCTATTTAAAACACAGCTTTTCATTTCATTCTATTTACAGAATATTTTCATTTCATTTGTTTCTTTAAAATTACTTAGTTCTCACCTGTTGTATGTCTAGGAATATTTTCTTCCAAAAATAGAAAAAAATAGATGATATCTTTTCAGCAGAAAACATTGGTTGATACAATTTTAAACCATCATGATATGGAAGAATTCTTCTGTCCCTCTCGAAGGTGGAAGAAGCATTTGGATCACAGATCATCTACAATGAAATACTTGACATGTTTAAGATGCTTTCAATCAATTTTGATCGTCAATTGCTTATTTGTTGTAAACAGTAATTTTTCAGTGAAGGGAAAGCGTGTGTGGTATATCTACATGATATGTTCAAAGGCAGTTCCTACTAATGGCCAGGCTGAATTCCAGTAAATAATGTCCCGAATGATATTTTGCCGCCTTCTTTGGCACTTCATGAAATCTTACCCCGATGAAGTGCTGAAACACAGAGATTTTCTCTTAGAGAGTGTCTCATGTTGTAACCTATCCCATGGATTTTATGCTGTAATTCTTATCTCTTTTAAAATTTACTATCTTCTGTACAGTTTTCATGAAACTTTCTGTTACAGTAGTGAATAGCACAGATAAATGTCATTTTGTACAACTTTGAATTTACCCCAAGAGCTGAGAGAAAACTTGATCCTATACTTCAATCCGAGTTTCTTCTATAGTCCAACTTTGTTTCTCTACCATCAAGCTTCTCCTTTGTTGCTGCTCCAAGCCCCGTCCAAGGTGACCTTGAATACTTTCAGGGATGGGACACCCACAACTTCTCTGGGCAACCTGTTCCAGTGTTCCAGCACTCCCACAGTAAAAAAGGCCTTCCTTTCATCTAATATGTGTAGGAAATCATAAATCTAGGCATAGAAGCTTGGAGTGCAAATTTGAAATTCTTTGGATTTGAAGCACATTTTATATGAATACTGACTTACAGATGACTAAAAGATGTTGATGGGCATTTGAGCTGACAAGTTTTGAAAAAGTGCACGGAAATTAAAATTGAAACCACTAAAATTAAAAACTCCTTGCCATTTTCTTTTTCCTCTCCTATTCAAAATTGCATATGTCAGATATCAGTGCTTCATGCAAACCTCTCAGATGCTCTCAGAGAAAAAGCTTTTCTTTCAGACTAAGTTGCGGTTGACGTAGAACACTAGCAGGAGTGAAAGATTTTCTGGGCATCGGGGCAGCCCGTTCTCCTTGGATTTGTGTGCAGAATGCATTTTATCCAAACTGGAAAATAGATCCCAGCTCTGTTCTATTCATCATTCTTACTTCATCAGGCCAGAAGATTCTGTGAAAAGTAGCCTGTGGACCTTGAAGACAGCGCATGTGAACCAGATGAGAGGTGATAGAGAAGTTGAGGGAGAGAAGAAAGAGCATGAGGCTGAAACCAGAAAGTATTTCTCCACGTGATCATGGAAGATTGCAGGAGCCACTTGGTACTATCAAACCAGCCCAACTTGGCACTGGTGCCACCTTGGGTCTGGGAGCCATGTTGCATATCGTGCATTTTAAGGAGCCAGCTGGCCACACCCAGCCATATGCCCCCAAACACAAACCAAGGCCCTTTTTTCTGGCAAACAAAACTTAGCTGCCTCACTTCTGGATGGCAGATTGCAGGAGCCACTTGGTGTAATCAAACCAGCCCGACTTGGCACTGGTGCCACCTTGGGTCTGGGAACCATCCTGCGTATCGTGGATTCTAAGGAGCCAGCCGGCCACTCCCAGCCACAGGCCCCCAAACAAAATCAACGGCGCTGTTCCCTGGAAAACAAAACACGCCTGCCAACTTTTTGATGGAGTTTGCAGGAGCCACTTGGTACTATCAAACCAGCCCGACTTGGCACTGGTGCCACCTTGGGTCTGGGAAACATCCTGCGTATCGTGGATTCTTAGGAGCCAGCCGGCCACTCCTAGCCACAGGCCCCCAGACAAAAACCTAGGCCTATTTCTCTGGCAAACAAAAGTAAGCTGCCCCGCTTCTGGATGGCAGATTGCAGGAGACACTTGGTACTATCAAACCAGCCCAACTTGGCACTGGTGCCACCTTGGATCTGGGAACCATGCTGTGTATCGTGGATATTCAGGGGCCAGCCGGCCACTCTCAGCCATATGTCCCCAAACAGAAACCTCGGCCCGTTTCTCTGGCAAACAAAACTCAACTGCCCCTCTTCTGGATGGCAAATTGCAGGATGAACTTGATACTAAAACCGAAGGCCGACTTGGTAGTGGTGACACCTTGGACCTGGGAACAACATGCGTATCGAGCATTTTAAGGAGCCAGCCGGCCACTCCCAGCAATATGCCCCCAAAAACAATCCACGGAATTTTTCTCTGGCAAACAAAAATCAGCTGCCCCGCTTCTGGATGGCAGATTGCAGGAGCCACTTTGCACCATCAAACCAGCCCGACTTGGCACTGGTGCCACCTTGCATCTGGGAACCATGCTGCCTAGCGTGGATTTTCAGGAGCCAGCCGGCCACTCTCAGCCATAGGCCCCCAAACAAAACCCACGGCCCGTTTCCCTGGCAAACAAAATTAAGCTGCCCCGCTTCTGGATGGCAGATTGCAGGACGCACTTGGTAGTATCAAACCAGCCCGACTTGGCACTGGTGCCACCTTGGGTCTGGGAACCATCCTGCGTATTGTGGGTTCAAAGGAGCCAGCCGGCCACTCCCAGCCACAGGCCCCCAAATACAAACAACGGCGCTTTTCCCTGGAAAACAAAACTCGCCTGACAACTTTTTGATGGCAGATTGCAGGAGCCACTTGGTACTATCAAACCAGCCCAACTTGGCACTGGTGCCACCATGGGTCTGGTCACCATCCTGCCTATCGTAGCTTTTCAGGAGCCAGCCAGCCACCCCCAGCCAGAGGCCCCTAGACAAATATTTCGGCCCGTTTCCCTGGCAAACCAAAGTAAGCTACCCCGCTTCTGGATGGCAGATTGCAGGAGCCACTTTGCACCATCAAACTAGCCCGACTTGGCACTGGTGCCACCTCAGCTCTGGGAAACATCCTGCGTATCGTTCATTGTAAGGAGCCAGCCGGCCACTCCAGCCACAGGCCCCCAGACACAAACAACGGCGCTTTTCCCTGGAAAACAAAACTCGCCTGCCAACTTTTTGATGGCAGATTGCAGGAGCCACTTGCTACTATCAAATCAGCCCAACTTGGCACTGGTGCCACCATGGGTCTGGTCACCATCCTGCCTATCGTAGCTTTTCAGGAGCCAGCCGGTCACTCCCAGCCATAGGCCCCCAGACACAAACCTCGGCCCGTTTCCCTGGCAAACAAAAGTAAGCTACCCCACTTCTGGATGGCAGATTGCAGGAGCCACTTTGCACCATCAAACTAGCCCGACTTGGCATTTGTGCCACCTCTGGTCTGGGAACCATCCTGCGTATCGTGGATTCTAAGGAGCCAGCCGGTCACTCCCACCCACAGGCCCCCAAACACAAACAACGGCACTTTTCCCTGGAAAACAAAACTCGCCTGCCAACTTTTTGATGGCAGATTGCAGGAGCCACTTGGTACTATCAAACCAGCCCAACTTGGCACTGCTGCCACCATGGGTCTGGTCACCATCCTGCCTATCGTAGCTTTTCAGGAGCCAGCCGGTCACTCCCAGCCATAGGCCCCCAGACAAAAACCTTGGCCCGTTTCCCTGGCAAACAAAAGTAAGTTATCCCGCTTCTGGATGGCAGATTGCAGGAGCCACTTTTCACCATCAAACCAGCCCGACTTGGCACTGGTGCCACCTCTGGTCTGGGAACCATCCTGCGTATCATGGATTCTAAGGAGCCAGCCGGCCACTCCCAGCCACAGGCCCCCAAACACAAACAACGGCGCTTTTCCCTGGATAACAAACTCGCCTGCCAACTTTTTGATGGCAGATTGCAGGAGCCACTTGGTACTATCAAACCAGCCCAACTTGGCACTGGTGCCACCATGGGTCTGGTCACCATCCTGCCTATCGTAGCTTTTCAGGAGCCAGCCGGTCACTCCCAGCCATAGGCCCTGAGACACAAACCTCGGCCCGTTTCCCTGGCAAACAAAAGTAAGCTGCCCCGCTTCTGGATGGTAGATTGCAGGACGCACTTGGTACTATCAAACCAGCCCAACTTGGCACTGGTGCCACCTCTGGTCTGGGAACCATCCTGCGTATCGTGGATTCTAAGGAGCCAGCCGGTCACTCCCAGCCACAGGCCACCAAGCACAAACAACGGCGCTTTTCCCTGGAAAACAAAACTCGCCTGCCAACATTTTGATGGCAGATTGCAGGAGCCACTTGGTACTATCAAATCAGCCCAACTTGGCACTGGTGCCACCATGGGTCTGGTCACCATCCTGCCTATCGTAGCTTTTCAGGAGCCAGCCGGTCACTCCCAGCCATAGGCCCCCAGACACAAACCTCGGCCCGTTTCCCTGGCAAACAAAAGTAAGTTATCCCGCTTCTGGATGGCAGATTGCAGGAACCACTTTGCACCATCAAACTAGCCCGACTTGGCACTGGTGCCACCTCTGGTCTGGGAACCATGCTGTGTATCGTGGATTCTAAGGAGCCATCCGTCCACTCCCAGCCACAGGCCCCCAAACACAAACAACGGCGCTTTTCCCTGGAAAACAAAACTCGCCTGACAACATTTTGATGGCAGATTGCAGGACCCACTTGGTACTATCAAACCAGCCCAACTTGGCACTGGTGCCACCATGGGTCTGGTCACCATCCTGCCTATCGTAGCTTTTCAGGAGCCAGCCGGTCACTCCCAGCCATAGGCCCCCAGACACAAACCTCGGCCCGTTTCCCTGGCAAACAAAAGTAAGCTGCCCCGCTTCTGGATGGTAGATTGCAGGACGCACTTGGTAGTATCAAACCAGCCCGACTTGGCACTGGTGCCACCTCTGGTCTGGGAACCATCCTGCGTATCGTGGATTCTAAGCAGCCAGCCGGCCACTCCCAGCCACAGGCCCCCAAACACAAACAACGGCGCTTTTCCCTGGAAAACAAAACTCGCCTGCCAACATTTTGATGGCAGATTGCAGGAGCCACTTGGTACTATCAAATCAGCCCAACTTGGCACTGGTGCCACCATGCGTTTGGTCACCATCCTGCCTATCGTAGCTTTTCAGGAGCCAGACGGTCACTCCCAGCCATAGGCCCCCAGACAAAAACCTCGGCCCGTTTCCCTGGCATACAAAAGTAAGCTGCCCCGCTTCTGGATGGCAGATTGCAGGAACCACTTGGTACTATCAAACCAGCCCGACTTGGCACTGGTGCCACCTCTGGTCTGGGAACCATCCTGCGTATCGTGGTTCTAAGGAGCCATCCGTCCACTCCCAGCCACAGGCCCCCAAACACAAACAACGGCGCTTTTCCCTGGAAAACAAAACTCGCCTGCCAACTTTTTGATGGCAGATTGCAGGAGCCACTTGGTACTATCAAATCAGCCCAACTTGGCACTGGTGCCACCATGGGTCTGGTCACCATCCTGCCTATCGTAGCTTTTCAGGAGCCAGCCGGTCACTCGCAGCCATAGGCCCCCAGAAACAATACTCCGCCCGTTTCCCTGGCAAACAAAAGTAAGCTGCCCCGCTTCTGGATGGCAGATTGCAGGAGCCACTTTGCACCATCAAACTAGCCCGACTTGGCACTGGTGCCACCTCTGGTCTGGGAACCATCCTGCGTATCGTGGATTCTAAGGAGCCAGCCGGCCACTCCCACCAACAGGCCCCCAAACAAAAACAACGGCGCTTTTCCCTGGAAAACAAAACTCGCCTGCCAATTTTTTGATGGCAGATTGCAGGAGCCACTTGGTACTATCAAACCAGCCCAACTTGGCACTGGTGCCACCATGGGTCTGGTCACCATCCTGCCTATCGTAGCTTTTCAGGAGCCAGCCGGTCACTCCCAGCCATAGGCCCCCAGACACAAACCTCGGCCCGTTTCCCTGGCAAACAAAAGTAAGCTACCCCGCTTCTCGATGGCAGATTGCAGGACGCACTTGATAGTATCAAACCAGCCCGACTTGGCACTGGTGCCACCTCAGGTCTGGGAACCATGCTGCGTATCGTGGATTCTAATTAGCCATCTGGCCACTCCCACCCACAGGCCCCCAAACAAAAACAACGGCGCTTTTCCCTGGAAATCAAAACTAGCCTGCCAACTTTTTGATGGCAGATTGCAGGAGCCACTTGGTACTATCAAATCAGCCCAACTTGACACTGGTGCCACCATGGGTCTGGTCACCATCCTGCCTATCGTAGCTTTTCAGGAGCCAGCCGGTCACTCCCAGCCATAGGCCCCCAGACACAAACCTCGGCCCGTTTCCCTGGCAAACAAAAGTAAGCTGCCCCGCTTCTGGATGGCAGATTGCAGGAGCCACTTTGCACCATCAAACTAGCCCGACTTGGCACTGGTGCCACCTCTGGTCTGGGAACCATCCTGCGTATCGTGGATTCTAAGGAGCCAGCCGGCCACTCCCACCCACAGGCCCCCAAACAAAAACAACGGCACTTTTCCCTGGAAAACAAAACTCGCCTGCCAATTTTTTTATGGCAGATTGCAGGAGCCACTTGGTACTATCAAACCAGCCCAACTTGGCACTGGTGCCACCATGGGTCTGGTCACCATCCTGCCTATCGTAGCTTTTCAGGAGCCAGCCGGTCACTCCCAGCCATAGGCCCCCAGACAAAAACCTCGGCCCGTTTCCCTGGCAAACAAAAGTAAGCTACCCCGCTTCTGGATGGCAGATTGCAGGACGCACTTGATAGTATCAAACCAGCCCGACTTGGCACTGGTGCCACCTCAGGTCTGGGAACCATGCTGCGTATCGTGGATTCTAATTAGCCATCTGGCCACTCCCACCCACAGGCCCCCAAACAAAAACAACGGCGCTTTTCCCTGGAAAACAAACCTCGCCTGCCAAATTTTGATGGCAGATTGCCGGAGCCACTTGGTACTATCAAACCAGCCCAACTTGACACTGGTGCCACCATGGGTCTGGTCACAATCCTGCCTATCGTAGCTTTTCAGGAGCCAGCCGGTCACTCCCAGCCATAGGCCCCCAGACAAAAACCTTGGCCCGTTTCCCTGGCAAACAAAAGTAAGTTATCCCGCTTCTGGATGGCAGATTGCAGGAGCCACTTTTCACCATCAAACCAGCCCGACTTGGCACTGGTGCCACCTCTGGTCTGGGAACCATCCTGCGTATCGTGGATTCTAAGGAGCCAGCCGGCCACTCCCAGCCACAGGCCCCCAAACACAAACCACAGCGCTTTTCCCTGGAAAACAAAACTCGCCTGACAACTTTTTGATGGCAGATTGCAGGAGCCACTTGGTACTATCAAACCAGCCCAACTTGGCACTGGTGCCACCTTGCATCTGGGAACCATGCTGCCTAGCGTGGATTTTCAGGAGCCAGCCGGCCACTCTCAGCCATAGGCCCCCAAACAAAACCCACGGCCCGTTTCCCTGGCAAACAAAATTAAGCTGCCCCGCTTCTGGATGGCAGATTGCAGGACGCACTTGGTAGTATCAAACCAGCCCGACTTGGCACTGGTGCCACCTTGGGTCTGGGAACCATCCTGCGTATTGTGGGTTCAAAGGAGCCAGCCGGTCACTCCCAGCCACAGGCCACCAAACACAAACAACGGCGCTTTTCCCTGGAAAACAAAACTCGCCTGCCAACATTTTGATGGCAGATTGCAGGAGCCACTTGCTACTATCAAATCAGCCCAACTTGGCACTGGTGCCACCATGGGTCTGGTCACCATCCTGCCTATCGTAGCTTTTCAGGAGCCAGCCGGTCCCTCCCTGCCATAGGCCCCCAGAGAAAAACCTCGGGCCGTTTCCCTGGCAAACAAAAGTAAGCTACCCCACTTCTGGATGGCAGATTGCAGGAGCCACTTTGCACCATCAAACTAGCCCGACTTGGCACTGGTGCCACCTCAGGTCTGGGAACCATCCTGCGTATCGTTCATTGTAAGGAGCCAGCCGGCCACTCCCAGCCACAGGCCCCCAGACACAAACAACGGCGCTTTTCCCTGGAAAACAAAACTCGCCTGCCAACATTTTGATGGCAGATTGCAGGAGCCACTTGGTACTATCAAACCAGCCCAACTTGGCACTGGTGCCACCATGGGTCTGGTCACCATCCTGCCTATCGTAGCTTTTCAGGAGCCAGCCGGTCACTCCCAGCCATAGGCCCCCAGACACAAACCTCGGCCCGTTTCCCTGGCAAACAAAAGTAAGTTATCCCGCTTCTGGATGGCAGATTGCAGGAGCCACTTTTCACCATCAAACCAGCCCGACTTGGCACTGGTGCCACCTCTGGTCTGGGAACCATCCTGCGTATCGTGGATTCTAAGGAGCCAGCCGGCCACTCCCAGCCACAGGCCCCCAAACACAAACAACGGCGCTTTTCCCTGGATAACAAACTCGCCTGCCAAATTTTTGATGGCAGATTGCAGGAGCCACTTGGTACTATCAAACCAGCCCAACTTGGCACTGGTGCCACCATGGGTCTGGTCACCATCCTGCCTATCGTAGCTTTTCAGGAGCCAGGCGGTCACTCCCAGCCATAGGCCCTGAGACACAAACCTCGGCCCGTTTCCCTGGCAAACAAAAGTAAGCTGCCCCGCTTCTGGATGGCAGATTGCAGGACGCACTTGGTACTATCAAACCAGCCCAACTTGGCACTGGTGCCACCTCTGGTCTGGGAACCATGCCGCGTATCGTGGATTCTAAGGAGCCAGCCGGCCACTCCCAGCCACAGGCCCCCAAACAGAAACAACGGCACTTTTCCCTGGAAAACAAAACTCGCCTGCCAAATTTTGATGGCAGATTGCAGGAGCCACTTGGTACTATCAAATCAGCCCAACTTGGCACTGGTGCCACCATGGGTCTGGTCACCATCCTGCCTATCGTAGCTTTTCAGGAGCCAGCCGGTCACTCCCAGCCATAGGCCCCGAGACACAAACCTCGGCCCGTTTCCCTGGCAAACAAAAGTAAGCTGCCCCGCTTCTGGATGGCAGATTGCAGGAGCCACTTGGTACTATCAAACCAGCCCAACTTGGCACTGGTGCCACCTTGGGTCTGGGAACCATCCTGCGTATCGATCTTTTTAATGAGACAGCCGTCCACTCCCAGCCATATGCCCCCAAACACAACCCACGGCCCTTTTCTCTGGCAAACAAAACTCAACTGCACCGCTTCTGGATGGCAGATTGCAGGAGCCACTTGGTACTATCAAACCAGCCCGACTTGGCACTGGTGCCACCTTGGGTCTGGGAACCATCCTGCGTATGGTGGATTCTAAGGAGCCAGCCGGCCACTCCCAGCCACAGGCCCCCAACAAAAACCATGGCCCTTTTTTCTGGCAAACAAAACTTAGCTGCCTCACTTCTGGATGGCAGATTGCAGGAGCCACTTGGTGTAATCAAACCAGCCCGACTTGGCAATGGTGCTACCTTGGGTCTGGGAACCATCCTGCGTATCGTGGATTCTAAGGAGCCAGCCGGCCACTCCCAGCCACAGGCCCCCAAACAAAATCAACGGCGCTGTTCCCTGGAAAACAAAACACGCCTGCCAACTTTTTGATGGAGTTTGCAGGAGCCACTTGGTACTATCAAACCAGCCCGACTTGGCACTGGTGCCACCTTGGGTCTGGGAAACATCCTGCGTATCGTGGATTCTTAGGAGCCAGCCGGCCACTCCTAGCCACAGGCCCCCAGACAAAAACCTAGGCCTATTTCTCTGGCAAACAAAAGTAAGCTGCCCCGCTTCTGGATGGCAGATTGCAGGAGACACTTGGTACTATCAAACCAGCCCAACTTGGCACTGGTGCCACCTTGGATCTGGGAACCATGCTGTGTATCGTGGATATTCAGGGGCCAGCCGGCCACTCTCAGCCATATGTCCCCAAACAGAAACCTCGGCCCGTTTCTCTGGCAAACAAAACTCAACTGCCCCTCTTCTGGATGGCAAATTGCAGGATGAACTTGATACTAAAACCGCAGGCCGACTTGGTAGTGGTGACACCTTGGACCTGGGAACCATCATGCGTATCGAGCATTTTAAGGAGCCAGCCGGCCACTCAAAGCAATATGCCCCCAAAAACAATCCACGGAATTTTTCTCTGGCAAACAAAAATCAGCTGCCCCGCTTCTGGATGGCAGATTGCAGGAGCCACTTTGCACCATCAAACCAGCCCGACTTGGCACTGGTGCCACCTTGCATCTGGGAACCATGCTGCCTAGCGTGGATTTTCAGGAGCCAGCCGGCCACTCTCAGCCATAGGCCCCCAAACAAAACCCACGGCCCGTTTCCCTGGCAAACAAAATTAAGCTGCCCTGCTTCTGGATGGCAGATTGCAGGACGCACTTGGTAGTATCAAACCAGCCCGACTTGGCACTGGTGCCACCTTGGGTCTGGGAACCATCCTGCGTATCGTGGGTTCAAAGGAGCCAGCCGGCCACTCCCAGCCACAGGCCCCCAAATACAAACAACGGCGCTTTTCCCTGGAAAACAAAACTCGCCTGACAACTTTTTGATGGCAGATTGCAGGAGCCACTTGGTACTATCAAACCAGCCCAACTTGGCACTGGTGCCACCATGGGTCTGGTCACCATCCTGCCTATCGTAGCTTTTCAGGAGCCAGCCAGCCACCCCCAGCCAGAGGCCCCTAGACAAATATTTCGGCCCGTTTCCCTGGCAAACAAAAGTAAGCTACCCCGCTTCTGGATGGCAGATTGCAGGAGCCACTTTGCACCATCAAACTAGCCCGACTTGGCACTGGTGCCACCTCAGCTCTGGGAACCATCCTGCGTATCGTTCATTGTAAGGAGCCAGCCGGGCACTCCAGCCACAGGCCCCCAGACACAAACAACGGCGCTTTTCCCTGGAAAACAAAACTCGCCTGCCAACTTTTTGATGGCAGATTGCAGGAGCCACTTGCTACTATCAAATCACCCCAACTTGGCACTGGTGCCACCATGGGTCTGGTCACCATCCTGCCTATCGTAGCTTTTCAGGAGCCAGCCGGTCACTCGCAGCCATAGGCCCCCAGACACAAAACTCGGCCCGTTTCCCTGGCAAACAAAAGTAAGCTACCCCGCTTCTGGATGGCAGATTGCAGGAGCCACTTTGCACCATCAAACTGGCCCGACTTGGCACTGGTGCCACCTCTGGTCTGGGAACCATCCTGCGTATCGTGGATTCTAAGGAGCCAGCCGGTCACTCCCACCCACAGGCCCCCAAACACAAACAACGGCACTTTTCCCTGGAAAACAAAACTCGCCTGCCAACTTTTTGATGGCAGATTGCAGGAGCCACTTGGTACAATCAAACCAGCCCAACTTGGCACTGGTGCCACCATGGGTCTGGTCACCATCCTGCCTATCGTAGCTTTTCAGGAGCCAGCCGGTCACTCCCAGCCATAGGCCCCCAGACAAAAACCTCGGCCCGTTTCCCTGGCAAACAAAAGTAAGTCATCCCGCTTCTGGATGGCAGATTGCAGGAGCCACTTTGCACCATCAAACCAGCCCGACTTGGCACTGGTGCCACCTCTGGTCTGGGAACCATCCTGCGTATCATGGATTCTAAGGGGCCAGCCGGCCACTCCCAGCCAGAGGCCCCCAAACACAAACAACGGCGCTTTTCCCTGGATAACAAACTCGCCTGCCAACTTTTTGATGGCAGATTGCAGGAGCCACTTGGTACTATCAAACCAGCCCAACTTGGCACTGGTGCCACCATGGGTCTGGTCACCATCCTGCCTATCGTAGCTTTTCAGGAGCCAGCCGGTCACTCCCAGCCATAGGCCCTGAGACACAAACCTCGGCCCGTTTCCCTGGCAAACAAAAGTAAACTGCCCCGCTTCTGGATGGTAGATTGCAGGACGCACTTGGTACTATCAAACCAGCCCAACTTGGCACTGGTGCCACCTCTGGTCTGGGAACCATCCTGCGTATCGTGGATTCTAAGGAGCCAGCCGGCCACTCCCAGCCACAGGCCCCCAAACACAAACCACGGCGCTTTTCCCTGGAAAACAAAACTCGCCTGCCAACTTTTTGATGGCAGATTGCAGGAGCCACTTGGTACTATCAAACCAGCCCAACTTGGCACTGGTGCCACCATGGGTCTGGTCACCATCCTGCCTATCGTAGCTTTTCAGGAGCCAGCCGGTCACTCCCAGCCATAGGCCCCCAGACACAAACATCGGCCCGTTTCCCTGGTAAACAAAAGTAAGCTGCCCCGCTTCTGGATGGCAGATTGCAGGAACCACTTTGCACCATCAAACTGGCCCGACTTGGCACTGGTGCCACCTCTGGTCTGGGAACCATGCTGTGTATCGTGGATTCTAAGGAGCCATCCGGCCACTCCCAGCCACAGGCCCCCAAACACAAACAACGGCGCTTTTCCCTGGAAAACAAAACTCGCCTGCCAACTTTTTGATGGCAGATTGCAGGAGCCACTTGGTACTATCAAACCAGCCCAACTTGGCACTGGTGCCACCATGGGTCTGGTCACCATCCTGCCTATCGTAGCTTTTCAGGAGCCAGCCGGTCACTCCCAGCCATAGGCCCCCAGACACAAACCTCGGCCCGTTTCCCTGGCAAACAAAAGTAAGCTACCCCGCTTCTGGATGGCAGATTGCAGGACGCACTTGATAGTATCAAACCAGCCCGACTTGGCACTGGTGCCACCTCAGGTCTGGGAACCATGCTGCGTATCGTGGATTCTAATTAGCCATCTGGCCACTCCCACCCACAGGGCCCCAAACAAAAACAACGGCGCTTTTCCCTGGAAAACAAACCTTGCCTGCCAAATTTTGATGGCAGGTTGCCGGAGCCACTTGGTACTATCAAACCAGCCCAACTTGACACTGGTGCCACCATGGGTCTGGTCACCATCCTGCCTATCGTAGCTTTTCAGGAGCCAGCCGGTCACTCCCAGCCATAGGCCCCCAGACAAAAACCTTGGCCCGTTTCCCTGGCAAACAAAAGTAAGTTATCCCGCTTCTGGATGGCAGATTGCAGGAGCCACTTTTCACCATCAAACCAGCCCGACTTGGCACTGGTGCCACCTCTGGTCTGGGAACCATCCTGCGTATCGTGGATTCTAAGGAGCCAGCCGGCCACTCCCAGCCACAGGCCCCCAAACACAAACCACAGCGCTTTTCCCTGGAAAACAAAACTCGCCTGCCAACTTTTTGATGGCAGATTGCAGGAGCCACTTGGTACTATCAAACCAGCCCAACTTGGCACTGGTGCCACCATGGGTCTGGTCACCATCCTGCCTATCGTAGCTTTTCAGGACCTAGCCGGTCACTCCAAGCCATAGGCCCCCAGAGAAAAACCTCGGCCCGTTTCCCTGGCAAACAAAAGTAAGCTGCCCCGCTTCTGGATGGCAGATTGCAGGAACCACTTGGTACTATCAAACCAGCCCAACTTGGCACTGGTGCCACCTTGGGTCTGGGAACCATCCTGCGTATCGTGGATTCGAAGGAGCCAGCCGGTCTCTCCCAGCCACAGGCCACCAAACACAAACAACGGCGCTTTTCCCTGGAAAACAAAACTCGCCTGCCAACATTTTGATGGCAGATTGCAGGAGCCACTTGGTATTATCAAATCAGCCCAACTTGGCACTGGTACCACCATGGGTCTGGTCACCATCCTGCCTATCGTAGCTTTTCAGGAGCCAGCCGGTCCCTCCCTGCCATAGGCCCCCAGAGAAAAACCTCGGCCCGTTTCCCTGGCAAACAAAAGTAAGCTACCCCGCTTCTGGATGGCAGATTGCAGGAGCCACTTTGCACCATCAAACTAGCCCGACTTGGCACTGGTGCCACCTCAGGTCTGGGAACCATCCTGCGTATCGTTCATTGTAAGGAGCCAGCCGGCCACTCCCACCCACAGGCCCCCAGACACAAACAACGGCGCTTTTCCCTGGAAAACAAAACTCGCCTGCCAACTTTTTGATGGCAGATTGCAGGAGCCACTTGGTACTATCAAATCAGCCCAACTTGGCACTGGTGCCACCATGGGTCTGGTCACCATCCTGCCTATCGTAGCTTTTCAGGAGCCAGCCGGTCACTCGCAGCCATAGGCCCCCAGACACAAAACTCGGCCCGTTTCCCTGGCAAACAAAAGTAAGCTACCCCGCTTCTGGATGGCAGATTGCAGGAACCACTTTGCACCATCAAACCAGCCCGACTTGGCACTGGTGCGACCTCTGGTCTGGGAACCATCCTGCGTATCGTGGATTCTAAGGAGCCAGTCGGCCACTCCCAGCCACAGGCCCCCAAACACAAACAACGGCGCTTTTCCCTGGAAAACAAAACTCGCCTGACAACTTTTTGATGGCAGATTGCGGGAGCCACTTGGTACTATCAAATCAGCCCAACTTGGCACTGGTGCCACCATGGGTCTGGTCACCATCCTGCCTATCGTAGCTTTTCAGGAGCCAGACGGTCACTCCCAGCTATAGGCCCCCAGACAAAAACCTCGGCCCTTTTCACTGGCATACAAAAGTATGCTGCCCCGCTTCTGGATGGCAGATTGCAGGAACAACTTGGTACTATGAAACCAGCCCGACTTGGCACTGGTGCCACCTCTGGTCTGGGAACCATCCTGCGTATCGTGGTTCTAAGGAGCCATCCGTCCACTCCCAGCCACAGGCCCCCAAACACAAACAACGGCGCTTTTCCCTGGAAAACAAAACTCGCCTGCCAACATTTTGATGGCAGATTGCAGGAGCCACTTGGTACTATCAAACCAGCCCAACTTGGCACTGGTGCCACCATGGATCTGGTCACCATCCTGCCTATCGTAGCTTTTCAGGACCTAGCCGGTCACTCCAAGCCATAGGCGCCCAGACAAAAAGCTCGGCCCGTTTCCCTGGCAAACAAAGTAAGCTGCCCCGATTCTGGATGGCAGATTGCAGGAACCACTTGGTACTATCAAACCAGCCCGACTTGGCACTGGTGCCACCTTGGGTCTGGGAACCATCCTGCGTATCGTGGATTCTAAGGAGCCAGCCGGTCACTCCCAGCCACAGGCCCCCAAACACAAACAACGGCGCTTTTCCCTGGAAAACAAAACTCGCCTGCCAACATTTTGATGGCAGATTGCAGGAGCCACTTGCTACTATCAAATCAGCCCAACTTGGCACTGGTGCCACCATGGGTCTGGTCACCATCCTGCCTATCGTAGCTTTTCAGGAGCCAGCCGGTCCCTCCCTGCCATAGGCCCCCAGAGAAAAACCTCGGCCCGTTTCCCTGGCAAACAAAAGTAAGCTACCCCGCTTCTGGATGGCAGATTGCAGGAGCCACTTTGCACCATCAAACTAGCCCGACTTGGCACTGGTGCCACCTCAGGTCTGGGAACCATCCTGCGTATCGTTCATTCTAAGGAGCCAGCCGGCCACTCCAGCCACAGGCCCCCAGACACAAACAACGGCGCTTTTCCCTGGAAAACAAAACTCGCCTGCCAACTTTTAGATGGCAGATTGCAGGAGCCACTTGGTACTATCAAATCAGCCCAACTTGGCACTGGTGCCACCATGGGTCTGGTCACCATCCTGCCTATCGTAGCTTTTCAGGACCTAGACGGTCACTCCCAGCCATAGGCCCCGTGACACAAAGCTCGGCCCGTTTCCCTGGCAAACAAAAGTAAGCTGTCCCGCTTCTGGATGGCAGATTGCAGGATCCACTAGGTATTATCAAACCAGCCCGACTTGGCACTGGTGCCACCTCTGGTCTGGGAACCATCCTGCGTATCGTGGATTCTAAGCAGCCAGCCGGCCACTCCCAGCCACAGGCCCCCAAACACAAACAACGGCGCTTTTCCCTGGAAAATAAAACTCGCCTGCCAACATTTTGATGGCAGATTGCAGGAGCCACTTGGTACTATCAAATCAGCCCAACTTGGCACTGGTGCCACCATGGGTCTGGTCACCATCCTGCCTATCGTAGCTTTTCAGGAGCCAGCCGGTCACTCCAAGCCATAGGCCCTCAGACAAAAACCTCGGCCCGTTTCCCTGGCAAAGAAAAATAAGCTGCCCCGCTTCTGGATGGCAGATTGCAGGAGCCACTTTGCACCATCAAACCAGCCCGACTTGGCACTGGTGCCACCTCTGGTCTGGGAACCATCCTGCGTATCGTGGATTCTAATTAGCCATCCGTCCACTCCCAGCCACAGGCCCCCAAACAAAAACAACGGCGCTTTTCCCTGGAAAACAAAACTCGCCTGCCAACTTTTTGATGGCAGATTGCCGGAGCCACTGGGTACTATCAAACCAGCCCAACTTGACACTGGTGCCACCATGGGTCTGGTCACCATCCTGCCTATCGTAGCATTTCAGGAGCCAGCCGGTCACTCCCAGCCATAGGCCCCCAGACAAAAACCTTGGCCCGTTTCCCTGGCAAACAAAAGTAAGTTATCCCGCTACTGGATGGCAGATTGCAGGAGCCACTTTTCACCATCAAACCAGCCCGACGTGGCACTGGTGCCACCTCAGGTCTGGGAACCATGCTGCGTATCGTGGATTCTAAGGAGCCAGCCGGCCACTCCCAGCCACAGGCCCCCAAACACAAACAACGGCGCATTTCCCTGGATAACAAACTCGCCTGCCAACTTTTTGATGGCAGATTGCAGGAGCCACTTGGTACTATCAAACCAGCCCAACTTGGCACTGGTGCCACCATGGGTCTGGTCACCATCCTGCCTATCGTAGCTTTTCAGGAGCCAGCCGGTCACTCCCAGCCATAGGCCCCCAGACACAAACCTCGGCCCGTTTCCCTGGCAAACAAAAGTTAGCTACCCCGCTTCTGGATGGCAGATTGCAGGACGCACTTGGTACTATCAAACCAGCCCAACTTGGCACTGGTGCCACCTCTGGTCTGGGAACCATGCTGCGTATTGTGGATTCTAAGGAGCCAGCCGGCCACTCCCAGCCACAGGCCCCCAAACAAAAACAACGGCGCTTTTCCCTGGAAAACAAAACTCGCCTGCCAACATTTTGATGGCAGATTGCAGGAGCCACTTGGTACTATCAAACCAGCCCAACTTGACACTGGTGCCACCATGGGTCTGGTCACCATCCTGCCTATCTTAGCTTTTCAGGAGCCAGCCGGTCACTCCCAGCCATAGGCCCCCAGACACAATGCTCTGCCCTTTTCCCTGGCAAACCAAAGTAAGCTGCCCCGCTTCTGGATGGCAGATTGCAGGAACCACTTGGTACTATAAAACCAGCCCGACTTGGCACTGGTGCCACCTCTGGTCTGGGAACCATGCTGCGTATCGTGGATTCTAAGGAGCCAGCCGGCCACTCCCAGCCACAGGCCCCCAAACAAAAACAACGGCGCTTTTCCCTGGAAAACAAAACTCGCCTGCCAAATTTTTGATGGCAGATTGCAGGAGCCACTTGGTACTATCAAACCAGCCCAACTTGACACTGGCGCCTCCATGGGTCTGGTCACCATCCTGCCTATCTTAGCTTTTCAGGAGCCAGCCGGTCACTCCCAGCCATAGGCCCCCAGACACAAAGCTCGGCCCGTTTCCCTGGCAAACAAAAGTAAGCTGCCCCGCTTCTGGATGGCAGATTGCAGGAGCCACTTGGTACTATCAAACCAGCCCAACTTGGCACTGGTGCCACCTCTGGTCTGGGAACCATCCTGCGTATCGTGGATTCTAAGGAGCCAGCCGGCCACTCCCAGCCACAGGCCCCCAAACACAAACAACGGCGCTTTTCCCTGGAAAACAAAACTCGCCTGCCAAATTTTGACGGCAGATTGCAGGAGCCACTTGGTACTATCAAATCAGCCCAACTTGGGACTGGTGCCACCATGGGTCTCGTCACCATCCTGCCTATCGTAGCTTTTCAGGAGCCAGCCGGTCACTCCCAGCCATAGGCCCCCAGACAAAAACCTCGGCCCGTTTCCCTGGCAAACAAAAGTAAGCTGCCCTGCTTCTGGATGGCAGATTGCAGGAACCACTTGGTACTATCAAACCAGCAAAACTTGGCACTGGTGCCACCTTGGGTCTGGATACCATGCTGCGTATCGTGGATTCTAAGGAGCCAGCCGGCCACTCCCAGCCACAGGCCCCCAAACACAAACAACGGCGCTTTTCCCTGGAAAACAAAACTCTCCTGCCAACTTTTTGATGGGAGATTGCAGGAGCCACTTGGTTTTTTCAAATCAGACCAACTTGGCACTGGTGCCACCATGGGTCTGGTCACCATCCTGCCTATCGTAGCTTTTCAGGAGCCAGCCGGTCACTCCCAGCCATAGGCCCCCAGACACAAACCTCGGCCCGTTTCCCTGACAAACAAAAGTAAGTTATCCCGCTTCTGGATGGCAGATTACAGGAGCCACTTGGTACTATCAAACCAGCCCGACTTGGCACTGGTGCCACCATGGGTCTGGTCACCATCCTGCGTATCGTGGATTCTAATTAGCCATCCGTCCACTCCCAGCCACAGGCCCCCAAACAAAAACAACGGCGCTTTTCCCTGGAAAACAAAACTCGTCTGCCAACTTTTTGATGGCAGATTGCAGGAGCCACTTGGTACTATCAAACCAGCCCAACTTGGCACTGGTGCCACCTTGGGTCTGGGAACCATGCTGCGTATCGTGGATTATAAGGAGCCAGCCGGCCACTCCCAGCCACAGGCCCCCAAACACAAACAACGGCGCTTTTCCCTGGATAACAAACTTGCCTGCCAACTTTTTGATGGCAGATTGCAGGAGCCACTTGGTACTATCAAACCAGCCCAACTTGGCACTGGTGCCACCATGGGTCTGGTCACCATCCTGCCTATCGTAGCTTTTCAGGAGCCAGGCGGTCACTCCCAGCCATAGGCCCTGAGACACAAACCTCGGCCCGTTTCCCTGGCAAACAAAAGTAAGCTGCCCCGCTTCTGGATGGCAGATTGCAGGACGCACTTGGTACTATCAAACCAGCCCAACTTGGCACTGGTGCCACCTCTGGTCTGGGAACCATGCCGCGTATCGTGGATTCTAAGGAGCCAGCCGGCCACTCCCAGCCACAGGCCCCCAAACAGAAACAACGGCACTTTTCCCTGGAAAACAAAACTCGCCTGCCAAATTTTGATGGCAGATTGCAGGAGCCACTTGGTGCTATCAAATCAGCCCAACTTGGCACTGGTGCCACCATGGGTCTGGTCACCATCCTGCCTATCGTAGCTTTTCAGGAGCCAGCCGGTCACTCCCAGCCATAGGCCCCGAGACACAAACCTCGGCCCGTTTCCCTGGCAAACAAAAGTAAGCTGCCCCGCTTCTGGATGGCAGATTGCAGGAGCCACTTGGTACTATCAAACCAGCCCAACTTGGCACTGGTGCCACCTTGGGTCTGGGAACCATCCTGCGTATCGATCTTTTTAATGAGACAGCCGGCCACTCCCAGCCATATGCCCCCAAACACAACCCACGGCCCTTTTCTCTGGCAAACAAAACTCAACTGCACCGCTTCTGAATGGCAGATTGCAGGAGCCACTTGGTACTATCAAACCAGCCCGACTTGGCACTGGTGCCACCTTGGGTCTGGGAACCATCCTGCGTATGGTGGATTCTAAGGAGCCAGCCGGCCACTCCCAGCCACAGGCCCCCAACAAAAACCATGGCCCTTTTTTCTGGCAAACAAAACTTAGCTGCCTCACTTCTGGATGGCAGATTGCAGGAGCCACTTGGTGTAATCAAACCAGCCCGACTTGGCAATGGTGCCACCTTGGGTCTGGGAACCATCCTGCGTATCGTGGATTCTAAGGAGCCAGCCGGCCACTCCCAGCCACAGGCCCCCAAACAAAATCAACGGCGCTGTTCCCTGGAAAACAAAACACGCCTGCCAACTTTTTGATGGAGTTTGCAGGAGCCACTTGGTACTATCAAACCAGCCCGACTTGGCACTGGTGCCACCTTGGGTCTGGGAAACATCCTGCGTATCGTGGATTCTTAGGAGCCAGCCGGCCACTCCTAGCCACAGGCCCCCAAACAAAAACCTAGGCCTATTTCTCTGGCAAACAAAAGTAAGCTGCCCCGCTTCTGGATGGCAGATTGCAGGAGACACTTGGTACTATCAAACCAGCCCAACTTGGCACTGGTGCCACCTTGGATCTGGGAACCATGCTGTGTATCGTGGATATTCAGGGGCCAGCCGGCCACTCTCAGCCATATGTCCCCAAACAGAAACCTCGGCCCGTTTCTCTGGCAAACAAAACTCAACTGCCCCTCTTCTGGATGGCAAATTGCAGGATGAACTTGATACTAAAACCGCAGGCCGACTTGGTAGTGGTGACACCTTGGACCTGGGAACCATCATGCGTATCGAGCATTTTAAGGAGCCAGCCGGCCACTCAAAGCAATATGCCCCCAAAAACAATCCACGGAATTTTTCTCTGGCAAACAAAAATCAGCTGCCCCGCTTCTGGATGGCAGATTGCAGGAGCCACTTTGCACCATCAAACCAGCCCGACTTGGCACTGGTGCCACCTTGCATCTGGGAACCATGCTGCCTAGCGTGGATTTTCAGGAGCCAGCCGGCCACTCTCAGCCATAGGCCCCCAAACAAAACCCACGGCCCGTTTCCCTGGCAAACAAAATTAAGCTGCCCTGCTTCTGGATGGCAGATTGCAGGACGCACTTGGTAGTATCAAACCAGCCCGACTTGGCACTGGTGCCACCTTGGGTCTGGGAACCATCCTGCGTATCGTGGGTTCAAAGGAGCCAGCCGGCCACTCCCAGCCACAGGCCCCCAAATACAAACAACGGCGCTTTTCCCTGGAAAACAAAACTCGCCTGACAACTTTTTGATGGCAGATTGCAGGAGCCACTTGGTACTATCAAACCAGCCCAACTTGGCACTGGTGCCACCATGGGTCTGGTCACCATCCTGCCTATCGTAGCTTTTCAGGAGCCAGCCAGCCACCCCCAGCCAGAGGCCCCTAGACAAATATTTCGGCCCGTTTCCCTGGCAAACAAAAGTAAGCTACCCCGCTTCTGGATGGCAGATTGCAGGAGCCACTTTGCACCATCAAACTAGCCCGACTTGGCACTGGTGCCACCTCAGCTCTGGGAACCATCCTGCGTATCGTTCATTGTAAGGAGCCAGCCGGGCACTCCAGCCACAGGCCCCCAGACACAAACAACGGCGCTTTTCCCTGGAAAACAAAACTCGCCTGCCAACTTTTTGATGGCAGATTGCAGGAGCCACTTGCTACTATCAAATCAGCCCAACTTGGCACTGGTGCCACCATGGGTCTGGTCACCATCCTGCCTATCGTAGCTTTTCAGGAGCCAGCCGGTCCCTCCCTGCCATAGGCCCCCAGAGAAAAACCTCGGCCCGTTTCCCTGGCAAACAAAAGTAAGCTACCCCGCTTCTGGATGGCAGATTGCAGGAGCCACTTTGCACCATCAAACTAGCCCGACTTGGCACTGGTGCCACCTCAGGTCTGGGAACCATCCTGCGTATCGTTCATTCTAAGGAGCCAGCCGGCCACTCCAGCCACAGGCCCCCAGACACAAACAACGGCGCTTTTCCCTGGAAAACAAAACTCGCCTGCCAACTTTTAGATGGCAGATTGCAGGAGCCACTTGGTACTATCAAATCAGCCCAACTTGGCACTGGTGCCACCATGGGTCTGGTCACCATCCTGCCTATCATAGCTTTTCAGGACCTAGACGGTCACTCCCAGCCATAGGCCCCGTGACACAAAGCTCGGCCCGTTTCCCTGGCAAACAAAAGTAAGCTGTCCCGCTTCTGGATGGCAGATTGCAGGATCCACTAGGTATTATCAAACCAGCCCGACTTGGCACTGGTGCCACCTCTGGTCTGGGAACCATCCTGCGTATCGTGGATTCTAAGCAGCCAGCCGGCCACTCCCAGCCACAGGCCCCCAAACACAAACAACGGCGCTTTTCCCTGGAAAATAAAACTCGCCTGCCAACATTTTGATGGCAGATTGCAGGAGCCACTTGGTACTATCAAACCAGCCCAACTTGGCACTGGTGCCACCATGGGTCTGGTCACCATCCTGCCTATCGTAGCTTTTCAGGAGCCAGCCGGTCACTCCAAGCCATAGGCCCTCAGACAAAAACCTCGGCCCGTTTCCCTGGCAAAGAAAAATAAGCTGCCCCGCTTCTGGATGGCAGATTGCAGGAGCCACTTTGCACCATCAAACCAGCCCGACTTGGCACTGGTGCCACCTCTGGTCTGGGAACCATCCTGCGTATCGTGGATTCTAATTAGCCATCCGTCCACTCCCAGCCACAGGCCCCCAAACAAAAACAACGGCGCTTTTCCCTGGAAAACAAAACTCGCCTGCCAACTTTTTGATGGCAGATTGCCGGAGCCACTGGGTACTATCAAACCAGCCCAACTTGACACTGGTGCCACCATGGGTCTGGTCACCATCCTGCCTATCGTAGCATTTCAGGAGCCAGCCGGTCACTCCCAGCCATAGGCCCCCAGACAAAAACCTTGGCCCGTTTCCCTGGCAAACAAAAGTAAGTTATCCCGCTACTGGATGGCAGATTGCAGGAGCCACTTTTCACCATCAAACCAGCCCGACGTGGCACTGGTGCCACCTCAGGTCTGGGAACCATGCTGCGTATCGTGGATTCTAAGGAGCCAGCCGGCCACTCCCAGCCACAGGCCCCCAAACACAAACAACGGCGCATTTCCCTGGATAACAAACTCGCCTGCCAACTTTTTGATGGCAGATTGCAGGAGCCACTTGGTACTATCAAACCAGCCCAACTTGGCACTGGTGCCACCATGGGTCTGGTCACCATCCTGCCTATCGTAGCTTTTCAGGAGCCAGCCGGTCACTCCCAGCCATAGGCCCCCAGACACAAACCTCGGCCCGTTTCCCTGGCAAACAAAAGTTAGCTACCCCGCTTCTGGATGGCAGATTGCAGGACGCACTTGGTACTATCAAACCAGCCCAACTTGGCACTGGTGCCACCTCTGGTCTGGGAACCATGCTGCGTATCGTGGATTCTAAGGAGCCAGCCGGCCACTCCCAGCCACAGGCCCCCAAACAAAAACAACGGCGCTTTTCCCTGGAAAACAAAACTCGCCTGCCAACATTTTGATGGCAGATTGCAGGAGCCACTTGGTACTATCAAACCAGCCCAACTTGACACTGGTGCCACCATGGGTCTGGTCACCATCCTGCCTATCTTAGCTTTTCAGGAGCCAGCCGGTCACTCCCAGCCATAGGCCCCCAGACACAATGCTCTGCCCTTTTCCCTGGCAAACCAAAGTAAGCTGCCCCGCTTCTGGATGGCAGATTGCAGGAACCACTTGGTACTATAAAACCAGCCCGACTTGGCACTGGTGCCACCTCTGGTCTGGGAACCATGCTGCGTATCGTGGATTCTAAGGAGCCAGCCGGCCACTCCCAGCCACAGGCCCCCAAACAAAAACAACGGCGCTTTTCCCTGGAAAACAAAACTCGCCTGCCAAATTTTTGATGGCAGATTGCAGGAGCCACTTGGTACTATCAAACCAGCCCAACTTGACACTGGCGCCTCCATGGGTCTGGTCACCATCCTGCCTATCTTAGCTTTTCAGGAGCCAGCCGGTCACTCCCAGCCATAGGCCCCCAGACACAAAGCTCGGCCCGTTTCCCTGGCAAACAAAAGTAAGCTGCCCCGCTTCTGGATGGCAGATTGCAGGAGCCACTTGGTACTATCAAACCAGCCCAACTTGGCACTGGTGCCACCTCTGGTCTGGGAACCATCCTGCGTATCGTGGATTCTAAGGAGCCAGCCGGCCACTCCCAGCCACAGGCCCCCAAACACAAACAACGGCGCTTTTCCCTGGAAAACAAAACTCGCCTGCCAAATTTTGACGGCAGATTGCAGGAGCCACTTGGTACTATCAAATCAGCCCAACTTGGGACTGGTGCCACCATGGGTCTCGTCACCATCCTGCCTATCGTAGCTTTTCAGGAGCCAGCCGGTCACTCCCAGCCATAGGCCCCCAGACAAAAACCTCGGCCCGTTTCCCTGGCAAACAAAAGTAAGCTGCCCTGCTTCTGGATGGCAGATTGCAGGAACCACTTGGTACTATCAAACCAGCAAAACTTGGCACTGGTGCCACCTTGGGTCTGGATACCATGCTGCGTATCGTGGATTCTAAGGAGCCAGCCGGCCACTCCCAGCCACAGGCCCCCAAACACAAACAACGGCGCTTTTCCCTGGAAAACAAAACTCTCCTGCCAACTTTTTGATGGGAGATTGCAGGAGCCACTTGGTTTTTTCAAATCAGACCAACTTGGCACTGGTGCCACCATGGGTCTGGTCACCATCCTGCCTATCGTAGCTTTTCAGGAGCCAGCCGGTCACTCCCAGCCATAGGCCCCCAGACACAAACCTCGGCCCGTTTCCCTGACAAACAAAAGTAAGTTATCCCGCTTCTGGATGGCAGATTACAGGAGCCACTTGGTACTATCAAACCAGCCCGACTTGGCACTGGTGCCACCATGGGTCTGGTCACCATCCTGCGTATCGTGGATTCTAATTAGCCATCCGTCCACTCCCAGCCACAGGCCCCCAAACAAAAACAACGGCGCTTTTCCCTGGAAAACAAAACTCGTCTGCCAACTTTTTGATGGCAGATTGCAGGAGCCACTTGGTACTATCAAACCAGCCCAACTTGGCACTGGTGCCACCTTGGGTCTGGGAACCATGCTGCGTATCGTGGATTATAAGGAGCCAGCCGGCCACTCCCAGCCACAGGCCCCCAAACACAAACAACGGCGCTTTTCCCTGGATAACAAACTTGCCTGCCAACTTTTTGATGGCAGATTGCAGGAGCCACTTGGTACTATCAAACCAGCCCAACTTGGCACTGGTGCCACCATGGGTCTGGTCACCATCCTGCCTATCGTAGCTTTTCAGGAGCCAGGCGGTCACTCCCAGCCATAGGCCCTGAGACACAAACCTCGGCCCGTTTCCCTGGCAAACAAAAGTAAGCTGCCCCGCTTCTGGATGGCAGATTGCAGGACGCACTTGGTACTATCAAACCAGCCCAACTTGGCACTGGTGCCACCTCTGGTCTGGGAACCATGCCGCGTATCGTGGATTCTAAGGAGCCAGCCGGCCACTCCCAGCCACAGGCCCCCAAACAGAAACAACGGCACTTTTCCCTGGAAAACAAAACTCGCCTGCCAAATTTTGATGGCAGATTGCAGGAGCCACTTGGTGCTATCAAATCAGCCCAACTTGGCACTGGTGCCACCATGGGTCTGGTCACCATCCTGCCTATCGTAGCTTTTCAGGAGCCAGCCGGTCACTCCCAGCCATAGGCCCCGAGACACAAACCTCGGCCCGTTTCCCTGGCAAACAAAAGTAAGCTGCCCCGCTTCTGGATGGCAGATTGCAGGAGCCACTTGGTACTATCAAACCAGCCCAACTTGGCACTGGTGCCACCTTGGGTCTGGGAACCATCCTGCGTATCGATCTTTTTAATGAGACAGCCGGCCACTCCCAGCCATATGCCCCCAAACACAACCCACGGCCCTTTTCTCTGGCAAACAAAACTCAACTGCACCGCTTCTGGATGGCAGATTGCAGGAGCCACTTGGTACTATCAAACCAGCCCGACTTGGCACTGGTGCCACCTTGGGTCTGGGAACCATCCTGCGTATGGTGGATTCTAAGGAGCCAGCCGGCCACTCCCAGCCACAGGCCCCCAACAAAAACCATGGCCCTTTTTTCTGGCAAACAAAACTTAGCTGCCTCACTTCTGGATGGCAGATTGCAGGAGCCACTTGGTGTAATCAAACCAGCCCGACTTGGCAATGGTGCCACCTTGGGTCTGGGAACCATCCTGCGTATCGTGGATTCTAAGGAGCCAGCCGGCCACTCCCAGCCACAGGCCCCCAAACAAAATCAACGGCGCTGTTCCCTGGAAAACAAAACACGCCTGCCAACTTTTTGATGGAGTTTGCAGGAGCCACTTGGTACTATCAAACCAGCCCGACTTGGCACTGGTGCCACCTTGGGTCTGGGAAACATCCTGCGTATCGTGGATTCTTAGGAGCCAGCCGGCCACTCCTAGCCACAGGCCCCCAGACAAAAACCTAGGCCTATTTCTCTGGCAAACAAAAGTAAGCTGCCCCGCTTCTGGATGGCAGATTGCAGGAGACACTTGGTACTATCAAACCAGCCCAACTTGGCACTGGTGCCACCTTGGATCTGGGAACCATGCTGTGTATCGTGGATATTCAGGGGCCAGCCGGCCACTCTCATCCATATGTCCCCAAACAGAAACCTCGGCCCGTTTCTCTGGCAAACAAAACTCAACTGCCCCTCTTCTGGATGGCAAATTGCAGGATGAACTTGATACTAAAACCGCAGGCCGACTTGGTAGTGGTGACACCTTGGACCTGGGAACCATCATGCGTATCGAGCATTTTAAGGAGCCAGCCGGCCACTCAAAGCAATATGCCCCCAAAAACAATCCACGGAATTTTTCTCTGGCAAACAAAAATCAGCTGCCCCGCTTCTGGATGGCAGATTGCAGGAGCCACTTTGCACCATCAAACCAGCCCGACTTGGCACTGGTGCCACCTTGCATCTGGGAACCATGCTGCCTAGCGTGGATTTTCAGGAGCCAGCCGGCCACTCTCAGCCATAGGCCCCCAAACAAAACCCACGGCCCGTTTCCCTGGCAAACAAAATTAAGCTGCCCTGCTTCTGGATGGCAGATTGCAGGACGCACTTGGTAGTATCAAACCAGCCCGACTTGGCACTGGTGCCACCTTGGGTCTGGGAACCATCCTGCGTATCGTGGGTTCAAAGGAGCCAGCCGGCCACTCCCAGCCACAGGCCCCCAAATACAAACAACGGCGCTTTTCCCTGGAAAACAAAACTCGCCTGACAACTTTTTGATGGCAGATTGCAGGAGCCACTTGGTACTATCAAACCAGCCCAACTTGGCACTGGTGCCACCATGGGTCTGGTCACCATCCTGCCTATCGTAGCTTTTCAGGAGCCAGCCAGCCACCCCCAGCCAGAGGCCCCTAGACAAATATTTCGGCCCGTTTCCCTGGCAAACAAAAGTAAGCTACCCCGCTTCTGGATGGCAGATTGCAGGAGCCACTTTGCACCATCAAACTAGCCCGACTTGGCACTGGTGCCACCTCAGCTCTGGGAACCATCCTGCGTATCGTTCATTGTAAGGAGCCAGCCGGGCACTCCAGCCACAGGCCCCCAGACACAAACAACGGCGCTTTTCCCTGGAAAACAAAACTCGCCTGCCAACTTTTTGATGGCAGATTGCAGGAGCCACTTGCTACTATCAAATCACCCCAACTTGGCACTGGTGCCACCATGGGTCTGGTCACCATCCTGCCTATCGTAGCTTTTCAGGAGCCAGCCGGTCACTCGCAGCCATAGGCCCCCAGACACAAAACTCGGCCCGTTTCCCTGGCAAACAAAAGTAAGCTACCCCGCTTCTGGATGGCAGATTGCAGGAGCCACTTTGCACCATCAAACTAGCCCGACTTGGCACTGGTGCCACCTCTGGTCTGGGAACCATCCTGCGTATCGTGGATTCTAAGGAGCCAGCCGGTCACTCCCACCCACAGGCCCCCAAACACAAACAACGGCACTTTTCCCTGGAAAACAAAACTCGCCTGCCAACTTTTTGATGGCAGATTGCAGGAGCCACTTGGTACAATCAAACCAGCCCAACTTGGCACTGGTGCCACCATGGGTCTGGTCACCATGCTGCCTATCGTAGCTTTTCAGGAGCCAGCCGGTCACTCCCAGCCATAGGCCCCCAGACAAAAAGCTCGGCCCGTTTCCCTGGCAAACAAAAGTAAGTCATCCCGCTTCTGGATGGCAGATTGCAGGATCCACTTTGCACCATCAAACCAGCCCGACTTGGCACTGGTGCCACCTCTGGTCTGGGAACCATCCTGCGTATCATGGATTCTAAGGGGCCAGCCGGCCACTCCCAGCCAGAGGCCCCCAAACACAAACAACGGCGCTTTTCCCTGGATAACAAACTCGCCTGCCAACTTTTTGATGGCAGATTGCAGGAGCCACTTGGTACTATCAAACCAGCCCAACTTGGCACTGGTGCCACCATGGGTCTGGTCACCATCCTGCCTATCGTAGCTTTTCAGGAGCCAGCCGGTCACTCCCAGCCATAGGCCCTGAGACACAAACCTCGGCCCGTTTCCCTGGCAAACAAAAGTAAGCTGCCCCGCTTCTGGATGGTAGATTGCAGGACGCACTTGGTACTATCAAACCAGCCCAACTTGGCACTGGTGCCACCTCTGGTCTGGGAACCATCCTGCGTATCGTGGATTCTAAGGAGCCTGCCGGCCACTCCCAGCCACAGGCCCCCAAACACAAACCACGGCGCTTTTCCCTGGAAAACAAAACTCGCCTGCCAACTTTTTGATGGCAGATTGCAGGAGCCACTTGGTACTATCAAACCAGCCCAACTTGGCACTGGTGCCACCATGGGTCTGGTCACCATCCTGCCTATCGTAGCTTTTCAGGAGCCAGCCGGTCACTCCCAGCCATAGGCCCCCAGACACAAACATCGGCCCGTTTCCCTGGTAAACAAAAGTAAGCTGCCCCGCTTCTGGATGGCAGATTGCAGGAACCACTTTGCACCATCAAACTGGCCCGACTTGGCACTGGTGCCACCTCTGGTCTGGGAACCATGCTGTGTATCGTGGATTCTAAGGAGCCATCCGGCCACTCCCAGCCACAGGCCCCCAAACACAAACAACGGCGCTTTTCCCTGGAAAACAAAACTCGCCTGCCAACTTTTTGATGGCAGATTGCAGGAGCCACTTGGTACTATCAAACCAGCCCAACTTGGCACTGGTGCCACCATGGGTCTGGTCACCATCCTGCCTATCGTAGCTTTTCAGGAGCCAGCCGGTCACTCCCAGCCATAGGCCCCCAGACACAAACCTCGGCCCGTTTCCCTGGCAAACAAAAGTAAGCTACCCCGCTTCTGGATGGCAGATTGCAGGACGCACTTGATAGTATCAAACCAGCCCGACTTGGCACTGGTGCCACCTCAGGTCTGGGAACCATGCTGCGTATCGTGGATTCTAATTAGCCATCTGGCCACTCCCACCCACAGGGCCCCAAACAAAAACAACGGCGCTTTTCCCTGGAAAACAAACCTTGCCTGCCAAATTTTGATGGCAGGTTGCCGGAGCCACTTGGTACTATCAAACCAGCCCAACTTGACACTGGTGCCACCATGGGTCTGGTCACCATCCTGCCTATCGTAGCTTTTCAGGAGCCAGCCGGTCACTCCCAGCCATAGGCCCCCAGACAAAACCTTGGCCCGTTTCCCTGGCAAACAAAAGTAAGTTATCCCGCTTCTGGATGGCAGATTGCAGGAGCCACTTTTCACCATCAAACCAGCCCGACTTGGCACTGGTGCCACCTCTGGTCTGGGAACCATCCTGCGTATCGTGGATTCTAAGGAGCCAGCCGGCCACTCCCAGCCACAGGCCCCCAAACACAAACCACAGCGCTTTTCCCTGGAAAACAAAACTCGCCTGCCAACTTTTTGATGGCAGATTGCAGGAGCCACTTGCTACTATCAAACCAGCCCAACTTGGCACTGGTGCCACCATGGATCTGGTCACCATCCTGCCTATCGTAGCTTTTCAGGACCTAGCCGGTCACTCCAAGCCATAGGCCCCCAGAGAAAAACCTCGGCCCGTTTCCCTGGCAAACAAAAGTAAGCTGCCCCGCTTCTGGATGGCAGATTGCAGGAACCACTTGGTACTATCAAACCAGCCCAACTTGGCACTGGTGCCACCTTGGGTCTGGGAACCATCCTGCGTATCGTGGATTCGAAGGAGCCAGCCGGTCTCTCCCAGCCACAGGCCACCAAACACAAACAACGGCGCTTTTCCCTGGAAAACAAAACTCGCCTGCCAACATTTTGATGGCAGATTGCAGGAGCCACTTGGTATTATCAAATCAGCCCAACTTGGCACTGGTACCACCATGGGTCTGGTCACCATCCTGCCTATCGTAGCTTTTCAGGAGCCAGCCGGTCCCTCCCTGCCATAGGCCCCCAGAGAAAAACCTCGGCCCGTTTCCCTGGCAAACAAAAGTAAGCTACCCCGCTTCTGGATGGCAGATTGCAGGAGCCACTTTGCACCATCAAACTAGCCCGACTTGGCACTGGTGCCACCTCAGGTCTGGGAACCATCCTGCGTATCGTTCATTGTAAGGAGCCAGCCGGCCACTCCCACCCACAGGCCCCCAGACACAAACAACGGCGCTTTTCCCTGGAAAACAAAACTCGCCTGCCAAATTTTGATGGCAGATTGCAGGAGCCACTTGGTACTATCAAATCAGCCCAACTTGGCACTGGTGCCACCATGGGTCTGGTCACCATCCTGCCTATCGTAGCTTTTCAGGAGCCAGCCGGTCACTCGCAGCCATAGGCCCCCAGACACAAAACTCGGCCCGTTTCCCTGGCAAACAAAAGTAAGCTACCCCGCTTCTGGATGGCAGATTGCAGGAACCACTTTGCACCATCAAACCAGCCCGACTTGGCACTGGTGCGACCTCTGGTCTGGGAACCATCCTGCGTATCGTGGATTCTAAGGAGCCAGTCGGCCACTCCCAGCCACAGGCCCCCAAACACAAACAACGGCGCTTTTCCCTGGAAAACAAAACTCGCCTGACAACTTTTTGATGGCAGATTGCGGGAGCCACTTGGTACTATCAAATCAGCCCAACTTGGCACTGGTGCCACCATGGGTCTGGTCACCATCCTGCCTATCGTAGCTTTTCAGGAGCCAGACGGTCACTCCCAGCTATGGGCCCCCAGACAAAAACCTCGGCCCTTTTCCCTGGCATACAAAAGTATGCTGCCCCGCTTCTGGATGGCAGATTGCAGGAACAACTTGGTACTATGAAACCAGCCCGACTTGGCACTGGTGCCACCTCTGGTCTGGGAACCATCCTGCGTATCGTGGTTCTAAGGAGCCATCCGTCCACTCCCAGCCACAGGCCCCCAAACACAAACAACGGCGCTTTTCCCTGGAAAACAAAACTCGCCTGCCAACATTTTGATGGCAGATTGCAGGAGCCACTTGGTACTATCAAACCAGCCCAACTTGGCACTGGTGCCACCATGGATCTGGTCACCATCCTGCCTATCGTAGCTTTTCAGGACCTAGCCGGTCACTCCAAGCCATAGGCGCCCAGACAAAAAGCTCGGCCCGTTTCCCTGGCAAACAAAGTAAGCTGCCCCGATTCTGGATGGCAGATTGCAGGAACCACTTGGTACTATCAAACCAGCCCGACTTGGCACTGGTGCCACCTTGGGTCTGGGAACCATCCTGCGTATCGTGGATTCTAAGGAGCCAGCCGGTCACTCCCAGCCACAGGCCCCCAAACACAAACAACGGCGCTTTTCCCTGGAAAACAAAACTCGCCTGCCAACATTTTGATGGCAGATTGCAGGAGCCACTTGCTACTATCAAATCAGCCCAACTTGGCACTGGTGCCACCATGGGTCTGGTCAACATCCTGCCTATCGTAGCTTTTCAGGAGCCAGCCGGTCCCTCCCTGCCATAGGCCCCCAGACACAAACCTCGGCCCGTTTCCCTGGCAAACAAAAGTAAGCTACCCCGCTTCTGGATGGCAGATTGCAGGAGCCACTTTGCACCATCAAACTAGCCCGACTTGGCACTGGTGCCACCTCAGGTCTGGGAACCATCCTGCGTATCGTTCATTCTAAGGAGCCAGCCGGCCACTCCAGCCACAGGCCCCCAGACACAAACAACGGCGCTTTTCCCTGGAAAACAAAACTCGCCTGCCAACTTTTAGATGGCAGATTGCAGGAGCCACTTGGTACTATCAAATCAGCCCAACTTGGCACTGGTGCCACCATGGGTCTGGTCACCATCCTGCCTATCGTAGCTTTTCAGGACCTAGACGGTCACTCCCAGCCATAGGCCCCGTGACACAAAGCTCGGCCCGTTTCCCTGGCAAACAAAAGTAAGCTGTCCCGCTTCTGGATGGCAGATTGCAGGATCCACTAGGTATTATCAAACCAGCCCGACTTGGCACTGGTGCCACCTCTGGTCTGGGAACCATCCTGCGTATCGTGGATTCTAAGCAGCCAGCCGGCCACTCCCAGCCACAGGCCCCCAAACACAAACAACGGCGCTTTTCCCTGGAAAATAAAACTCGCCTGCCAACATTTTGATGGCAGATTGCAGGAGCCACTTGGTACTATCAAACCAGCCCAACTTGGCACTGGTGCCACCATGGGTCTGGTCACCATCCTGCCTATCGTAGCTTTTCAGGAGCCAGCCGGTCACTCCAAGCCATAGGCCCTCAGACAAAAACCTCGGCCCGTTTCCCTGGCAAAGAAAAATAAGCTGCCCCGCTTCTGGATGGCAGATTGCAGGAGCCACTTTGCACCATCAAACCAGCCCGACTTGGCACTGGTGCCACCTCTGGTCTGGGAACCATCCTGCGTATCGTGGATTCTAATTAGCCATCCGTCCACTCCCAGCCACAGGCCCCCAAACAAAAACAACGGCGCTTTTCCCTGGAAAACAAAACTCGCCTGCCAACTTTTTGATGGCAGATTGCCGGAGCCACTGGGTACTATCAAACCAGCCCAACTTGACACTGGTGCCACCATGGGTCTGGTCACCATCCTGCCTATCGTAGCATTTCAGGAGCCAGCCGGTCACTCCCAGCCATAGGCCCCCAGACAAAAACCTTGGCCCGTTTCCCTGGCAAACAAAAGTAAGTTATCCCGCTACTGGATGGCAGATTGCAGGAGCCACTTTTCACCATCAAACCAGCCCGACGTGGCACTGGTGCCACCTCAGGTCTGGGAACCATGCTGCGTATCGTGGATTCTAAGGAGCCAGCCGGCCACTCCCAGCCACAGGCCCCCAAATACAAACAACGGCGCATTTCCCTGGATAACAAACTCGCCTGCCAACTTTTTGATGGCAGATTGCAGGAGCCACTTGGTACTATCAAACCAGCCCAACTTGGCACTGGTGCCACCATGGGTCTGGTCACCATCCTGCCTATCGTAGCTTTTCAGGAGCCAGCCGGTCACTCCCAGCCATAGGCCCCCAGACACAAACCTCGGCCCGTTTCCCTGGCAAACAAAAGTTAGCTACCCCGCTTCTGGATGGCAGATTGCAGGACGCACTTGGTACTATCAAACCAGCCCAACTTGGCACTGGTGCCACCTCTGGTCTGGGAACCATGCTGCGTATCGTGGATTCTAAGGAGCCAGCCGGCCACTCCCAGCCACAGGCCCCCAAACAAAAACAACGGCGCTTTTCCCTGGAAAACAAAACTCGCCTGCCAACATTTTGATGGCAGATTGCAGGAGCCACTTGGTACTATCAAACCAGCCCAACTTGACACTGGTGCCACCATGGGTCTGGTCACCATCCTGCCTATCTTAGCTTTTCAGGAGCCAGCCGGTCACTCCCAGCCATAGGCCCCCAGACACAATGCTCTGCCCTTTTCCCTGGCAAACCAAAGTAAGCTGCCCCGCTTCTGGATGGCAGATTGCAGGAACCACTTGGTACTATAAAACCAGCCCGACTTGGCACTGGTGCCACCTCTGGTCTGGGAACCATGCTGCGTATCGTGGATTCTAAGGAGCCAGCCGGCCACTCCCAGCCACAGGCCCCCAAACAAAAACAACGGCGCTTTTCCCTGGAAAACAAAACTCGCCTGCCAAATTTTTGATGGCAGATTGCAGGAGCCACTTGGTACTATCAAACCAGCCCAACTTGACACTGGCGCCTCCATGGGTCTGGTCACCATCCTGCCTATCTTAGCTTTTCAGGAGCCAGCCGGTCACTCCCAGCCATAGGCCCCCAGACACAAAGCTCGGCCCGTTTCCCTGGCAAACAAAAGTAAGCTGCCCCGCTTCTGGATGGCAGATTGCAGGAGCCACTTGGTACTATCAAACCAGCCCAACTTGGCACTGGTGCCACCTCAGGTCTGGGAACCATCCTGCGTATCGTGGATTCTAAGGAGCCAGCCGGCCACTCCCAGCCACAGGCCCCCAAACACAAACAACGGCGCTTTTCCCTGGAAAACAAAACTCGCCTGCCAAATTTTGACGGCAGATTGCAGGAGCCACTTGGTACTATCAAATCAGCCCAACTTGGGACTGGTGCCACCATGGGTCTCGTCACCATCCTGCCTATCGTAGCTTTTCAGGAGCCAGCCGGTCACTCCCAGCCATAGGCCCCCAGACAAAAACCTCGGCCCGTTTCCCTGGCAAACAAAAGTAAGCTGCCCTGCTTCTGGATGGCAGATTGCAGGAACCACTTGGTACTATCAAACCAGCAAAACTTGGCACTGGTGCCACCTTGGGTCTGGATACCATGCTGCGTATCGTGGATTCTAAGGAGCCAGCCGGCCACTCCCAGCCACAGGCCCCCAAACACAAACAACGGCGCTTTTCCCTGGAAAACAAAACTCTCCTGCCAACTTTTTGATGGGAGATTGCAGGAGCCACTTGGTTTTTTCAAATCAGACCAACTTGGCACTGGTGCCACCATGGGTCTGGTCACCATCCTGCCTATCGTAGCTTTTCAGGAGCCAGCCGGTCACTCCCAGCCATAGGCCCCCAGACACAAACCTCGGCCCGTTTCCCTGACAAACAAAAGTAAGTTATCCCGCTTCTGGATGGCAGATTACAGGAGCCACTTGGTACTATCAAACCAGCCCGACTTGGCACTGGTGCCACCATGGGTCTGGTCACCATCCTGCGTATCGTGGATTCTAATTAGCCATCCGTCCACTCCCAGCCACAGGCCCCCAAACAAAAACAACGGCGCTTTTCCCTGGAAAACAAAACTCGTCTGCCAACTTTTTGATGGCAGATTGCAGGAGCCACTTGGTACTATCAAACCAGCCCAACTTGGCACTGGTGCCACCTTGGGTCTGGGAACCATGCTGCGTATCGTGGATTATAAGGAGCCAGCCGGCCACTCCCAGCCACAGGCCCCCAAACACAAACCACAGCGCTTTTCCCTGGAAAACAAAATTCGCCGGCCAACATTTTGATGGCAGATTGCAGGAGCCACTTGGTACTATCAAATCAGCCCAACTTGGCACTGGTGCCACCATGGGTCTGGTCACCATCCTGCTTATCGTAGCTTTTCAGGAGCCAGCCGGTCACTCCCAGCCATAGGCGCCCAGACACAATGCTCTGCCCTTTTCCCTGGCAAACCAAAGTAAGCTGCCCCGCTTCTGGATGGCAGATTGCAGGAACCACTTTTCACCATCAAATAGCCCGACTTGGAACTGGAGCCACCTCTGGTCTGGGAACCATGCTGCGTATCGTGGATTCTAAGGAGCCAGCCGGCCACTCCCAGCCACAGGCCCCCAAACAGAAACAACGGCGCTTTTCCCTGGAAAACAAAACTCGCCTGACAAATTTTGATGGCAGATTGCAGGAGCCACTTGGTACTATCAAATCAGCCCAACTTGGCACTGGTGCCACCATGGGTCTGGTCACCATCCTGCCTATCGTAGCTTTTCAGGAGCCAGCCGGTCACTCCCAGCCATAAGCTCCCAGACAAAAACCTCGGCCCGTTTCCCTGGCAAACAAAAGTAAGCTGCCCCGCTTCTGGATGGCAGATTGCAGGAACCACTTGGTACTATAAAACCAGCCCGACTTGGCACTGGTGCCACCTCTGGTCTGGGAACCATGCTGCGTATCGTGGATTCTAAGGAGCCAGCCGGCCACTCCCAGCCAAAGGCCCCCAAACACAAACAACGGCGCTTTTCCCTGGAAAACAAAACTCGCCTGCCAACTTTTTGATGGCAGATTGCAGGAGCCACTTGGTACTATCAAACCAGCCCAACTTGGCACTGGTGCCACCATGCGTCTGGTCACCATCCTGCCTACCTTAGCTTTTCAGGACCTAGCCGGTCACTCCCAGCCATAGGCCACCAGACACAAAACTCGACCCGTTTCCCTGGCAAACAAAAGCAAGCTGTCCCGCTTCTGGATGGCAGATTGTAGGACGCACTCGGTACTATCAAACCAGCCCGATTTGGCACTGGTGCCACCTCTGGTCTGGGAACCATCCTGCGTATCGTGGATTCTAAGGAGCCAGCCGGCCACTCCCAGACATAGGCACCCAAACACAAACAACGGCGCTTTTCCCTGGAAAACAAAACTCGCCTGCCAAATTTTGATGGCAGATTGCAGGAGCCACTTGGTGCTATCAAACCAGCCCAACTTGACACTGGTGCCACCATGGGTCTGCTCACCATTCTGCCTATCGTAGCTTTTCAGGAGCCAGCCGCTCACTCCCAGCCATAGGTCCCCAGACAAAAAGCTCGGCCCGTTTCCCTGGAAAACAAAAGTAAGCTGCCCCGCTTCTGGATGGCAGATTGCAGGACGCACTTGGTACTATCAAACCAGCCCGACTTGGCACTGGTGCCACCTCAGGTCTGGGAACCATCCTGCGTATCGTGGATTCTAAGGAGCCAGCCGGCCACTCCCAGCCACAGGCCCCCAAACACAAACAACGGCGCTTTTCCCTGGAAAACAAAACTCGCCTGCCAACTTTTTGATGGCAGATTGCAGGAGCCACTTGCTACTATCAAACCAGCCCAACTTGGCACTGGTGCCACCATGGGTCTGGTCACCATCCTGCCTATCGTAGCTTTTCAGGAGCCAGCCGGTCACTCCCAGCCATAGGCCCCGAGACACAAAGCTCGGACCTTTTCCCTGGCAAACAAAAGTAATCTGCCCCGCTTCTGGATGGCAGATTGCAGGAGCCATTTTGCACCATCATACTAGCCCGACTTGGCACTGGTGCCACCTTGGGTCTGGGAACCATCCTGCGTATCGTGGATTCTAAGGAGCCAGCCGGCCACTCCCACCCACAGGCCCCCAAACAGAAACAACGGCGCTTTTCCCTGGAAAACAAAACTCGCCTGCAAAATTTTGACGGCAGATTGCAGGAGCCACTTGGTACTATCAAATCAGCCCAACTTGGGACTGGTGCCAGCATGGGTCTGGTCACCATCCTGCCTATCGTAGCTTTTCAGGAGCCAGCCGGTCACTCCCAGCCTTAGGCCCCCAGACAAAAACCTCGGACCGTTTCCCTGGCAAACAAACGTAAGCTGCCCTGCTTCTGGATGGCAGATTGCAGGAACCACTTGGTACTATCAAACCAGCAAAACTTGGCACTGGTGCCACCTTGGGTCTGGATACCATGCTGCGTATCGTGGATTCTAAGGAGCCAGCCGGCCACTCCCAGCCACAGGCCCCCAAACACAAACAACGGCGCTTTTCCCTGGAAAACAAAACTCTCCTGCCAACTTTTTGATGGCAGATTGCAGGAGCCACTTGGTACTATCAAACCAGCCCAACTTGGCACTGGTGCCACCATGGGTCTGGTCACCATCCTGCCTATCGTAGCTTTTCAGGAGCCAGCCGGTCACTCGCAGCCATAGGCCCCCAGACAAAAAGCTCGGCCCGTTTCCCTGGCCAACAAAAGTAAGCTACCCCGCTTCTGGATGGCAGATTGCAGGAGCCACTTTGCACCATCAAACTAGCCCGTCTTGGCACTGGTGCCACCTCTGGTCTGGGAACCATCCTGCGTATCGTGGATTTTAAGGAGCCAGTCGGCCACTCCCAGCCATACGCCTCCAAACACAAACAACGGTCCGTTTCCCTGGCAAAGAAAAGTAAGCTGCCCCGCTTCTGGATGTCAGATTGCAGGAACCACTTGTTGCCAAGTTGGGGTGGTTTGATAGTACCAAGTGGCTCCTGCAATCTTCCATCAAAAAGTTGGCAAGCGAGTTTTGTTTTCCAGGGAAAAGCGCCGTTGTTTGTGTTTGGGGGCCTGTGGCTGGGAGTGGCCAGCTGTCTCCTTAGAATCCACGATACGCAGGATGGGTCCCAGACCAGAGGTGGCACCAGTGCCAAGTTGGGCTGGTTTGATGGTGCAAAGTGACTCCTGCAATCTGCCATCCAGAAGCGGGGTAGTTTACTTTTGTTTGCCAGGGAAACGGGCAGAGCTTTGTGTCTGGGGGCCTATGGCTGGGAGTGACCGGCTGCCTCCTGAAAAGCTACGATAGGCAGGATGGTGACCAGACCCATGGTGGCACCAGTGCCAAGTTGGGCTGGTTTGATAGTACCAAGTGGCTCCTGCAATCTGCCATCAAAAAGTTGGCAGGTGAGTTTTGTTTTCCAGGGAAAAGCGCCGTTGTTTGTGTTTGGGGGCCTGTGGCTGGGAGTGGCCAGCTGGCTCCTTAGAATCCACGATACGCACGATGGTTCCCAGACCAGAGGTGGCACCAGTGCCAAGTCGGGCTGGTTTGATGGTACAAAGTGGTTCCTGCAATCTGCCATCCAGAAGCGGGGTAGCTTACTTTTGTTTGCCAGGGAAAAGGGCCGAGGTTTGTGACTGGGGGCCTATGGCTGGGAGTGACCGGCTGCCTCCTGAAAAGCTACGATAGGCAGGATGGTGACCAGACCCATGGTGGCACCAGTGCCAAGTTGGGCTGGTTTGATAGTACCAAGTGGCTCCTGCAATCTGCCATCAAAAAGTTGGCAGGCCAGTTTTGTTTTCCAGGGAAAAGCGCCGTTGTTTGTGTTTGGAGGCCTGTGGCTGGGAGTGGCCGGCTGCCTCCTTTGAACCCATTATACGCAGGATGGTTCCCAGAGCCAAGGTGGCGCCAGTGCCAAGTTGGGCTGGTTTGATAGTACCAAGCGGCTCCTGCAATCTGCCATCCAGAAGCGGGACAGCTTAATTTTGTTTCCCAGGGAAACGGGCCGAGGTATTTGTCTGGGGGCCTATGGCTGGGAGTGACTGGCTGGCTACTGAAAAGCTACGATAGGCAGGATGGTTACCAAACTCATGGTGGCACCAGTGCCAAGTCGGGCTGGTTTGATAATACTAAATAGCTCTTGCAATCTGCCATCCAGACGGGGGGCAGCGGATTTTTGTTTGCTGGAGAAAAGTTCCGTGGTTTTTTTTGGGGGTATATGGCTGGACGTGGCCGGCTGGCTCCTTAAAAGATCGATACGCAGGATTGTTCCCTGACCCAAGGTGGCATCAGTGCCAAGTCAGGCTGTTTTCGTAGTACCAAGTGCGTCCTGCAATTTGCCATCCAGAAGAGGGGCAGTTGAGTTTTTTTTGCCAGAGAAAAGGGCCGTTGTTTTTGTTTGGGGGCATATGGTTGAGAGTGGCCGGCTGGCCCCTGAAAATCCACGATAGGCAGGATGGTTCCCAGAACCAAGGTTGCACCAGTGCCATGTTGGCCTGGTTTGATAGTACCATGTGGCTCCTGCAATCTGCCATCCAGAAGCGGGGCTGCTTACTTTTGTTTGCCAGGGAAACGGGCCGAGATATTTGTCTGGGGGCCTATGGCTGGGAGTGAGCGGCTGGCTCCTGAAAAGCTACGATAGGCAGGATGGTGACCAGACCCATGGTGGCACCAGTGCCAAGTTGGGCTGGTTTGATAGTACCAAGTGGCTCCTGCAATCTGCCATCAAAAAGTTGTCAGGCGAGTTTTGTTTTCCAGGGAAAAGCGCCGTTGTTCTTGTTTAGAGACCTGTGGCTGGGAGTGGCCGGCTGCCTCCTTTGAACCCAGGATACGCAGGAGGGTTCCCAGACCCAAGGTGGCACCAGTGCCAAGTTGGGCTGGTTTGATAGTACCAAGTGGCTCCTGCAATCTGCCATCCAGAAGCGGGACAGCTTACCTTTGTTTCCCAGGGAAACGGGCCGAGGTATTTGTCTGGGGGCCTATGGTTGGGAGTGACCGGTTGGCTACTGAAAAGCTACGATAGGCAGGATGGTTACCAGACTCATGGTGGCACCAGTGCCAAGTCGGGCTGGTTTGATAATACTAAATAGCTCCTGAAATCTGCCATTCAGACGCGGGGCAGCGGATTTTTGTTTGCTGGAGAAAAGTTCCGTGGTTTTTTTTTGGGGGTATATGGCTGGACGTGGCCGGCTGGCTCCTTAAAAAGATCGATACGCAGGATTGTTCCCTGACCCAAGGTGGCATCACTGCCAAGTCGGGCTGTTTTCGTAGTACCAAGTGCGTCCTGCAATTTGCCATCCAGAAGAGGGGCAGTTGAGTTTTGTTTGCCAGAGCAAAGGGCCGTGGTATGTGTTTGGGGGCATATGGCTGAGAGTGGCCGGCTGGCCCCTGAAAATCCACGATAGGCAGGATGGTTCCCAGAGCCAAGGTAGCACCAGTGCCATGTTGGCCTGGTTTGATAGTACCATGTGGCTCCTGCAATCTGCCATCCAGAAGCGGGGCAGCTTACTTTTGTTTGCCAGGGAAACGGGCCGAGATATTTGTCTGGGGGCCTATGGCTGGGAGTGACCGGCTGGCTCCTGAAAAGCTACGATAGGCAGGATGGTGACCAGACCCAAAGTGGAACCAGTACCAAGTTGGGCTGGTTTGATAGTACCAAGTGGCTCCTGCAATCTGCCATCAAAAATTTGGCAGGCGAGTTTTGTTTTCCAGGGAAATGCGCCGTTGTTTAGAGGCCTGTGGCTGGGAGTGGCCGCCTGTCCTCGTAGAATCTACGTTACGCAGCATGGTTCCCAGAGCCAAGGTGGCACCAGGGCCACGTCGGGCAGGTTTGATAGTACCAAATGCATCCTGCAATCTGCCATCCAAAAGCGGGGCAGTTTACTTTTGTTTGCCAGGGAAACGGGCCGAGGTTTGTGTCTGGGGGCCTATGACAGGGAGTGACCGTCTGGCTCCTGAAAAGCTACGATAGGCAGGATGTTTACCAGACCCATGGTGGCACCAGTGCCAAGTTGGGCTGATTTGATAGTACCAAGTGGCTCCTGCAATCTGCCATCAAAATGTTGGCAGGCGAGTTTTGTTTTCCAGGGAAAAGCGCCGTTGTTTGTGTTTGGGCGCCTGTGGCTCAGAGTGGCCGGGTGGCTGCTTAGAATCCACGATACGCCGGATGGTTCCCAGACCCAAGGTGGCACCAGTGCCAAGTCGGGCTGGTTTGACACTACCAAGTGGCTCCTGCAATCTGCCATCCAGAATCGGGGCAGCTTAATTTTGTTTGCCAGGGAAACGGTCCGAGGTTTTTGTCTGGGGGCCTATGGCTGGGAGTGACCGGCTGGCTCCTGAAATGCTACAATAGGCAGGATGGTTCCCAGACCCATAGTGGCACCAGTGCCAAGTTGGGATGATTTGATAGTACCAAGTGGCTCCTGCAATCTGCCATCAAAAAGCTGGCAGGCGAGTTTTGTTTTCCAGGGAAAAGCGCTGTTGTTTGTGTTTGGTGGCCTGTGGCTGGGAGTGGCCGGCTGGCTCCTTAGAATCCACGATATGCAGGATTGTTCCCAGACCCAAGGTGGCACCAGTGCCAAGTCGGGCTGGTTTGATGGTGCAAAGTGGCTCCTGCAATCTGCCATCCAGACGCGGGGCAGCGGATTTTTGTTTCCATGAGAAATGGTCCGTGGTTTGTTTTTGGGGGTATATGGCTGGGCGTGGCCGGCTGGCTCCTTAAAAAGCTCGATATGCAGGATGGTTCCCTGACACAAGGTGGCACCAGTGCCACGTCGGGCGGTTTTCGTAGTACAAAGTGCGTCCTAAAATTTGCCATCCAGAAGAGTGGCAGTTGAGTTTTGTTTGCCAGAGAAAAGGGCCGTGGTTTGTTTTTGGGGGCATATGGCTGATAGTGGCCGGCTGGCCCCTGAAAATCCACGATAAGCAGGATGGTTCCCACACCAGAGGTGTCACCAGTGCCAAGTCGGGGTGGTTTGATAGTACTAAATAGCTCCTGCAATCTGCCATGCAGAAGCGGGGCAGCTTACTTTTGTTTCCCAGGGAAACGGGCCGAGGTTTGTGTCTGGGGTCCTATGGCAGGGAGTGACCGGCTGGCTCCTGAAAAGCTACGATAGGCAGGATGGTGACCAGACCCATGGTGGCACCAGTGCCAAGTTGGGCTGGTTTGATAGTACCAAGTGGCTCCGGCAATCTGCCATCAAAAAGTTGGCAGGCGAGTTTTGTTTTCCAGGGAAAAGCGCCGTTGTTTGTGTTTGGGGGCCTGTGGCTGGGAGTGGCTAGCTGGCTCCTTAGAACCCACGATACGCAGGATGGTTCCCAGACCAGAGGTGGCACCAGTGCCAAGTTGGGCTGGTTTGATGGTGCAAAGTGGCTCCTGCAATCTGCCATCCAGAAGCGGGGTAGCTTACTTGTGTTTGCCAGGGAAACGGGCCGAAATATTTGTCTAGGGGCCTCTGGCTGGGGGTGACTGGGTGGCACCTGAAAAGCTACGATAAGCAGGATGGTGACCAGACCCATGGTGGCACCAGTGCCAAGTTGGGCTGATTTGATAAAACCAAGTGGCTCCTGCAATCTGCCATCAAATGTTTGGCAGGCGAGTTTTGTTTTCCAGGGAAAAGCACCGTTGTGTGTGTTTTGGGGCCTGTGGCTGGGAGTGGCCGGCTGGCTCCTTAGAATCCACGATACGCAGGATGGTTCCCAGACCCAAGGTGGCACCAGTGCCAAGTAGGGCTGGTTTCATAGTACCCAGTGGCTCCTGCAATCTCCCATCAGGAAAAGGGGCAGTTGAGTTTTGTTTTCCAGAGAAAAGGGCCGTGGTTTGTGTTTGGGGCCTATGGCTGAGAGTGACCGGCTGGCCCCTGAAAATCCACGATAGGAAGGATGGTTCCCAGATCCAAGGTGGCAGCAGTGCCATGTTGTGCTGGTGTGATAGTCCCAAGTGGCTCATGCAATCTGCCATCCAGAAGCGGGGCAGCTGAATTTTGTTTGCCAGAGAAAAATGCTGTGGTTTGTGTTTGGGGGCCTGTGGCTGGGAGTGGCTGGCTGGCTCCTGAAAATCCATGATACGCAGCATGGTTCCCAGACCCAAGGTGGCACCAGTGCCAAGTGGGGCTGGTTTCACAGTGTCAAGTGCCTCCTGCAATCTTCCATCCAGAAGCGGGGCAGCTGAGTTTTGTTTGCCTGTGAAACGGGCCGTTGTTTTTGATTGGTGTCTGTGGCCGAGAGTGTTCGGCTGGCTCCTGACAACCCACAATACGCAGGATGTTTCCCAGACCCAAGGTGGCACCAGTGCCAAGTCGGGCTGGTTTGATAGTACCAAGTGGCTCCTGCAATCTGCCATCCAGAAGCGGTGCAGTTGAGTTTTGTTTGCCAGAGAAAAGGGCCGTGGGTTGTGTTTGGGGGCATATGGCTGGGAGTGGCCGGCTGTCTCATTAAAAAGATCGATACGCAGGATGGTTCCCAGACCCAAGGTGGCACCAGTGCCAAGTAGGGCTGTTTTTATAGTACCAAGTGCGTCCTGCAATTTGCCATCCAGAAGAGGGGCAGTTGAGTTTTGTTTGCCAGAGAATAGCGCCGTTGATTGTGTTTGGGGGCTTGTGGCTGGGAGTGGCCGACTGGCGCCTTAGAATCTGTGTTACGCAGCATGGTTCCCAGGCCAGAGGTGGCACCAGTGCCAAGTTGGGCTGGTTTGATAGTACCAAGTGGCTCCTGCAATCTGCCATCCAGAAGCGGGGCAGCTTACTTTTGTTTGCCAGTGAAACGGGCCGAGGTTTGTGACTTGGGACCTATGGCTGGGAGTGGCCGGCTGGCTCCTTTGAACCCACGATACGCAGGATGGTTCCCAGACCCAAGGTGGCACCAGTGCCAAGTCGGGCTGGTTTGATACTACCAAGTGCGTCCTGCAATCTGCCATCCAGAAGCGGGGCAGCTTAATTTTGTTTGCCAGGGAATCGGGCCGTGGGTTTTGTATGGGGGCCTATGGCTGAGAGTGGCCGGCTGGCTCCTGAAAATCCACGCTAGGCAGCATGGTTCCCAGATGCAAGCTGGCACCAGTGCCAAGTCGGGCTGGTTTGATGGTGCAAAGTGGCTCCTGCAATCTGCCATCCAGAAGCGGGGCAGCTGATTTTTGTTTGCCAGAGAAAAATTCCGTGGATTGTTTTTGGGGGCATATTGCTGGGAGTGGCCGGCTGGCTCCTTAAAATGCTCGATACGCATGATGGTTCCCAGGCCCAAGGTGTCACCACTACCAAGTCGGCCTGCGGTTTTAGTATCAAGTTCATCCTGCAATTTGCCATCCAGAAGAGGGGCAGTTGAGTTTTGTTTGCCAGAGAAACGGGCCGAGGTTTCTGTTTGGGGACATATGGCTGAGAGTGGCCGGCTGGCCCCTGAATATCCACGATACACAGCATGGTTCCCAGATCCAAGGTGGCACCAGTGCCAAGTTGGGCTGGTTTGATAGTACCAAGTGTCTCCTGCAATCTGCCATCCAGAAGCGGGGCAGCTTACTTTTGTTTGCCAGAGAAATAGGCCTAGGTTTTTGTCTGGGGGCCTGTGGCTAGGAGTGGCCGGCTGGCTCCTAAGAATCCACGATACGCAGGATGTTTCCCAGACCCAAGGTGGCACCAGTGCCAAGTCGGGCTGGTTTGATAGTACCAAGTGGCTCCTGCAAACTCCATCAAAATGTTGGCAGACGTGTTTTGTTTTCCAGGGAACAGCGCCGTTGATTTTGTTTGGGGGCCTGTGGCTGGGAGTGGCCGGCTGGCTCCTTAGAATCCACGATACGCAGGATGGTTCCCAGACCCAAGGTGGCACCATTGCCAAGTCGGGCTGGTTTGATTACACCAAGTGGCTCCTGCAATCTGCCATCCAGAAGTGAGGCAGCTAAGTTTTGTTTGCCAGAAAAAAGGGCCGTGGTTTTTGTTGGGGGCCTGTGGCTGGGAGTAGCCGGCTGGCTCCTTAAAATCCACGATAGGCTGGATGGTTCCCAGACCCAAGGTGGCACCAGTGCCAAGTCGGGCTGGTTTGATAGTACCAAGTGGCTCCTGCAATCTGCCATCCAGAAGCGGTGCAGTTGAGTTTTGTTTGCCAGAGAAAAGGGCCGTGGGTTGTGTTTTGGGGCATATGGCTGGGAGTGGCCGGCTGTCTCATTAAAAAGATCGATACGCAGGATGGTTCCCAGACCCAAGGTGGCACCAGTGCCAAGTAGGGCTGTTTTTATAGTACCAAGTGCGTCCTGCAATTTGCCATCCAGAAGAGGGGCAGTGGAGTTTTGTTTGCCAGAGAATAGCGCCGTTGTTTGTGTTTGGGGGCTTGTGACTGGGAGTGGCCGACTGGCGCCTTAGAATCTGTCTTACGCAGCATGGTTCCCAGACCAGAGGTGGCACCAGTGCCAAGTTGGGCTGGTTTGATAGTACCAAGTGGCTCCTGCAATCTGCCATCCAGAAGCGGGGCAGCTTACTTTTGTTTGCCAGGTAAACGGGCCGAGGTTTGTGACTGGGGACGTATGGCTGGGAGTGACCGGCTGGCTCCTGGAAAGCTACAATAGGCAGGATGGTGACCAGACCCATGGTGGCACCAGTGCCAAGTTGGGCTGGTTTGATAGTACCAAGTGGCTCCTGCAATCTGCCATCAAAAAGTTGGCAGGCGAGTTTTGTTTTCCAGGGAAAAGCGCCGTTGTTTGTATTTGGGGGCCTGTGGCTGGGAGTGGCCGGCTGGCTCCTTTGAACCCACGATACGCAGGATGGTTCCCAGACCCAAGGTGGCACCAGTGCCAAGTCGGGCTGGTTTGATACTACCAAGTGCGTCCTGCAATCTGCCATCCAGAAGCGGGGCAGCTTAATTTTGTTTGCCAGGGAAACGGGCCGTGGGTTTTGTTTGGGGGCCTATGGCTGAGAGTGGCCGGCTGGCTCCTTAGAATCCACGATACGCGGGATGGTTCCCAGATGCAAGGTGGCACCAGTGCCAAGTCGGGCTGGTTTGATGGTGCAAAGTGGCTCCTGCAATCTGCCATCCAGAAGCGGGGCAGCTGATTTTTGTTTGCCAGAGAAAAATTCCGTGGATTGTTTTTGGGGGCATATTGCTGGGAGTGGCCGGCTGGCTCCTTAAAATGCTCGATACGCATGATGGTTCCCAGGTCCAAGGTGTCACCACTACCAAGTCGGCCTGCGGTTTTAGTATCAAGTTCATCCTGCAATTTGCCATCCAGAAGAGGGGCAGTTGAGTTTTGTTTGCCAGAGAAACGGGCCGAGGTTTCTGTTTGGGGACATATGGCTGAGAGTGGCCGGCTGGCCCCTGAATATCCACGATACACAGCATGGTTCCCAGATCCAAGGTGGCACCAGTGCCAAGTTGGGCTGGTTTGATAGTACCAAGTGTCTCCTGCAATCTGCCATCCAGAAGCGGGGCAGCTTACTTTTGTTTGCCAGAGAAATAGGCCTAGGTTTTTGTTTGGGGGCCTGTGGCTAGGAGTGGCCGGCTGGCTCCTAAGAATCCACGATACGCAGGATGTTTCCCAGACCCAAGGTGGCACCAGTGCCAAGTCGGGCTGGTTTGATAGTACCAAGTGGCTCCTGCAAACTCCATCAAAAAGTTGGCAGGCGTGTTTTGTTTTCCAGGGAACAGCGCCGTTGATTTTGTTTGGGGGCCTGTGGCTGGGAGTGGCCGGCTGGCTCCTTAGAATCCACGATACGCAGGATGGTTCCCAGACCCGAGGTGGCACCAGTGCCAAGTCGGGCTGGTTTGATTACACCAAGTGGCTCCTGCAATCTGCCATCCAGAAGTGAGGCAGCTAAGTTTTGTTTGCCAGAAAAAAGGGCCGTGGTTTTTGTTGGGGGCCTGTGGCTGGGAGTGGCCGGCTGGCTCCTTAGAATCCACCATACGCAGGATGGTTCCCAGACCCAAGGTGGCACCAGTGCCAAGTCGGGCTGGTTTGATAGTCCCAAGTGGCTCCTGCAAACTGCCATCCAGAAGCGGGGCCGCTGAGTTTTGTTTGCCAGGGAAATGGGCCGTTGTTTGTGTTTGGGGGCCTGTGGCTGGGAGTGTTCGGCTGGTTCCTGAATATGTACGATACGCAGGATTGTTCCCAGACCCAAGGTGGCACCAGTGCCAAGTCGGGCTGGTTTGATAGTGCAAAGTGGCTCCTGCAATCTGCCATCCAGACGCGGGGCAGCGGATTTTTGTTTCCATGAGAAATGGTCCGTGGTTTGTTTTTGGGGGTATATGGCTGGGCCTGGCCGGCTGGCTCCTTAAAAAGCTCGATATGCAGGATGGTTCCCTGACACAAGGTGGCACCAGTGCCACGTCGGGCGGTTTTCGTAGTACAAAGTGCGTCCTAAAATTTGCCATCCAGAAGAGGGGCAGTTGAGTTTTGTTTGCCAGAGAAAAGGTCCGTGGTTTGTTTTTGGGGGCATATGGCTGAGAGTGGCTGGCTGGCCCCTGAAAATCCACGATACACAGGATGGTTCCCAGATCCAAGGTGGCACCTGTGCCAAGTCGGGCTGATTTGATAGTACTAAGTAGCTCCTGCAATCTGCCATCCAGAAGCGGGGCAGCTTACTTTTGTTTGCCAGGGAAACGGGCCGAGGTTTGTGTTTGGGGGCCTATGGCTGAGAGTGACCGGCTGGCTCCTGAAAAGCTACAATAGGCAGGATGGTGACCAGACCCATGGTGGCACCAGTGCCAAGTTGGGCTGGTTTGATAGTACCAAGTGGTTCCTGCAATCTGCCATCCAGAAGCAGGGCAGCTGAGTTTTGTTTGCCAGAGAAAAGGGCCTTGGTTTGTGTTTGGGGACATATGGCTGGGTGTGGCCAGCTGGCTCCTTAAAATGCACGATATGCAACATGGCTCCCAGACCCAAGGTGGCACCAGTGCCAAGTTGGGCTGGTTTGATAGTACCAAGTGGCTCCTGCAATCTTCCATGATCACGTGGAGAAATACTTTCTGGTTTCAGCCTCATGCTCTTTCTTCTCTCCCTCAACTTCTCTATCACCTCTCATCTGGTTCACATGCGCTGTCTTCAAGGTCCACAGGCTACTTTTCACAGAATCTTCTGGCCTGATGAAGTAAGAATGATGAATAGAACAGAGCTGGGATCTATTTTCCAGTTTGGATAAAATGCATTCTGCACACAAATCCAAGGAGAACGGGCTGCCCCGATGCCCAGAAAATCTTTCACTCCTGCTAGTGTTCTACGTCAACCGCAACTTAGTCTGAAAGAAAAGCTTTTTCTCTGAGAGCATCTGAGAGGTTTGCATGAAGCACTGATATCTGACATATGCAATTTTGAATAGGAGAGGAAAAAGAAAATGGCAAGGAGTTTTTAATTTTAGTGGTTTCAATTTTAATTTCCGTGCACTTTTTCAAAACTTGTCAGCTCAAATGCCCATCAACATCTTTTAGTCATCTGTAAGTCAGTATTCATATAAAATGTGCTTCAAATCCAAAGAATTTCAAATTTGCACTCCAAGCTTCTATGCCTAGATTTATGATTTCCTACACATATTAGATGAAAGGAAGGCCTTTTTTACTGTGGGAGTGCTGGAACACTGGAACAGGTTGCCCAGAGAAGTTGTGGGTGTCCCATCCCTGAAAGTATTCAAGGTCACCTTGGACGGGGCTTGGAGCAGCAACAAAGGAGAAGCTTGATGGTAGAGAAACAAAGTTGGACTATAGAAGAAACTCGGATTGAAGTATAGGATCAAGTTTTCTCTCAGCTCTTGGGGTAAATTCAAAGTTGTACAAAATGACATTTATCTGTGCTATTCACTACTGTAACAGAAAGTTTCATGAAAACTGTACAGAAGATAGTAAATTTTAAAAGAGATAAGAATTACAGCATAAAATCCATGGGATAGGTTACAACATGAGACACTCTCTAAGAGAAAATCTCTTTGTTTCAGCACTTCATCGGGGTAAGATTTCATGAAGTGCCAAAGAAGGCGGCAAAATATCATTCGGGACATTATTTACTGGAATTCAGCCTGGCCATTAGTAGGAACTGCCTTTGAACATATCATGTAGATATACCACACACACTTTCCCTTCACTGAAAAATTACTGTTTACAACAAATAAGCAATTGACGATCAAAATTGATTGAAAGCATCTTAAACATGTCAAGCATTTCATTGTAGATGATCTGTGATCCAAATGCTTCTTCCACCTTCGAGAGGGACAGAAGAATTCTTCCATATCATGATGGTTTAAAATTGTATCAACCAATGTTTTCTGCTGAAAAGATATCATCTATTTTTTTCTATTTTTGGAAGAAAATATTCCTAGACATACAACAGGTGAGAACTAAGTAATTTTAAAGAAACAAATGAAATGAAAATATTCTGTAAATAGAATGAAATGAAAAGCTGTGTTTTAAATAGGAGCTAAATATTAAACAGAATTTTTGTACCAGGCATTTGAATTACTGCACCAGCTCTTTTGCCCATCAAGAGAGGCATTTAGCATTTCAGTCTTTTCCAAGGTGTTCATGATCTGCTATGCTGATCTCTGTGTGTGCCTAGGTGTGTGTGGAGGGGGGGGCATATGAAGGGGAGTGTGTATGTTTGCTTTACAATTGTTGTGGCAGATTCATGCCTCAGCTCCACATTTTGTTTTAAAAAGGTCACACCGAGTGGATATGAAGTTTACTATCAACAAGAGATCGATTCCCAAATCATCCATTTGACTCTCCCTTATAAATCATGTGCTTTGTTGCATATTTTATCAAATATACTTTCAAGCCAGATGGAGGAAGGAGGATGTGGGAATCCCTCCACCATCTTGCAACTTTTATGTAAGTAGGTTTTCAAGAAAATCATCATTTCTCTTTTAAATATGTCTGGAACAGGCATGATGGTAGTGTCAACCTGTTGGAGTTTTTGTTGCTGGAAGAAGTTGTACAAAAGGATTGGTTTTTACATTGACCAGTTACTGAATCAAGCGCAGGAATACATTGGAAATTTAGCTGGGGGTTCCTTTTCCCAGCAGACTACTTCTAGAACGAGCTTGTACACTGAAGCTGACTCTTTTGCTCTCTTTTTGTTTCTTTCCTATTTTCTTGGCTTCTTTGCCACTATCTAGACAATTTTGGAACTTTGTTCCCAACTAAAATGGTTTCAATAGTCTGATTGTGATCATACATTTTTACAAGGAATTTTTAAAATCTTTCCTCGAGTCCAGAAAGTCAAGGACTTAGATCTTTTTCTTCCCTTATCAATATTGCCATGAAATTGATAAATAAAGACCAACTCTTTATTTTTGTTTTTAACCCACGTAGATAATTCCCATCCATTAATCCATTTTGTGGACCAATAGCTGCCATTCTGATGGAAGCTGTCACTTCTTAACAATAGGCATTCTGTGACTATGTTGACTGCACTTTGGGTGAAGATCCTAACTGGTCTTAGATATACATAGGGAGAAATTTGCTCAGCCAGTGTCAGTCTTAAGCATGCGTATCAGAAGATCTTTCTAGAGCTGGGAATTTTCCCATGAAAGGGATTCAGTTAGGGAAGAGACACTTGTGCCAGAGTTTTACATTCTTCTTGAACACTGCTTAAGGAACTTAGATGCCATGTCCATTTGGATCTCTGTCTGCACAGAACTTTGTCATGCCAGCGCTTTGAAATGCATCTTGAAGAGAATTCACTAGCACAGAATGAAAGAGAGTGGAAGGGGTTGGTGGGGCTAACCAGGCCCAACCCCCCTGCCTAAACCAGGATACCTAGAGCCTCTTGCCCAGGATTCTATCTGGGTGTACTTTTAATGTCTTCAAAGATCCAGGCTCCACAATCTTTCTGGGCAGTCTGTGCCGTGGTTCAGTCACCCTGACAGTAAAGAAACATTTACTGATGTTCAAAGGCAATCTCCTGTATTTCAGTGTGTGCCCACTGCCTCTTGTCTTTTCCCTCAGCATCACTGAAAAGACACTGATTCCCTCCCCTTTGCACTATTGCTTCCATATGTATGTGTGATGCCATGTAGAGGTATGTCAAAAACCTCCCTGAAGCCCAGGCAGATAATATTCCCTTCATCTACCAGTCAAGTTGATTCATCAGAGGAGTTTAAAGTGATGTTCAGCATGAAATTCCCCTGAAAAATCATGCTAACTACATTATTTGGTCATCTGTCATGTGCCTGGCAAGGATTTCCAGGAAGAGCTGCTTCATCAACTTCCTGGGGATAAAAAAGAGGCTGGCTGGTTTGTACTATGGCGAGTCCTCTTAATTGCCTTTTTTGAAGATGGGTGTCATTTGCTAACATCCACTCTTTAGCTCCTCTTCTCATCTACACCTCGGCAAAAAGCTTTTCCACTATGTCTGGCTAGGAAAAACTGTGCCAGCACAGAAAACATCTCCCATCGTGTTCTAGAAGTTGCACGGATGTCTGCCAAGTGTTTGGCAGGAAGAAAAGAAAAGTTGTCCAAAACAGCTTCCAATCGAATGTTCCTGTGATTGGAAAAGTCAGGAGAGTGCAAAGGTACTGTTTTCTATCAGTTGGCAAGGTGCGCACACAATCCCAGTGTTGTACAGCTTGCTTCTTCACCTTCCCGAAGCTGCCGCTCTCGCCGGCTGCCGGAGCCCAAGAAGCGGCTTCTTCGCGCAAAGACGATTGTGCCGCTCACAGGGCTCTCCTTAGCGCGGCTTCTGCCGAAAGACGCCCGGCAGCGGCTCTTACCTCCGGAGAGCATCCTACCTTCGTCTTTAGCTCCTCTTCTCATCTACACCTCGGCAAAACGCTTTTCCACTATGTCTGGCTAGGAAAAACTGTGCCAGCACAGAAAACATCTCCCATCGTGTTCTAGAAGTTGCACGGATGTCTGCCAAGTGTTTGGCAGGAAGAAAAGAAAAGTTGTCCAAAACAGCTTCCAATCGAATGTTCCTGTGATTGGAAAAGTCAGGAGAGTGCAAAGGTACTGTTTTCTATCAGTTGGCAAGGTGCGCACACAATCCCAGTGTTGTACAGCTTGCTTCTTCACCTTCCCGAAGCTGCCGCTCTCGCCGGCTGCCGGAGCCCAAGAAGCGGCTTCTTCGCGCAAAGACGATTGTGCCGCTCACAGGGCTCTCCTTAGCGCGGCTTCTGCCGAAAGACGCCCGGCAGCGGCTCTTACCTCCGGAGAGCATCCTACCTTCGTCTTTCGCGTCTTTTGTAGTCTACATCTTAGCAAAACGCTTTTCCACTATGTCTGGCTAGGAAAAACTGTGCCAGCACAGAAAACATCTCCCATCGTGTTCTAGAAGTTGCACGGATGTCTGCCAAGTGTTTGGCAGGAAGAAAAGAAAAGTTGTCCAAAACAGCTTCCAATCGAATGTTCCTGTGATTGGAAAAGTCAGGAGAGTGCAAAGGTACTGTTTTCTATCAGTTGGCAAGGTGCGCACACAATCCCAGTGTTGTACAGCTTGCTTCTTCACCTTCCCGAAGCTGCCGCTCTCGCCGGCTGCCGGAGCCCAAGAAGCGGCTTCTTCGCGCAAAGACGATTGTGCCGCTCACAGTGCTCTCCTTAGCGCGGCTTCTGCCGAAAGACGCCCGGCAGCGGCTCTTACCTCCGGAGAGCATCCTACCTTCGTCTTTCGCGTCTTATGTAGTCTACACCTCGGCAAAACGCTTTTCCACTATGTCTGGCTAGGAAAAACTGTGCCAGCACAGAAAACATCTCCCATCGTGTTCTAGAAGTTGCACGGATGTCTGCCAAGTGTTTGGCAGGAAGAAAAGAAAAGTTGTCCAAAACAGCTTCCAATCGAATGTTCCTGTGATTGGAAAAGTCAGGAGAGTGCAAAGGTACTGTTTTCTATCAGTTGGCAAGGTGCGCACACAATCCCAGTGTTGTACAGCTTGCTTCTTCACCTTCCCGAAGCTGCCGCTCTCGCCGGCTGCCGGAGCCCAAGAAGCGGCTTCTTCGCGCAAAGACGATTGTGCCGCTCACAGGGCTCTCCTTAGCGCGGCTTCTGCCGAAAGACGCCCGGCAGCGGCTCTTACCTCCGGAGAGCATCCTACCTTCGTCTTTCGCGTCTTTTGTAGTCTACATCTTAGCAAAACGCTTCTCCACTATGTCTGGCTAGGAAAAACTGTGCCAGCACAGAAAACATCTCCCATCGTGTTCTAGAAGTTGCACGGATGTCTGCCAAGTGTTTGGCAGGAAGAAAAGAAAAGTTGTCCAAAACAGCTTCCAATCGAATGTTCCTGTGATTGGAAAAGTCAGGAGAGTGCAAAGGTACTGTTTTCTATCAGTTGGCAAGGTGCGCACACAATCCCAGTGTTGTACAGCTTGCTTCTTCACCTTCCCGAAGCTGCCGCTCTCGCCGGCTGCCGGAGCCCAAGAAGCGGCTTCTTCGCGCAAAGACGATTGTGCCGCTCACAGGGCTCTCCTTAGCGCGGCTTCTGCCGAAAGACGCCCGGCAGCGGCTCTTACCTCCGGAGAGCATCCTACCTTCGTCTTTCGCGTCTTTTGTAGTCTACATCTTAGCAAAACGCTTTTCCACTATGTCTGGCTAGGAAAAACTGTGCCAGCACAGAAAACATCTCCCATCGTGTTCTAGAAGTTGCACGGATGTCTGCCAAGTGTTTGGCAGGAAGAAAAGAAAAGTTGTCCAAAACAGCTTCCAATCGAATGTTCCTGTGATTGGAAAAGTCAGGAGAGTGCAAAGGTACTGTTTTCTATCAGTTGGCAAGGTGCGCACACAATCCCAGTGTTGTACAGCTTGCTTCTTCACCTTCCCGAAGCTGCCGCTCTCGCCGGCTGCCGGAGCCCAAGAAGCGGCTTCTTCGCGCAAAGACGATTGTGCCGCTCACAGGGCTCTCCTTAGCGCGGCTTCTGCCGAAAGACGCCCGGCAGCGGCTCTTACCTCCGGAGAGCATCCTACCTTCGTCTTTCGCGTCTTATGTAGTCTACACCTCGGCAAAAAGCTTTTCCACTATGTCTGGCTAGGAAAAACTGTGCCAGCACAGAAAACATCTCCCATCGTGTTCTAGAAGTTGCACGGATGTCTGCCAAGTGTTTGGCAGGAAGAAAAGAAAAGTTGTCCAAAACAGCTTCCAATCGAATGTTCATGTGATTAGAAAAGTCAGGAGAGTGCAAAGGTACTGTTTTCTATCAGTTGGCAAGGTGCGCACACAATCCCAGTGTTGTACAGCTTGCTTCTTCACCTTCCCGAAGCTGCCGCTCTCGCCGGCTGCCGGAGCCCAAGAAGCGGCTTCTTCGCGCAAAGACGATTGTGCCGCTCACAGGGCTCTCCTTAGCGCGGCTTCTGCCGAAAGACGCCCGGCAGCGGCTCTTACCTCCGGAGAGCATCCTACCTTCGTCTTTCGCGTCTTTTGTAGTCTACATCTTAGCAAAACGCTTCTCCACTATGTCTGGCTAGGAAAAACTGTGCCAGCACAGAAAACATCTCCCATCGTGTTCTAGAAGTTGCACGGATGTCTGCCAAGTGTTTGGCAGGAAGAAAAGAAAAGTTGTCCAAAACAGCTTCCAATCGAATGTTCCTGTGATTGGAAAAGTCAGGAGAGTGCAAAGGTACTGTTTTCTATCAGTTGGCAAGGTGCGCACACAATCCCAGTGTTGTACAGCTTGCTTCTTCACCTTCCCGAAGCTGCCGCTCTCGCCGGCTGCCGGAGCCCAAGAAGCGGCTTCTTCGCGCAAAGACGATTGTGCCGCTCACAGTGCTCTCCTTAGCGCGGCTTCTGCCGAAAGACGCCCGGCAGCGGCTCTTACCTCCGGAGAGCATCCTACCTTCGTCTTTCGCGTCTTTTGTAGTCTACATCTTAGCAAAACGCTTTTCCACTATGTCTGGCTAGGAAAAACTGTGCCAGCACAGAAAACATCTCCCATCGTGTTCTAGAAGTTGCACGGATGTCTGCCAAGTGTTTGGCAGGAAGAAAAGAAAAGTTGTCCAAAACAGCTTCCAATCGAATGTTCCTGTGATTGGAAAAGTCAGGAGAGTGCAAAGGTACTGTTTTCTATCAGTTGGCAAGGTGCGCACACAATCCCAGTGTTGTACAGCTTGCTTCTTCACCTTCCCGAAGCTGCCGCTCTCGCCGGCTGCCGGAGCCCAAGAAGCGGCTTCTTCGCGCAAAGACGATTGTGCCGCTCACAGTGCTCTCCTTAGCGCGGCTTCTGCCGAAAGACGCCCGGCAGCGGCTCTTACCTCCGGAGAGCATCCTACCTTCGTCTTTCGCGTCTTTTGTAGTCTACATCTTAGCAAAACGCTTTTCCACTATGTCTGGCTAGGAAAAACTGTGCCAGCACAGAAAACATCTCCCATCGTGTTCTAGAAGTTGCACGGATGTCTGCCAAGTGTTTGGCAGGAAGAAAAGAAAAGTTGTCCAAAACAGCTTCCAATCGAATGTTCCTGTGATTGGAAAAGTCAGGAGAGTGCAAAGGTACTGTTTTCTATCAGTTGGCAAGGTGCGCACACAATCCCAGTGTTGTACAGCTTGCTTCTTCACCTTCCCGAAGCTGCCGCTCTCGCCGGCTCCCGGAACCGAAGAAGCGGCTTCTTCGCGCAAAGACGATTGTGCCGCTCACAGTGCTCTCCTTAGCGCGGCTTCTGCCGAAAGACGCCCGGCAGCGGCTCTTACCTCCGGAGAGCATCCTACCTTCGTCTTTCGCGTCTTTTGTAGTCTACATCTTAGCAAAACGCTTTTCCACTATGTCTGGCTAGGAAAAACTGTGCCAGCACAGAAAACATCTCCCATCGTGTTCTAGAAGTTGCACGGATGTCTGCCAAGTGTTTGGCAGGAAGAAAAGAAAAGTTGTCCAAAACAGCTTCCAATCGAATGTTCCTGTGATTGGAAAAGTCAGGAGAGTGCAAAGGTACTGTTTTCTATCAGTTGGCAAGGTGCGCACACAATCCCAGTGTTGTACAGCTTGCTTCTTCACCTTCCCGAAGCTGCCGCTCTCGCCGGCTGCCGGAGCCCAAGAAGCGGCTTCTTCGCGCAAAGACGATTGTGCCGCTCACAGTGCTCTCCTTAGCGCGGCTTCTGCTGAAAGACGCCCGGCAGCGGCTCTTACCTCCGGAGAGCATCCTACCTTCGTCTTTCGCGTCTTATGTAGTCTACACCTCGGCAAAAAGCTTTTCCACTATGTCTGGCTAGGAAAAACTGTGCCAGCACAGAAAACATCTCCCATCGTGTTCTAGAAGTTGCACGGATGTCTGCCAAGTGTTTGGCAGGAAGAAAAGAAAAGTTGTCCAAAACAGCTTCCAATCGAATGTTCCTGTGATTGGAAAAGTCAGGAGAGTGCAAAGGTACTGTTTTCTATCAGTTGGCAAGGTGCGCACACAATCCCAGTGTTGTACAGCTTGCTTCTTCACCTTCCCGAAGCTGCCGCTCTCGCCGGCTCCCGGAACCGAAGAATCGGCTTCTTCGCGCAAAGACGATTGTGCCGCTCACAGTGCTCCCCTTAGCGCGGCTTCTGCCGAAAGACGCCCGGCAGCGGCTCTTACCTCCTGAGAGTGGCAGGTTCGGGAAGGTGAAGAAGCAAGCTGTACAACACTGGGATTGTGTGCGCACCTTGCCAACTGATAGAAAACAGTACCTTTGCACTCTCCTGACTTTTCCAATCACAGGAACATTCGATTGGAAGCTGTTTTGGACAACTTTTCTTTTCTTCCTCCCAAACACTTGGCAGACATATCTGCAACTTCTAGAAAACGATGGGAGATGTTTTCTGTGCTGGCACGGATTTTCCTAGCCAGACATAGTGGAAAAGCGTTTTGCTAAGATGTAGACTACAAAAGACGCGAAAGACGAAGGTAGCATGCTCTCCGGAGTTAAGAGCCGCTGCCGGGCGTCTTTCGGCAGAAGCCGCGCTAAGGAGAGCACTGTGAGCGGCACAATCGTCTTTGCGCGAACAAGCCGCTTCTTGGGCTCCGGCAGCCGGCGAGAGCGGCAGCTTCGGGAAGGTGAAGAAGCAAGCTGTACAACACTGGGATTGTGTGCGCACCTTGCCAACTGATAGAAAACAGTACCTTTGCACTCTCCTGACTTTTCCAATCACAGGAACATTCGATTGGAAGCTGTTTTGGACAACTTTTCTTTTCTTCCTGCCAAACACTTGGCAGACATCCGTGCAACTTCTAGAACACGATGGGAGATGTTTTCTGTGCTGGCACGGTTTTTCCTAGCCAGACATAGTGGAAAAGCTTTTTGCCGAGGTGTAGACTACATAAGACGCGAAAGACGAAGGTAGGATGCTCTCCGGAGGTAAGAGCCGCTGCCGGGCGTCTTTCGGCAGAAGCCGCGCTAAGGAGAGCACTGTGAGCGGCACAATCGTCTTTGCGCGAAGAAGCCGCTTCTTCGGTTCCGGGAGCCGGCGAGAGCGGCAGCTTCGGGAAGGTGAAGAAGCAAGCTGTACAACACTGGGATTGTGTGCGCACCTTGCCAACTGATAGAAAACAGTACCTTTGCACTCTCCTGACTTTTCCAATCACAGGAACATTCGATTGGAAGCTGTTCTGGACAACTTTTCTTTTCTTCCTGCCAAACACTTGGCAGACATCCGTGCAACTTCTAGAACACGATGGGAGATGTTTTCTGTGCTGGCACAGTTTTTCCTAGCCAGACATAGTGGAAAAGCTTTTTGCCGAGGTGTAGACTACATAAGACGCGAAAGACGAAGGTAGGATGCTCTCCGGAGGTAAGAGCCGCTGCCGGGCGTCTTTCGGCAGAAGCCGCGCTAAGGAGAGCACTGTGAGCGGCACAATCGTCTTTGCGCGAAGAAGCCGCTTCTTGGGCTCCGGCAGCCGGCGAGAGCGGCAGCTTCGGGAAGGTGAAGAAGCAAGCTGTACAACACTGGGATTGTGTGCGCACCTTGCCAACTGATAGAAAACAGTACCTTTGCACTCTCCTGACTTTTCCAATCACAGGAACATTCGATTGGAAGCTGTTTTGGACAACTTTTCTTTTCTTCCTGCCAAACACTTGGCAGACATCCGTGCAACTTCTAGAACACGATGGGAGATGTTTTCTGTGCTGGCACAGTTTTTCCTAGCCAGACATAGTGGAAAAGCGTTTTGCTAAGATGTAGACTACAAAAGACGCGAAAGACGAGGGTAGGATGCTCTCCGGAGGTAAGAGCCGCTGCCGGGCGTCTTTCGGCAGAAGCCGCGCTAAGGAGAGCACTGTGAGCGGCACAATCGTCTTTGCGCGAAGAAGCCGCTTCTTGGGCTCCGGCAGCCGGCGAGAGCGGCAGCTTCGGGAAGGTGAAGAAGCAAGCTGTACAACACTGGGATTGTGTGCGCACCTTGCCAACTGATAGAAAACAGTACCTTTGCACTCTCCTGACTTTTCCAATCACAGGAACATTCGATTGGAAGCTGTTTTGGACAACTTTTCTTTTCTTCCTGCCAAACACTTGGCAGACATCCGTGCAACTTTTAGAACACGATGGGAGATGTTTTCTGTGCTGGCACAGTTTTTCCTAGCCAGACATAGTGGAAAAGCGTTTTGCTAAGATGTAGACTACAAAAGACGCGAAAGACGAAGGTAGGATGCTCTCCGGAGGTAAGAGCCGCTGCCGGGCGTCTTTCGGCAGAAGCCGCGCTAAGGAGAGCACTGTGAGCGGCACAATCGTCTTTGCGCGAAGAAGCCGCTTCTTGGGCTCCGGCAGCCGGCGAGAGCGGCAGCTTCGGGAAGGTGAAGAAGCAAGCTGTACAACACTGGGATTGTGTGCGCACCTTGCCAACTGATAGAAAACAGTACCTTTGCACTCTCCTGACTTTTCCAATCACAGGAACATTCGATTGGAAGCTGTTTTGGACAACTTTTCTTTTCTTCCTGCCAAACACTTGGCAGACATCCGTGCAACTTCTAGAACACGATGGGAGATGTTTTCTGTGCTGGCACAGTTTTTCCTAGCCAGACATAGTGGAAAAGCGTTTTGCCGACGTGTAGATGAGAAGAGGAGCTAAAGACGAAGGTAGGATGCTCTCCGGAGGTAAGAGCCGCTGCCGGGCGTCTTTCGGCAGAAGCCGCGCTAAGGAGAGCACTGTGAGCGGCACAATCGTCTTTGCGCGAAGAAGCCGCTTCTTGGGCTCCGGCAGCCGGCGAGAGCGGCAGCTTCGGGAAGGTGAAGAAGCAAGCTGTACAACACTGGGATTGTGTGCGCACCTTGCCAACTGATAGAAAACAGTACCTTTGCACTCTCCTGACTTTTCCAATCACAGGAACATTCGATTGGAAGCTGTTTTGGACAACTTTTCTTTTCTTCCTGCCAAACACTTGGCAGACATCCGTGCAACTTCTAGAACACGATGGGAGATGTTTTCTGTGCTGGCACAGTTTTTCCTAGCCAGACATAGTGGAAAAGCGTTTTGCTAAGATGTAGACTACAAAAGACGCGAAAGACGAGGGTAGGATGCTCTCCGGAGGTAAGAGCCGCTGCCGGGCGTCTTTCGGCAGAAGCCGCGCTAAGGAGAGCACTGTGAGCGGCACAATCGTCTTTGCGCGAAGAAGCCGCTTCTTGGGCTCCGGCAGCCGGCGAGAGCGGCAGCTTCGGGAAGGTGAAGAAGCAAGCTGTACAACACTGGGATTGTGTGCGCACCTTGCCAACTGATAGAAAACAGTACCTTTGCACTCTCCTGACTTTTCCAATCACAGGAACATTCGATTGGAAGCTGTTTTGGACAACTTTTCTTTTCTTCCTGCCAAACACTTGGCAGACATCCGTGCAACTTCTAGAACACGATGGGAGATGTTTTCTGTGCTGGCACAGTTTTTCCTAGCCAGACATAGTGGAAAAGCGTTTTGCTAAGATGTAGACTACAAAAGACGCGAAAGACGAAGGTAGGATGCTCTCCGGAGGTAAGAGCCGCTGCCAGGCGTCTTTCGGCAGAAGCCGCGCTAAGGAGAGCACTGTGAGCGGCACAATCGTCTTTGCGCGAAGAAGCCGCTTCTTGGGCTCCGGCAGCCGGCGAGAGCGGCAGCTTCGGGAAGGTGAAGAAGCAAGCTGTACAACACTGGGATTGTGTGCGCACCTTGCCAACTGATAGAAAACAGTACCTTTGCACTCTCCTGACTTTTCCAATCACAGGAACATTCGATTGGAAGCTGTTTTGGACAACTTTTCTTTTCTTCCTGCCAAACACTTGGCAGACATCCGTGCAACTTCTAGAACACGATGGGAGATGTTTTCTGTGCTGGCACAGTTTTTCCTAGCCAGACATAGTGGAAAAGCTTTTTGCCGAGGTGTAGACTACATAAGACGCGAAAGACGAAGGTAGGATGCTCTCCGGAGGTAAGAGCCGCTGCCGGGCGTCTTTCGGCAGAAGCCGCGCTAAGGAGAGCACTGTGAGCGGCACAATCGTCTTTGCGCGAAGAAGCCGCTTCTTGGGCTCCGGCAGCCGGCGAGAGCGGCAGCTTCGGGAAGGTGAAGAAGCAAGCTGTACAACACTGGGATTGTGTGCGCACCTTGCCAACTGATAGAAAACAGTACCTTTGCACTCTCCTGACTTTTCCAATCACAGGAACATTCGATTGGAAGCTGTTTTGGACAACTTTTCTTTTCTTCCTGCCAAACACTTGGCAGACATCCGTGCAACTTCTAGAACACGATGGGAGATGTTTTCTGTGCTGGCACAGTTTTTCCTAGCCAGACATAGTGGAAAAGCGTTTTGCTAAGATGTAGACTACAAAAGACGCGAAAGACGAGGGTAGGATGCTCTCCGGAGGTAAGAGCCGCTGCCGGGCGTCTTTCGGCAGAAGCCGCGCTAAGGAGAGCACTGTGAGCGGCACAATCGTCTTTGCGCGAAGAAGCCGCTTCTTGGGCTCCGGCAGCCGGCGAGAGCGGCAGCTTCGGGAAGGTGAAGAAGCAAGCTGTACAACACTGGGATTGTGTGCGCACCTTGCCAACTGATAGAAAACAGTACCTTTGCACTCTCCTGACTTTTCCAATCACAGGAACATTCGATTGGAAGCTGTTTTGGACAACTTTTCTTTTCTTCCTGCCAAACACTTGGCAGACATCCGTGCAACTTCTAGAACACGATGGGAGATGTTTTCTGTGCTGGCACAGTTTTTCCTAGCCAGACATAGTGGAAAAGCGTTTTGCTAAGATGTAGACTACAAAAGACGCGAAAGACGAAGGTAGGATGCTCTCCGGAGGTAAGAGCCGCTGCCGGGCGTCTTTCGGCAGAAGCCGCGCTAAGGAGAGCACTGTGAGCGGCACAATCGTCTTTGCGCGAAGAAGCCGCTTCTTGGGCTCCGGCAGCCGGCGAGAGCGGCAGCTTCGGGAAGGTGAAGAAGCAAGCTGTACAACACTGGGATTGTGTGCGCACCTTGCCAACTGATAGAAAACAGTACCTTTGCACTCTCCTGACTTTTCCAATCACAGGAACATTCGATTGGAAGCTGTTTTGGACAACTTTTCTTTTCTTCCTGCCAAACACTTGGCAGACATCCGTGCAACTTCTAGAACACGATGGGAGATGTTTTCTGTGCTGGCACAGTTTTTCCTAGCCAGACATAGTGGAAAAGCGTTTTGCTAAGATGTAGACTACAAAAGACGCGAAAGACGAGGGTAGGATGCTCTCCGGAGGTAAGAGCCGCTGCCGGGCGTCTTTCGGCAGAAGCTGCGCTAAGGAGAGCACTGTGAGCGGCACAATCGTCTTTGCGCGAAGAAGCCGCTTCTTGGGCTCCGGCAGCCGGCGAGAGCGGCAGCTTCGGGAAGGTGAAGAAGCAAGCTGTACAACACTGGGATTGTGTGCGCACCTTGCCAACTGATAGAAAACAGTACCTTTGCACTCTCCTGACTTTTCCAATCACAGGAACATTCGATTGGAAGCTGTTTTGGACAACTTTTCTTTTCTTCCTGCCAAACACTTGGCAGACATCCGTGCAACTTCTAGAACACGATGGGAGATGTTTTCTGTGCTGGCACAGTTTTTCCTAGCCAGACATAGTGGAAAAGCGTTTTGCTAAGATGTAGACTACAAAAGACGCGAAAGACGAGGGTAGGATGCTCTCCGGAGGTAAGAGCCGCTGCCGGGCGTCTTTCGGCAGAAGCCGCGCTAAGGAGAGCACTGTGAGCGGCACAATCGTCTTTGCGCGAAGAAGCCGCTTCTTGGGCTCCGGCAGCCGGCGAGAGCGGCAGCTTCGGGAAGGTGAAGAAGCAAGCTGTACAACACTGGGATTGTGTGCGCACCTTGCCAACTGATAGAAAACAGTACCTTTGCACTCTCCTGACTTTTCCAATCACAGGAACATTCGATTGGAAGCTGTTTTGGACAACTTTTCTTTTCTTCCTGCCAAACACTTGGCAGACATCCGTGCAACTTCTAGAACACGATGGGAGATGTTTTCTGTGCTGGCACAGTTTTTCCTAGCCAGACATAGTGGAAAAGCGTTTTGCTAAGATGTAGACTACAAAAGACGCGAAAGACGAAGGTAGGATGCTCTCCGGAGGTAAGAGCCGCTGCCGGGCGTCTTTCGGCAGAAGCCGCGCTAAGGAGAGCACTGTGAGCGGCACAATCGTCTTTGCGCGAAGAAGCCGCTTCTTGGGCTCCGGCAGCCGGCGAGAGCGGCAGCTTCGGGAAGGTGAAGAAGCAAGCTGTACAACACTGGGATTGTGTGCGCACCTTGCCAACTGATAGAAAACAGTACCTTTGCACTCTCCTGACTTTTCCAATCACAGGAACATTCGATTGGAAGCTGTTCTGGACAACTTTTCTTTTCTTCCTGCCAAACACTTGGCAGACATCCGTGCAACTTCTAGAACACGATGGGAGATGTTTTCTGTGCTGGCACAGTTTTTCCTAGCCAGACATAGTGGAAAAGCGTTTTGCTAAGATGTAGACTACAAAAGACGCGAAAGACGAAGGTAGGATGCTCTCCGGAGGTAAGAGCCGCTGCCGGGCGTCTTTCGGCAGAAGCTGCGCTAAGGAGAGCACTGTGAGCGGCACAATCGTCTTTGCGCGAAGAAGCCGCTTCTTGGGCTCCGGCAGCCGGCGAGAGCGGCAGCTTCGGGAAGGTGAAGAAGCAAGCTGTACAACACTGGGATTGTGTGCGCACCTTGCCAACTGATAGAAAACAGTACCTTTGCACTCTCCTGACTTTTCCAATCACAGGAACATTCGATTGGAACTTGTTTTGGACAACTTTTCTTTTCTTCCTGCCAAACACTTGGCAGACATCCGTGCAACTTCTAGAACACGATGGGAGATGTTTTCTGTGCTGGCACAGTTTTTCCTAGCCAGACATAGTGGAAAAGCTTTTTGCCGAGGTGTAGATGAGAAGAGGAGCTAAAGGGTGGATGTTAGCAAATGACACCCATCTTCAAAAAAGGCAATTAAGAGGACTCGCCATAGTACAAACCAGCCAGCCTCTTTTTTATCCCCAGGAAGTTGATGAAGCAGCTCTTCCTGGAAATCCTTGCCAGGCACATGACAGATGACCAAATAATGTAGTTAGCATGATTTTTCAGGGGAATTTCATGCTGAACATCACTTTAAACTCCTCTGATGAATCAACTTGACTGGTAGATGAAGGGAATATTATCTGCCTGGGCTTCAGGGAGGTTTTTGACATACCTCTACATGGCATCACACATACATATGGAAGCAATAGTGCAAAGGGGAGGGAATCAGTGTCTTTTCAGTGATGCTGAGGGAAAAGACAAGAGGCAGTGGGCACACACTGAAATACAGGAGATTGCCTTTGAACATCAGTAAATGTTTCTTTACTGTCAGGGTGACTGAACCACGGCACAGACTGCCCAGAAAGATTGTGGAGCCTGGATCTTTGAAGACATTAAAAGTACACCCAGATAGAATCCTGGGCAAGAGGCTCTAGGTATCCTGGTTTAGGCAGGGGGGTTGGGCCTGGTTAGCCCCACCAACCCCTTCCACTCTCTTTCATTCTGTGCTAGTGAATTCTCTTCAAGATGCATTTCAAAGCACTGGCATGACAAAGTTCTGTGCAGACAGAGATCCAAATGGACATGGCATCTAAGTTCCTTAAGCAGTGTTCAAGAAGAATGTAAAACTCTGGCACAAGTGTCTCTTCCCTAACTGAATCCCTTTCATGGGAAAATTCCCAGCTCTAGAAAGATCTTCTGATACGCATGCTTAAGACTGACACTGGCTGAGCAAATTTCTCCCTATGTATATCTAAGACCAGTTAGGATCTTCACCCAAAGTGCAGTCAACATAGTCACAGAATGCCTATTGTTAAGAAGTGACAGCTTCCATCAGAATGGCAGCTATTGGTCCACAAAATGGATTAATGGATGGGAATTATCTACGTGGGTTAAAAACAAAAATAAAGAGTAGGTCTTTATTTATCAATTTCATGGCAATATTGATAAGGGAAGAAAAAGATCTAAGTCCTTGACTTTCTGGACTCGAGGAAAGATTTTAAAAATTCCTTGTAAAAATGTATGATCACAATCAGACTATTGAAACCATTTTAGTTGGGAACAAAGTTCCAAAATTGTCTAGATAGTGGCAAAGAAGCCAAGAAAATAGGAAAGAAACAAAAAGAGAGCAAAAGAGTCAGCTTCAGTGTACAAGCTCGTTCTAGAAGTAGTCTGCTGGGAAAAGGAACCCCCAGCTAAATTTCCAATGTATTCCTGCGCTTGATTCAGTAACTGGTCAATGTAAAAACCAATCCTTTTGTACAACTTCTTCCAGCAACAAAAACTCCAACAGGTTGACACTACCATCATGCCTGTTCCAGACATATTTAAAAGAGAAATGATGATTTTCTTGAAAACCTACTTACATAAAAGTTGCAAGATGGTGGAGGGATTCCCACATCCTCCTTCCTCCATCTGGCTTGAAAGTATATTTGATAAAATATGCAACAAAGCACATGATTTATAAGGGAGAGTCAAATGGATGATTTGGGAATCGATCTCTTGTTGATAGTAAACTTCATATCCACTCGGTGTGACCTTTTTAAAACAAAATGTGGAGCTGAGGCATGAATCTGCCACAACAATTGTAAAGCAAACATACACACTCCCCTTCATATGCCCCCCCCTCCACACACACCTAGGCACACACAGAGATCAGCATAGCAGATCATGAACACCTTGGAAAAGACTGAAATGCTAAATGCCTCTCTTGATGGGCAAAAGAGCTGGTGCAGTAATTCAAATGCCTGGTACAAAAATTCTGTTTAATATTTAGCTCCTATTTAAAACACAGCTTTTCATTTCATTCTATTTACAGAATATTTTCATTTCATTTGTTTCTTTAAAATTACTTAGTTCTCACCTGTTGTATGTCTAGGAATATTTTCTTCCAAAAATAGAAAAAAATAGATGATATCTTTTCAGCAGAAAACATTGGTTGATACAATTTTAAACCATCATGATATGGAAGAATTCTTCTGTCCCTCTCGAAGGTGGAAGAAGCATTTGGATCACAGATCATCTACAATGAAATGCTTGACATGTTTAAGATGCTTTCAATCAATTTTGATCGTCAATTGCTTATTTGTTGTAAACAGTAATTTTTCAGTGAAGGGAAAGTGTGTGTGGTATATCTACATGATATGTTCAAAGGCAGTTCCTACTAATGGCCAGGCTGAATTCCAGTAAATAATGTCCCGAATGATATTTTGCCGCCTTCTTTGGCACTTCATGAAATCTTACCCCGATGAAGTGCTGAAACAAAGAGATTTTCTCTTAGAGAGTGTCTCATGTTGTAACCTATCCCATGGATTTTATGCTGTAATTCTTATCTCTTTTAAAATTTACTATCTTCTGTACAGTTTTCATGAAACTTTCTGTTACAGTAGTGAATAGCACAGATAAATGTCATTTTGTACAACTTTGAATTTACCCCAAGAGCTGAGAGAAAACTTGATCCTATACTTCAATCCGAGTTTCTTCTATAGTCCGACTTTGTTTCTCTACCATCAAGCTTCTCCTTTGTTGCTGCTCCTAGCCCCGTCCAAGGTGACCTTGAATACTTTCAGGGATGGGACACCCACAACTTCTCTGGGCAACCTGTTCCAGTGTTCCAGCACTCCCACAGTAAAAAAGGCCTTCCTTTCATCTAATATGTGTAGGAAATCATAAATCTAGGCATAGAAGCTTGGAGTGCAAATTTGAAATTCTTTGGATTTGAAGCACATTTTATATGAATACTGACTTAGAGATGACTAAAAGATGTTGATGGGCATTTGAGCTGACAAGTTTTGAAAAAGTGCACGGAAATTAAAATTGAAACCACTAAAATTAAAAACTCCTTGCCATTTTCTTTTTCCTCTCCTATTCAAAATTGCATATGTCAGATATCAGTGCTTCATGCAAACCTCTCAGATGCTCTCAGAGAAAAAGCTTTTCTTTCAGACTAAGTTGCGGTTGACGTAGAACACTAGCAGGAGTGAAAGATTTTCTGGGCATCGGGGCAGCCCGTTCTCCTTGGATTTGTGTGCAGAATGCATTTTATCCAAACTGGAAAATAGATCCCAGCTCTGTTCTATTCATCATTCTTACTTCATCAGGCCAGAAGATTCTGTGAAAAGTAGCCTGTGGACCTTGAAGACAGCGCATGTGAACCAGATGAGAGGTGATAGAGAAGTTGAGGGAGAGAAGAAAGAGCATGAGGCTGAAACCAGAAAGTATTTCTCCACGTGATCATGGAAGATTGCAGGAGCCACTTGGTACTATCAAACCAGCCCAACTTGGCACTGGTGCCACCTTGGGTCTGGGAGCCATGTTGCATATCGTGCATTTTAAGGAGCCAGCTGGCCACACCCAGCCATATGCCCCCAAACACAAACCAAGGCCCTTTTCTCTGGCAAACAAAACTCAGCTGCCCTGCTTCTGGATGGCAGATTGCAGGAACCACTTGGTACTATCAAACCAGCCCAACTTGGCACTGGTGCCACCATGGGTCTGGTCACCATCCTGCCTATTGTAGCTTTTCAGGAGCCAGCCGGTCACTCTCAGCCATAGGCCCCCAAACACAAACCTCGGCCCGTTTACCTGGCAAACAAAAGTAAGCTGCCCCGCTTCTGGATGGCAGATTGCAGGAGCTACTTAGTACTATCAAATCAGCCCGACTTGGCACAGGTGCCACCTTGGATCTGGGAACCATCCTGTGTATCGTGGATTTTCAGGGGCCAGCCAGCCACTCTCAGCCATATGCCCCCAAAAACAAACCACGGACCTTTTCTCTGGCAAACAAAACTCAACTGCCCCTCTTCTGGATGGCAAATTTTAGGACGCACTTTGTACTACGAAAACCGCCCGACGTGGCACTGGTGCCACCTTGTGTCAGGGAACCATCCTGCATATCGAGCTTTTTAAGGAGCCAGCCGGCCAGGCCCAGCCATATACCCCCAAAAACAAACCACGGACCATTTCTCATGGAAACAAAAATCCGCTGCCCCGCGTCTGGATGGCAGATTGCAGGAGCCACTTTGCACCATCAAACCAGCCCGACTTGGCACTGGTGCCACCTTGGGTCTGGGAACAATCCTGCGTATCGTACATATTCAGGAACCAGCCGAACACTCCCAGCCACAGGCCCCCAAACACAAACAACGGCCCATTTCCCTGGCAAACAAAACTCAGCGGCCCCGCTTCTGGATGGCAGTTTGCAGGAGCCACTTGGGACTATCAAACCAGCCCGACTTGGCACTGGTGCCACCTTGGGTCTGGGAAACATCCTGCGTATCGTGGATTCTTAGGAGCCAGCCGGCCACTCCTAGCCACAGGCCCCCAAACAAAAACCTAGGCCTATTTCTCTGGCAAACAAAAGTAAGCTGCCCCGCTTCTGGATGGCAGATTGCAGGAGACACTTGGGACTATCAAACCAGCCCAACTTGGCACTGGTGCCACCTTGGATCTGGGAACCATGCTGTGTATCGTTGATATTCAGGGGCCAGCCGGCCACTCTCAGCCATATGTCCCCAAACAGAAACCTCGGCCCTGTTCTCTGGCAAACAAAACTCAACTGCCCCTCTTCTGGATGGCAAATTGCAGGATGAACTTGATACTAAAACCGCAGGCCGACTTGGTAGTGGTGACACCTTGGACCTGGGAACCATCATGCGTATCGAGCATTTTAAGGAGCCAGCCGGCCACTCCCAGCAATATGCCCCCAAAAACAATCCACGGAATTTTTCTCTGGCAAACAAAAATCAGCTGCCCCGCTTCTGGATGGCAGATTGCAGGAGCCACTTTGCACCATCAAACCAGCCCGACTTGGCACTGGTGCCACCTTGCATCTGGGAACCATGCTGCCTAGCGTGGATTTTCAGGAGCCAGCCGGCCACTCTCAGCCATAGGCCCCCAAACAAAACCCACGGCCCGTTTCCCTGGCAAACAAAATTAAGCTGCCCCGCTTCTGGATGGCAGATTGCAGGACGCACTTGGTAGTATCAAACCAGCCCGACTTGGCACTGGTGCCACCTTGGGTCTGGGAACCATCCTGCGTATCGTGGGTTCAAAGGAGCCAGCCGGCCACTCCCAGCCACAGGCCCCCAAATACAAACAACGGCGCTTTTCCCTGGAAAACAAAACTCGCCTGACAACTTTTTGATGGCAGATTGCAGGAGCCACTTGGTACTATCAAACCAGCCCAACTTGGCACTGGTGCCACCATGGGTCTGGTCACCATCCTGCCTATTGTAGCTTTCCAGGAGCCAGCCGGTCACTCCCAGCCATAGGTCCCCAGTCACAAACCTCGGCCCGTTTCCGTGGCAAACAAAAGTAAGCTGCCCCGCTTCTGGATGGCAGATTGCAGGAGCCACTTGGTACTATCAAACCAGCCCAACTTGGCACTGGTGCCACCTCTGGTCTGGGAACCATGCTGCGTAAGACAGATTCTAAGGCGCCAGTCGGCCACTCCCAGTCACAAGCCCCCAAACACAAACAACGGCGCTATTCTCTGGCAAACAAAACTCCACTGCCCCTCTTCTGGATGGCAAATTGCAGGACGCACTTGGTACTATAAAAACAGCCCTACTTGGCACTGGTGCCACCTTTGGTCTGGGAACCATCCTGCGTATCGATCTTTTTAATGAGACAGCTGGCCACTCCCAGCCATATGCCCCCAAACACAACCCACGGCCCTTTTCTCTGGCAAACAAAACTCAACTGCACCGCTTCTGGATGGCAGATTGCAGGAGCCACTTGGTACTATCAAACCAGCCCGACTTGGCACTGGTGCCACCATGGGTCTGGGAACCATCCAGCCCATCGTGGATTTCAAGGAGCCAGCCGGCTACTCCCAGCCACAGGCCCCCAACAAAAACCACGGCCCTTTTTTCTGGCAAACAAAACTTAGCTGCCTCACTTCTGGATGGCAGATTGCAGGAGCCACTTGGTGTAATCAAACCAGCCCGACTTGGCACTGGTGCCACCTTGGGTCTGGGAACCATCCTGCGTATCGTGGATTCTAAGGAGCCAGCCGGCCACTCCCAGCCACAGGCCCCCAAACAAAATCAACGGCGCTGTTCCCTGGAAAACAAAACACGTCTGCCAACATTTTGATGGAGTTTGCAGGAGCCACTTGGTACTATCAAACCAGCCCGACTTGGCACTGGTGCCACCTTGGGTCTGGGAAACATCCTGCGTATCGTGGATTCTTAGGAGCCAGCCGGCCACTCCTAGCCACAGGCCCCCAGACAAAAACCTAGGCCTATTTCTCTGGCAAACAAAAGTAAGCTGCCCCGCTTCTGGATGGCAGATTGCAGGAGACACTTGGGACTATCAAACCAGCCCAACTTGGCACTGGTGCCACCTTGGATCTGGGAACCATGCTGTGTATCGTGGATATTCAGGGGCCACCCGGCCACTCTCAGCCATATGTCCCCAAACAGAAACCTCGGCCCGTTTCTCTGGCAAACAAAACTCAACTGCCCCTCTTCTGGATGGCAAATTGCAGGATGAACTTGATACTAAAACCGCAGGCCGACTTGGTAGTGGTGACACCTTGGGCCTGGGAACCATCATGCGTATCGAGCATTTTAAGGAGCCAGCCGGCCACTCCCAGCAATATGCCCCCAAAAACAATCCACGGAATTTTTCTCTGGCAAACAAAAATCAGCTGCCCCGCTTCTGGATGGCAGATTGCAGGAGCCACTTTGCACCATCAAACCAGCCCGACTTGGCACTGGTGCCACCTTGCATCTGGGAACCATGCTGCCTAGCGTGGATTTTCAGGAGCCAGCCGGCCACTCTCAGCCATAGGCCCCCATACAAAACCCACGGCCCGATTCCCTGGCAAGCAAAATTAAGCTGCCCCGCTTCTGGATGGCAGATTGCAGGACGCACTTGGAAGTATCAAACCAGCCCGACTTGGCACTGGTGCCACCTTGGGTCTGGGAACCATCCTGCGTATCGTGGGTTCAAAGGAGCCAGCCGGCCACTCCCAGCCATAGGTCCCAAGTCACAAACCTCGGCCCGTTTCACTGGCAAACAAAAGTAAGCTGCCAGCTTCTGGATGGCAGATTGCAGGAGCCACTTGGTACTATCAAACCAGCCCAACTTGGCACTGGTGCCACCTCTGCTCTGGGAACCATGCTGCGTAAGACAGATTCTAAGGCGCCAGTCGGCCACTCCCAGTCACAAGCCCCCAAACACAAACAACGGCGCTATTCTCTGGCAAACAAAACTCCACTGCCCCTCTTCTGGATGGCAAATTGCAGGACGCACTTGGTACTATAAAAACAGCCCTACTTGGCACTGGTGCCACCTTGGGTCTGGGAACCATCCTGCGTATCGATCTTTTTAATGAGACAGCCGGCCACTCCCAGCCATATGCCCCCAAACACAACCCACGGCCCTTTTCTCTGGCAAACAAAACTCAACTGCACCGCTTCTGGATGGCAGATTGCAGGAGCCACTTGGTACTATCAAACCAGCCCGACTTGGCACTGGTGCCACCTTGGGTCTGGGAAACATCCTGCGTATTGTGGGTTGTCAGGAGCCAGCCGAACACTCTCGGCCACAGACCCCAATCAAAAACAACGGCCCGTTTCACAGGCAAACAAAACTCAGCTGCCCCGCTTCTGGATGGGAGATTGCAGGAGGCACTTGACACTGTGAAACCAGCCCCACTTGGCACTGGTGCCACCTTGGGTCTGGGAACCATGCTGCGTATCATGGATTTTCAGGAGCCAGCCGGCCACTCCCAGCCACAGGCCCCCAAACACAAACCACAGCATTTTTCTCTGGCAAACAAAATTCAGCTGCCCCGCTTCTGGATGGCAGATTGCAGGAGCCACTTGGGACTATGACACCAGCACAACATGGCACTGCTGCCACCTTGGATCTGGGAACCATCCTTCCTATCGTGGATTTTCAGGGGCCAGCCGGTCACTCTCAGCCATAGGCCCCAAACACAAACCACGGCCCTTTTCTCTGGAAAACAAAACTCAACTGCCCCTCTTCCTGATGGGAGATTGCAGGAGCCACTGGGTACTATGAAACCAGCCCTACTTGGCACTGGTGCCACCTTGGGTCTGGGAACCATGCTGAGTATCATGGATTTTCAGGAGCCAGCCGGCCACTGCCAGCCAGAGGCCCCGAAACACAAACAACAGCCTTTTTCTCTGGTAAACAAAATTCAGCTGCCCCGCTTCTGGATGGCAGATTGCAGGAACCACTTGGTAGTATCAAACCAGCCCGACTTGGCACTGGTGCCACCTTGGGTCTGGGAACCATCCTGCGTATCGTGGATTCTAAGGAGCCAGCTGGCCACTCCCAGCCACAGGCCCCAAAACACACACAACGGTGCTTTTCCCTGGAAAACAAAACTCGCCTGCCAAACATTTGATGGCAGATTGCAGGAGCCACTTGGTTTTATCAAATCAGCCCAACTTGGCACTGGTGCCACCATGGGTCTGGTCACCATCCTGCCTATCGTAGCTTTTCAGGTGCCACCCAGTCACCCCCAGCCAGAGGCCCCTAGACAAATATTTCGGCCCGTTTCCCTGGCAAACAAAAGTAAGCTACCCCGCTTCTGGATGGCAGATTGCAGGAGCCACTTTGCACCATCAAACCAGCCCAACTTGGCACTGGTGCCACCTCTGGTCTGGGAACCATCCTGCGTATCGTGGGTTCTAAGGAGCCAGCTAGCCACTCCCAGCCACAGGCCCCCAAACACAAACAACGGCGCTTTTCCCTGGAAAACAAAACTCGCCTGCCAACTTTTCGATGGCAGATTGCCGGAGCCACTTGGTACTATCAAACCAGCCCAACTTGGCACTGGTGCCACCATGGGTCTGGTCACCATCCTGCCTATCGTAGCTTTTCAGGAGCCAGCCGGTCACTCGCAGCCATAGGCCCCCAGACACAAACCTCGGCCCGTTTCCCTGGGAAACAAAAGTAAGCTGCCCCGCTTCTGCATGGCAGATTGCAGGAGCTATTTAGTACTATCAAAGCACCCCGACTTGGCACTGGTGACACCTCTGGTGTGGGAACCATCCTGCTTATTGTGGATTTTCAGGGGCCAGCCGGCCACTATCAGCCATATGCCCCCAAAAACAAACCACGGCCCTTTTCTCTGGCAAACAAAACTCAACTGCCCCTCTTCTGGATGGCAAATTTTAGGACGCACTTTGTACTACGAAAACCGCCCGACGTGGCACTGGTGCCACCTTGTGTCAGGGAACCATCCTGCATATCGAGCTTTTTAAGGAGCCAGCCGGCCACGCCCAGCCATATACCCCCAAAAACAAACCACGGACCATTTCTCATGGAAACAAAAATCCGCTGCCCCGCGTCTGGATGGCAGATTGCAGGAGCCACTTTGCACCATCAAACCAGCCCGACTTGGCACTGGTGCCACCTTGGGTCTGGGAACAATCCTGCATATCGTGGATTCTAAGGAGCCAGCCGGCCACTCCCAGCCACAGGCCCCCAAACACAAACAACGGCGCTTTTCCCTGGAAAACAAAACTCGCCTGCCAGCTTTTTGATGGCAGATTGCAGGAGCCACTTGGTACTATCAAATCATCCCAACTTGGCACTGGTGCCACTATGGGCCTGGGAACCATCCTGCCTATTGTAGCATTTCAGGAGCCAGCCGGTCACTCCCAGCCATAGGCCCCCAGACACAAACCTCGGACCGTTTCCCTGGCAAACAAAATTAAGCTGCCCCGATTCTGGATGGCAGATTGCAGGAGCCACTTGGTAGTGTCAAACCAGCCCGACTTGGCAGTGGTGCCACCTTGGGTCTGGGAACCATCCGGCGTATCGTGGATTCTAAGCAGCCACCCGGCCACTCTGAGCCACAGGCGCCCAAACACAAACAACGGCGCTTTTCCCTGGAAAACAAAAATCGCCTGCCAACATTTTGATGGCGGATTGCAGGAGCCACTTGGTGCTATCAAACCAGCCCAACTTGGCACTGGTGCCACCATGGGTCTGGTCACCATCCTGCCTATCGTAGCTTTTCAGGAGCCAGCCGGTCACTCCCAGCCATAGACCCCCAGACACAAACCTCGGCCCGTTTCCCTGGCAAACAAAAGTAAGCTGCCCCGATTCTGGATGGCAGATTGCAGGAGCCACTTGGTACTATCAAATCAGCCCAACTTGGCAGTGGTGCCACCATGGGTCTGGTAAACATCCTGCCTATCGTAGCTTTTCAGGAGCCAGACGGTCACTCCCTGCCATAGGCCCCCAGACACAAACCTCGGCCCGTTTCCCTGGCAAACAAAAGTAAACTGCCCCGCTTTTGGATGGCAGATTGCAGGATGCATTTGGTACTATCAAACCTGCCCGACTTGGCACTGGTGCCACCATGAGTCTGGTAACCATCCTGCCTATCGTAGCTTTTCAGTAGCCAGCTGGTCACTCCCAGCCATAGGCCCCCAGACAAATACCTCGGCCCGTTTCCCTGGGAAACAAAGGTAAGCTGTCCCGCTTCTGGATGGCAGATTGCAGGAGCCACTTGGTACTATCAAACCAGCCCAACTTGGCACTGGTGCCACCTTGGGTCTGGGAACCATCCTGCGTATCCTGGGTTCAAAGGAGGCAGCCGGCCACTCCCAGCCACAGGCCTCTAAACAAGAACAACGGCGCTTTTCCCTGGAAAACAAAACTCGCCTGACAACTTTTTGATGGCAGATTGCAGGAGCCACTTGGTACTATCAAACCAGCCCAACTTGACACTGGTGCCACCATGGGTCTGGTCACCATCCTGCGTATCGTAGCTTTTCAGGAGCCAGCCGCTCACTCCCAGCCATAGGCCCCCAGACAAATATCTCGGCCCGTTTCCCTGGCAAACAAAAGTAAGCAGCCCCGCTTCTGGATGGCAGATTGCAGGAGCCACATGGTACTATCAAACCAGGCCAACATGGCACTGGTGCCACCTTGGTTCTGGGAACCATCCTGCCTATCGTGGATTTTCAGGGGCCAGCCGGCCACTCTCAACCATATGCCCCCAAACATATACCATGGCCCTTTTCTCTGGCAAACAAAACTCAACTGCCCCTCTTCTGGATGGCAAATTGCAGGACGCACTTGGTACTACGAAAACAGCCCGACTTGGCACTGATGCCACCTTGGGTCAGGGAACAATCCTGCGTATCGATATTTAAGGAGCCAGCCGGCCACGTCCAGCCATATACCCCCAAAAAAAAACCACGGAACTTTTCTGCAGCAAACAAAAATCCGCTGCCCCCCGTCTGGATGGCAGATTGCAGGAGCTATTTAGTATTATCAAACCAGCCCGACTTGGCACTGGTGCCACCATGAGTTTGGTAACCATCCTGCCTATCGTAGCTTTTCAGTAGCCAGCCAGTCACTCCCAGCCATAGGCCCCCAGACAAATACCTCGGCCCGTTGCCCTGGGAAACAAAATTAAGCTGTCCCGCTTCTGGATGGCAGATTGCAGGAGCCGCTTGGTACTATCAAACCAGCCCAACTTGGCACTGGCGCCACCTTGGCTCTAGGAACCATCCTGCGTATCCTGGGTTCAAAGGAGGCAGCCGGCCACTCCCAGCCACAGGCCTCCAAACACAAACAACGGCGCTATTCCCTGGAAAACAAAACTCGCCTGCCAACTTTTTGATGGCAGATTGCAGGAGCCACTTGGTACTATCAAACCAGCCCAACTTGACACTGGTGCCACCATGGGTCTGGTCACCATCCTGCCTATCGTAGCTTTTCAGGCGCCAGCCGGTCACTCCCAGCCATAGGCCCCCAGTCACAAACCTCGGCCCGTTTCACTGGCAAACAAAAGTAAGCTACCCCGCTTCTGGATGGCAGATTGCAGGAGCCACTTTGTACCATCAAACCAGCCCGACTTGGCACTGGTGCCACCTCTGGTCTGGGAACCATGCTGCGTATCGTGGATTCTAAGGAGCCAGCCGGCCACTCCCAGCCACAGGCCCCCAAACACAAACAACGGCGCTTTTCCCTGGAAAACAAAACTCACCTGCCAACTTTTTGATGGCAGATTGCAGGAGCCACTTGGTACTATCAAACCAGCCCAACTTGGCACTGGTGCCACCATGGGTCTGGTCACCATCCTGCCTATCGTAGCTTTTCAGGAGGCAGCCGGTCACTCCCAGCCATAGGCCCCCAGACACAAAGCTCTGCCCGTTTCCCTGGCAAACAAAAGTAAGCTACCCTGCTTCTGGATGGCAGATTGCAGGAGTCACTTTGCACCATCAAACCAGCCCGACTTGGCACTGGTGCCACCTCTGGTCTGGGACCCATCCTGCGTATCGTGGATTCTAAGGAGACAGCTGGCCACTCCCAGCCACAGGCCCCCAAACACAAACAACGGCGCTTTTCCCTGGAAAACAAAACTCGCTTGCCAACTTTTTGATGGAAGATTGCAGGAGCCACTTGGTACTATCAAACCACCCCAACTTGGCAACAAGTGGTTCCTGCAATCTGACATCCAGAAGCGGGGCAGCTTACTTTTCTTTGCCAGGGAAATGGACCGTTGTTTGTGTATGGAGGCGTATGGCTGGGAGTGGCCGACTGGCTCCTTAAAATCCACGATACGCAGGATGGTTCCCAGACCAGAGGTGGCACCAGTGCCAAGACGGGCTAGTTTGATGGTGCAAAGTGGCTCCTGCAATCTGCCATCCAGAAGCGGGGTAGCTTACTTTTGTTTGCCAGGGAAACGGGCCGAGCTTTTTGTCTGGGGGCCTATGGCTGCGAGTGACCGGCTGGCTCCTGAAAAGCTACGATAGGCAGGATGGTGACCAGACCCATGGTGGCACCAGTGCCAAGTTGGGCTGATTTGATAAAACCAAGTGGCTCCTGCAATCTGCCATCAAAAAGTTGGCAGGAGAGTTTTGTTTTCCAGGGAAAAGCGCCGTTGTTTGTGTTTGGGGGCCTGTGGCTGGGAGTGGCCGGCTGGCTCCTTAGAATCCACGATACGCAGCATGGTATCCAGACCCAAGGTGGCACCAGTGCCAAGTTTTGCTGGTTTGATAGTACCAAGTGGTTCCTGCAATCTGCCATCCAGAAGCAGGGCAGCTTACTTTTGTTTGCCAGGGAAACGGTCCGAGGTATTTGTCTGGGGGCCTATGGCTGGGAGTGACCGGCTGGCTCCTGAAAAGCTACGATAGGCAGGATGGTGACCAGACCCATGCTGGCACCAGTCCCAAGTTGGGCTGATTTGATAGTACCAAGTGGCTCCTGCAATCTGCCGTCAAAATTTGGCAGGCGAGTTTTGTTTTCCAGGGAAAAGCGCCGTTGTTTGTGTTTGGGGGCCTGTGGCTGGGAGTGGCCGGCTGGCTCCTTAGAATCCACGATACGCAGGATGGTTCCCAGACCCAAGGTGGCACCAGTGCCAAGTCGGGTTAGTATGATGGTGCAAAGTGGCTCCTGCAATCTGCCATCCAGAAGCGGGGCAGATTACTTTTGTTTGCCAGGGAAAAGGGCCGAGCTTTGTGTCTCGGGGCCTATGGCTGGGAGTGACCGGCTGGCTCCTGAAAAGCTATGATAGGCAGGATGGTGACCAGACCCATGGTGGCACCAGTGCCAAGTTGGGCTGGTTTGATAGTACCAAGTGGCTCCTGCAATCTGCCATCAAAATGTCGGCAGGCGAGTTTTGTTTTCCAGGGAAAAGCGCCGTTGTTTGTGTTTGGGGGCCTGTGGCTGGGAGTGGCCGGCTGGCTGCTTAGAATCCACGATACGCAGGATGGTTCCCAGACCTGAGGTGGCACCAGTGCCAAGTCGGGCTGGTTTGATAGTACCAAGTGCGTCCTGCAATCTGCCATCCAGAAGCGGGGCAGCTTACTTTTGTTTGCCAGGGAAACGGGCCGAGGTTTTTGTCTGGGGGCCTATGGCTGGGAGTGAGCGGCTGGCTCCTGAAAAGCTACGATAGGCAGAATGGTGAGCAGACCCATGGTGGCACAAGTGCCAAGTTGGGCTGGTTTGATAGCACAAAGTGGCTCCTGCAATATGCCATCAAAAAGTTGGCAGGCGAGTTTTGTTTTCCAGGGAAAAGCGCCGTTGTTTCTGTTTGGGGGCCTATGTCTGGGAGTGGCCGGCTGGCTCCTTAGAATCCACGATACGCAGGATGGTTCCCAGACCAGAGGTGGCACCAGTGCCAAGTCGGGCTGGTTTGATAGTAGCGAGTGCGTCCTACAATCTGCCATCCAGAAGCGGGACAGCTTGCTTTTGTTTGCCAGGGAAACGGGTCGAGATTTGTGTCTGGGGGCCCTATGGCTGGGAGTGACCGGCTAGGTCCTGAAAAGCTAAGGTAGGCAGGATGGTGACCAGACCCATGGTGGCACCAGTGCCAAGTTGGGCTGGTTTGATAGTACCAAGTGGCTCCTGCAATCTGCCATCAAAAAGTTGGCAGGCGAGTTTTGTTTTCCAGGGAAAAGCGCCGTTGTTTGTGTTTGGGGGCCTTTGGCTGGGAGTGGCCGGCTGGCTCCTTAGAATCCACGATACGCAGCATGGTTCCCAGACCAGAGGTGGCACCAGTGCCAAGTCGGGCTGGTTTGATAGTACCAAGTGGTTCCTGCAATCTGCCATCCAGAAGCGGGGCAGCTTACTTTTGTTTGCCAGGGAAAAGGGCAGAGCATTGTGTCTGGGCGCCTATGGCTGGGAGTGACCGGCTGGCTCCTGAAAAGCTACGATAAGCAGGATGGTGACCAGACCCATGGTGGCACCAGTGCCAAGTTGGGCTGATTTGATAGTACCAAGTGGCTCCTGCAATCTGCCATCAAAAAGTTGGCCGGCGAATTATGTTTTCCAGGGAAAAGCGCTGTGGTTTGTGTTTGGGGGCCTGTGGCTGGGAGTGGCCGGCTGGATCCTTATAATCCACGATACGCAGCATGGTTCCCAGACCCAAGGTGGCACCAGTGCCAAGTTGGGCTGGTTTGATAGTGCCAAGTGGCTCTGGCAATCTGCCATCAAAAAGTTGGCAGACGAGTTTTGTTTTCCAGGGAAAAGCGCCGTTGTTTTTGTTTGGGGGCCTGTGGCTGGGAGTGGACGGATGGCTAATTAGAATCCACGATACGCAGGATGGTGACCAGACCTGAGGTGGCACCAGTGCCAAGTCGGGCTAGTTTGATGGTGCAAAGTGCCTCCTGCAATCTGCCATCCAGAAGCGGGGTAGCTTACTTTTGTTTGCCAGGGCAACGGGCCGAGTTTTGTGTCTGGGGGCCTATGGCTGGGAGTGACCGGCTGGCTCCTGAAAAGCTACGATAGGCAGGATGGTGACCAGACCCATGGTGGCACCAGTGCCAAGTTGGGCTGATTTGATAGCAGCAAGTGGCTCCTGCAATCTGCCATCAAAAAGTTGGCAGGCGAGTTTTGTTTTCCAGGGAAAAGCGCCGTTGTTTGTGTCTGGGGGCCTGTGGCTGGAGTGGCCGGCTGGATCCTTACAATGAACGATACGCAGGATGGTTCCCAGACCTGAGGTGGCACCAGTGCCAAGTCGGGCTAGTTTGATGGTGCAAAGTGGCTCCTGCAATCTGCCATCCAGAAGCGGGGTAGCTTACTTTTGTTTGCCAGGGAAACGGGCCGAGGTTTTTCTCTGGGGGCCTACGGCAGGGAGGGACCGGCTGGCTCCTGAAAAGCTACGATAGGCAGGATGGTGACCAGACCCATGGTGGCACCAGTGCCAAGTTGGGCTGATTTGATAGTACCAAGTGGCTCCTGCAATCTGCCGTCAAAATTTGGCAGGCGAGTTTTGTTTTCCAGGGAAAAGCGCCGTTGTTTTTGTTTGGGGGCCTGTGGCTGGGAGTGGCCGGCTGGCTCCTTAGAATCCACGATACGCAGGATGGTTCCCAGACCTGAGGTTGCACCAGTGCCAAGTCGGGCTGGTTTGATAGTACTAAATAGCTCCTGCAATCTGCCATCCAGAAGCGGGGCAGCTTACTTTTGTTTGCCAGGGAAACGGGCCGAGGTTTTTGTCTGGGGGCCTATGGCTGCGAGTGACCGTCTGGCTCCTGAAAAGCTACGATAGGCAGGATGGTGAGCAGACCCATGGTGGCACCAGTGCCAAGTTGAGCTGGTTTGATAGTACCAAGTGGCTCCTGCAATCTGCCATCAAAAAGTTGGCAGGCGAGTTTTGTTTTCCAGGGAAAAGCGCCGTTGTTTGTGTTTGGGTGCCTGTGGCAGGGACTGGCCGGCTGGCTGCTTAGAATCCACGATACGCAGGATGGTTCCCAGATCAGAGGTGGCACCAGTGCCAAGTCGGGCTGGTTTGATAGTACCAAGTGCGTCCTACAATCTGCCATCCAGAAGCGGGGCAGCTTACTTTTGTTTGCCAGGGAAACGGGCCGAGCTTTGTGTCTGGGGGCCTATGGCTGGGAGTGACCGGCTGGCTCCTGAAAAGCTACGATAGGCAGGATGGTGACCAGACCCATGGTGGCACCAGTGCCAAGTTGGGCTGATTTGATAGCAGCAAGTGGCTCCTGCAATCTGCCATCAAAATGTCGGCAGGCGGGTTTGTTTTCCAGGGAAAAGCGCTGTGGTTTGTGTTTGGGGGCCTGTGGCTGGGAGTGACCGGCTGGCTCCTTAGAATCCACGATACGCAGGATGGTTCCCAGACCCAAGGTGGCACCAGTGCCAAGTTGGGCTGGTTTGATAGTACCAAGTGGCTCCTGCAATCTGCCATCCAGAAGCGGGGCAGCTTACTTTTGTTTGCCAGGGAAACGGGCCGAGCTTTGTGTCTGGTGGCCTATGGCTGGGAGTGACCGGCTGGCTCCTGAAAAGCTAAGATAGGCAGGATGGTGACCAGACCCATGGTGGCACCAGTGTCAAGTTGGGCTGGTTTGATAGTACCAAGTGGCTCCTGCAATCTGCCATCAAAAATTTGGCAGGCGAGTTTTGTTTTCCAGGGAAAAGCGCCGTTGTTTTTGTTTGGGGGCCTGTGGCTGGGAGTGGCCGGCTGGCTCCTTAGAATCCACGATACGCAGGATGGTTCCCAGACCAGAGGTGGCACCAGTGCCAAGTCGGGCTGGTTTTATAGTACCAAGTGGTTCCTGCAATCTGCCATCCAGAAGCGGGGCAGCTTACTTTGGTTTGCCAGGGAAAAGGGCAGAGCATTGTGTCTGGGCGCCTATGGCTGGGAGTGACCGGCTGGCTCCTGAAAAGCTACGATAAGCAGGATGGTGACCAGACCCATGGTGGCACTAGTGCCAAGTTGGGCTGGTTTGATAGTACCAAGTGGCTCCTGCAATCTGCCATCAAAAAGTTGGCCGGCGAATTTTGTTTTCCAGGGAAAAGCGCTGTGGTTTGTGTTTGGGGGCCTGTGGCTGGGAGTGGCCGGCTGGCTCCTTATAATCCACGATACGCAGCATGGTTCCCAGACCCAAGGTGGCACCAGTGCCAAGTTGGGCTGGTTTGATAGTACCAAGTGGCTCTGGCAATCTGCCATGAAAAAGTTGGCAGACGAGTTTTGTTTTCCAGGGAAAAGCGCCGTTGTTTTTTTTTGGGGGCCTGTGGCTGGGAGTGGACGGATGGCTAATTAGAATCCATGATAGGCAGGATGGTGACAAGACCCATGGTGGCACCAGTGCCAAGTTGGTCTGATTTGATAAAACCAAGTGGCTCCTGCAATCTCCCATCAAAAAGTTGGCAGGAGAGTTTTGTTTCCCAGGGAAAAGCGCCGTTGTTTGTGTTTGGGGGCCTGTGGCTGGGAGTGGCCGGCTGGCTCCTTAGAATCCACGATACGCAGCATGGTATCCAGACCCAAGGTGGCACCAGTGCCAAGTTTTGCTGGTTTGATAGTACCAAGTGGTTCCTGCAATCTGCCATCCAGACGCAGGGCAGCTTACTTTTGTATGCCAGGGAAACGGGCCGAGGTTTGTGTCTGGGGGCCTATGGCTGGGAGTGACCGGCTGGCTCCTGAAAACTACGATGGGCAGGATGGTGACCAGACCCATGCTGGCACCAGTCCCAAGTTGGGCTGATTTGATAGTACCAAGTGGCTCCTGCAATCTGCCGTCAAAATTTGGCAGGCGAGTTTTGTTTTCCAAGGAAAAGCGCCATTGTTTGTGTTTGGGTGCCTGTGGCTGGGAGTGGCCGGCTGGCTCCTTAGAATCCACGATACGCAGGATGGTTCCCAGACCAGAGGTGGCACCAGTGCCAAGTTGGGCTGGTTTGATAGTACCAAGTGGCTCCTGCAATCTGCCATGCAGAAGCGGGGCAGCTTACTTTTGTTTGCCAGGGAAACGGGCCGAGGTTTTTGTCTGGGGGCCTATGGCTGCGAGTGACCGTCTGGCTCCTGAAAAGCTACGATAGACAGGATGGTGAGCAGACCCATGGTGGCACCAGTGCCAAGTTGAGCTGGTTTGATAGTACCAAGTGGCTCCTGCAATCTGCCATCAAAAAGTTGGCAGGCGAGTTTTGTTTTCCAGGGAAAAGCGCTGTGGTTTGTGTTTGGGGGCCTGTGGCTGGGAGTGGCCGGCTGGCTCCTTATAATCCACGATACGCAGCATGGTTCCCAGACCCAAGGTGGCACCAGTGCCAAGTTGGGCTGGTTTGATAGTACCAAGTGGCTCTGGCAATCTGCCATCAAAAAGTTGGCAGACGAGTTTTGTTTTCCAGGGAAAAGCGCCGTTGTTTTTGTTTGGGGGCCTGTGGCTGGGAGTGGACGGATGGCTAATTAGAATCCACGATAGGCAGGATGGTGACCAGACCCATGGTGGCACCAGTGCCAAGTCAGGCTGGTTTGATAGTACCAAGTGGCTCCGGCAATCTGCCATCCAGAAGCGGGATAACTTACTTTTGTTTGTCAGGGAAACGGGCCGAGCTTTGTGTCTGGGGGCCTATGGCTGGGAGTGACCGGCTGGCTCCTGAAAAGCTACGATAGGCAGGATGGTGACCAGACCCATGGTGGCACCAGTGCCAAGTTGGTCTGATTTGATAAAACCAAGTGGCTCCTGCAATCTCCCATCAAAAAGTTGGCAGGAGAGTTTTGTTTCCCAGGGAAAAGCGCTGTTGTTTGTGTTTGGGGGCCTGTGGCTGGGAGTGGCCGGCTGGCTCCTTAGAATCCACGATACGCAGCATGGTATCCAGACCCAAGGTGGCACCAGTGCCAAGTTTTGCTGGTTTGATAGTACCAAGTGGTTCCTGCAATCTGCCATCCAGAAGCAGGGCAGCTTACTTTTGTATGCCAGGGAAACGGGCCGAGGTTTTTGTCTGGGGGCCTATGGCTGGGAGTGACCGGCTGGCTCCTGAAAAGCTACGATAGGCAGGATGGTGACCAGACCCATGGTGGCACCAGTCCCAAGTTGGGCTGATTTGATAGTAACAAGTGGCTCCTGCAATCTGCCGTCAAAATTTGGCAGGCGAGTTTTGTTTTCCAGGGAAAAGCGCCGTTGTTTGTGTTTGGGGGCCTGTGGCTGGGAGTGGCCGGCTGGCTCCTTAGAATCCACGATACGCAGGATGGTTCCCAGACCTGAGGTGGCACCAGTGCCAAGTCGGGCTGGTTTGATACTACTAAATAGCTCCTGCAATCTGCCATGCAGAAGCGGGGCAGCTTACTTTTGTTTGCCAGGGAAACGGGCCGAGGTTTGTGTCTGGGGGCCTATGGCTGCGAGTGACCGTCTGGCTCCTGAAAAGCTACGATAGGCAGGATGGTGAGCAGACCCATGGTGGCACCAGTGCCAAGTTGAGCTGGTTTGATAGTACCAAGTGGCTCCTGCAATCTGCCATCAAAAAGTTGGCAGGCGAGTTTTGTTTTCCAGGGAAAAGCGCCGTTGTTTGTGTTTGGGTGCCTATGGCTGGGAGTGGCCGGCTGGCTCCTTAGAATCCACGATACGCACCATGGTTCCCAGAGCAGAGGTGGCACCAGTGCCAAGTCGGGCTGGTTTGATAGTACCAAGTGCGTCCTACAATCTGCCATCCAGAAGCGGGGTAGCTTACTTTTGTTTGCCAGGGAAACGAGCCGAGCTTTGTGTCTGGGGGCCTATGGCTGGGAGTGACCGGCTGGCTCCTGAAAAGCTACGATAGGCAGGATGGTGACCAGACCCATGGTGGCACCAGTGCCAAGTTGGGCTGATTTGATAGTACCAAGTGGCTCCTGCAATCTGCCATCAAAATGTAGGCAGGCGGGTTTTGTTTTCCAGGGAAAAGCGCTGTGGTTTGTGTTTGGGGGCCTGTGGCTGGGAGTGACCGGCTGGCTCCTTAGAATCCACGATACGCAGGATGGTTCCCAGACCCAAGGTGGCACCAGTGCCAAGTTGGGCTGGTTTGATAGTACCAAGTGGCTCCTGCAATCTGCCATCCAGAAGCGGGGCAGCTTACTTTTGTTTGCCAGGGAAACGGGCCGAGGTTTGTGTCTGGGGGCCTATGGCTGGGAGTGACCGGCTGGCTCCTGAAAAGCTAAGATAGGCAGGATGGTGACCAGACCCATGGTGGCACCAGTGCCAAGTTGGGCTGGTTTGATAGTACCAAGTGGCTCCTGCAATCTGCCATCAAAATGTTGGCAGGCGAGTTTTGTTTTCCAGGGAAAAGCGCCGTTGTGTTTGTTTGGGGGCCTGTGGCTGGGAGTGGCCGGCTGGCTCCTTAGAATCCACGATACGCAGCATGGTTCCCAGACCAGAGGTGGCACCAGTGCCAAGTTGGGCTGGTTTGATAGTACCAAGTGCGTCCTGCAATCTGCCATCCAGAAGCGGGGTAGCTTACTTTTGTTTGCCAGGGAAACGGGCCGAGGTTTGTGTCTCGGGGCCTATGGCTGGGAGTGACCGGCTGGCTCCTGAAAAGCTACGATAGGCAGGATGGTGACCAGACTCATGGTGGCACCAGTGCCAAGTTGGGCTGGTTTGATAGTACCAAGTGGCTCCTGCAATCTGCCATCAAGAAGTTGGCAGGCGAGTTTGTTATCCAGGGAAATGCGCCGTTGTTTGTGTTTGGGGGCCTGTGGCTGGGAGTGGCCGGCTGGCTCCTTAGAATCCACGATACGCAGGATGGTTCCCAGACCAGAGGTGGCACCAGTGCCAAGTCGGGCTGGTATGATGGTGAAAAGTGGCTCCTGCAATCTGCCATCCAGTAGCGGAATAACTTACTTTTGTTTGCCAGGGAAACGGTCCGAGCATTTTGTCTGGGGGCCTATGGCTGGGAGTGACCGGCTGGCTCCTGAAAATCTACGATAGGCAGGATGGTGACCAGACCCATGGTGGCACCAGTGTCAAGTTGGGCTGGTTTGATAGTACCCAGTGGCTCCGGCAATCTCCCATCAAAATTTGGCAGGCGAGTTTTGTTTTCCAGGGAAAAGCGCCGTTGTTTTTGTTTGGGGGCCTGTGGCTGGGAGTGGACGGATGGCTAATTAGAATCCACGATACGCAGGATGGTTCCCAGACCAGAGGTGGCACCAGTGCCAAGTCGGGCTGGTTTGATGGTGCAAAGTGGCTCCTGCAATGTGCCATCCAGAAGCGGGGTAGCTTACTTTTGTTTGCCAGGGAAACGGGCCGAGGTTTTTGTCTGGGGGCCTATGGCTTGGAGTGACCGGCTGGCTCCTGAAAAGCTACGATAGGCAGGATGGTGACCAGACCCATGGTGGCACCAGTGCCAAGTTGGGCTGGTTTGATAGTACCAAGTGGCTCCTGCAATCTGCCATCAAAATGTTGGCAGGCGAGTTTTGTTTTCCAGGGAAAAGCGCCGTTGTTTGTGTTTGGGGGCCTGTGGCTGGGAGTGGCCGGGTGGCTGCTTAGAATCCACGATACGCAGGATGGTTCCCAGACCAGAGGTGGCACCAGTGCCAAGTCGGGCTGGTTTGATAATACCTAGTGGATCCTGCAATCTGCCATCCAGAAGCGGGACAGCTTACTTTTGTTTGCCAGGGAAACGGGCCGAGCTTTGTGTCACGGGGCCTATGGCTGGGAGTGACCGTCTAGGTCCTGAAAAGCTACGATAGGCAGGATGGTGACCAGACCCATGGTGGCACCAGTGCCAAGTTGGGCTGGTTTGATAGTACCAAGTGGCTCCTGCAATCTGCCATCCAAAAGTTGGCAGGCGAGTTTTGTTTTCCAGGGAAAAGCGCCGTTGTTTGTGTTTGGAGGCCTGTGGCTGGGAGTGGCCGGCTTGCTAATTGGAATCCACGATACACAGCATGGTTCCCAGACCAGAGGTGGCACCAGTGCCAAGTTGGGCTGGTTTGATGGTGCAAAGTGGCTCCTGCAATCTGCCATCCAGAAGCGGGGCAGCTTACTTTTGTTTGCCAGGGAAACGGGCCGAGGTTTTTCTCTGGGGGCCTATGGCTGGGAGTGACCGGCTGGCGCCTGAACACCTACGATAGGCAGGATGGTGACCAGACCCATGGTGGCACCAGTGCCAAGATGGGCTGATTTGATAGTAGCAAGCGGCTCCTGCAATCTGCCATCAAAATGTTGGCAGGCGAGTTTTGTTTTCCAGGGAAAAGCGCCGTTGTTTGTGTTTGGGGGCCTGTGGCTGGGAGTGGACGGCTGGCTCCTTAGAATCCACGATACGCAGCATGGTTCCCAGACCAGAGGTGGCACCAGTGCCAAGTCGGGCTGGTTTGATAGTACCAAGTGGCTCCGGAAATCTGCCATCCAGAAGCGGGGAAGCTTACTTTTGTTTGCCAGGGAAACGGGCCGAGCTTTGTGTCTGGGCGCCTATGGCTGGGAGTGACCTGCTAGGTCCTGAAAGCTACGATAGGCAGGATGGTGACCAGACCCATGGTGGCACCAGTGCCAAGTTGGGCTGATTTGACAGTACCAAGTGGCTCCTGCAATCTGCCATCTAAAAGTTGGCAGGCGAGTTTTGTTTTCCAGGGAAAAGCGCCGTTGTTTGTGTCTGGGGGCCTGTGGCTGGAGTGGCCGGCTGGCTCCTTAGAATGAACGATACGCAGGATGGTTCCCAGACCTGAGGTGGCACCAGTGCCAAGTCGGGCTAGTTTGATGGTGCAAAGTGGCTCCTGCAATCTGCCATCCAGAAGCGGGGTAGCTTACTTTTGTTTGCCAGGGAAACGGGCCGAGGTTTGTGTCTGGGGGCCTATGGCAGGGAGGGACCGGCTGGCTCCTGAAAAGCTACGATAGGCAGGATGGTGACCAGACCCATGGTGGCACCAGTGCCAAGTTGGGCTGATTTGATAGTAGCAAGTGGCTCCTGCAATCTGCCATCAAAATATTGGCAGGCGAGTTTTGTTTTCCAGGGAAAAGCGCCGTTGTTTGTGTTTGGGGGCCTGTGGCTGGGAGTGACCGGCTGGCTCCTTAGAATCCACGATACGCAGGATGGTTCCCAGACCCAAGGTGGCACCAGTGCCAAGTCGGGCTGGTTTGATAGTACCAAGTGGTTCCTGCAATCTGCCATCCAGAAGCGGGGCAGCTTACTTTGTTTGCCAGGGAAACGGGCCGAGCTTTTTGTCTGGGCGCCTATGGCTTGGAGTGACCGGCTAGGTCCTGAAAAGCTACGATAGGCAGGATGGTGACCAGATCCATGGTGGCACCAGTGCCAAGTTGGGCTGGTTTGATAGTACCAAGTGGCTCCTGCAATCTGCCATCAAAAAGTTGGCAGGCGAGTTTTGTTTTCCAGGGAAAAGCGCCGTTGTTTGTGTTTGGGGGCCTGTGGCTGGGAGTGGACGGATGGCTCCTTAGAACCACGATACGCAGGATGGTTCCCAGACCAGAGGTGGCACCAGTGCCAAGTCGGGCTGGTTTGATAGTACCAAGTTGTTCCTGCAATCTGCCATCCAGAAGCGGGGCAGCTTACTTTTGTATGCCAGGGAAACGGGCCGAGGTTTTTGTCTGGGGGCCTATAGCTGGGAGTGACCGTCTGGCTCCTGAAAAGCTACGATAGGCAGGATGGTGACCAAACGCATGGTGGCACCAGTGCCAAGTTGGGCTGATTTGATAGTACCAAGTGGCTCCTGCAATCTGCCATCAAAATGTTGGCAGGCGAGTTTTGTTTTCCAGGGAAAAGCGCCGTTGTTTGTGTTTGGGGGCCTGTGGCTGGGAGTGGCCGGCTGGCTCCTTAGAATCCACGATACGCAGGATGGTTCCCAGACCACAGGTGGCACCAGTGCCAAGTCGGGCTGGTTTGATACTACCTAGTGCGTCCTGCAATCTGCCATCCAGAAGCGGGGCAGCTTACTTTTGTTTGCCAGGGAAACGGGGCGAGGTTTGTGTCTGGGGGCCTATGGCTGCGAGTGACCGGCTGGCTCCTGAAAAGCTACGATAGGCAGGATGGTGACCAGACCCATGGTGGCACCAGTGCCAAGTTGGGCTGGTTTGATAGTACCAAGTGGCTCCTGCAATCTGCCATCAAAAAGTTGGCAGGCGAGTTTTGTTTTCCAGGGAAAAGCGCCGTTGTTTGTGTTTGGGGGCCTGTGTCTGGGAGTAGACGGATGGCTCCTTAGAATCCACGATACGCAGCATGGTTCCCAGACCAGAGGTGGCACCAGTGCCAAGTCGGGCTAGTTTGATGGGGCAAAGTGGCTCCTGCAATCTGCCATCCAGAAGCGGGGTAGCTTACTTTTGTTTGCCAGGGAAACGGGCCGAGGTTTGTGTCTGGGGGCCTATGGCTGGGAGTGACCGGCTGGCTCCTGAAAAGCTAAGATAGGCAGGATGGTGACCAGACCCATGGTGGCACCAGTGCCAAGTTGGGCTGATTTGATAGTACCAAGTGGCTCCTGCAATCTGCCATGAAAAAGTTGGCAGGCGAGTTTTGTTTTCCAGGGAAAAGCGCCGTTGTTTCTGTTTGGGGGCCTGTGGCTGGGAGTGGCCGGCTGGCTCCTTAGAATCCACGATACGCGGCATGGTTCCCAGACCAGAGGTGGCACCAGTGCCAAGTTGGGCTGGTTTGATAGTACCAAGTGCGTCCTGCAATCTGCCATCCAGAAGCGGGGCAGCTTACTTTTGTTTGCCAGGGATACGGGCCGAGGTTTGTGTCTCAGGGCCTATGGCTGGGAGTGACCGCCTGGCTCCTGAAAAGCTACGATAGGCAGGATGGTGACCAGACCCATGGTGGCACCAGTGCCAAGTTGGGCTGGTTTGATAGTACCAAGTGGCTCCTGCAATCTGCCATCAAAAAGTTGACAGGCGAGTTTGTTATCCAGGGAAAAGCGCCGTTGTTTGTGTTTGGGGGCCTGTGGCAGGGAGTGGCCGGCTGGCTCCTTAGAATCCACGATACGCAGGATGGTTCCCAGACCAGAGGTCGCACCAGTGCCAAGTCGGGCTGGTTTGATGGTGAAAAGTGGCTCCTGAAATCTGCCATCCAGAAGCGGGATAACTTACTTTTGTTTGCCAGGGAAACGGGCCGAGGTTTTTCTCTGGGGGCCTATGGCAGGGAGGGACCGGCTGGCTCCTGAAAAGCTACGATAGGCAGGATGGTGACCAGACCCATGGTGGCACCAGTGCCAAGTTGGGCTGATTTGATAGTACCAAGTGGCTCCTGCAATCTGCCATCAAAATGTTGGCAGGCGAGTTTTGTTTTCCAGGGAAAAGTGCCGTTGTTTGTGTTTGGGGGCCTGTGGGTGGGAGTGACCGGCTGGCTCCTTAGAATCCACGATACGCAGGATGGTTCCCAGACCAGAGGTCGCACCAGTGCCAAGTTGGGCTGGTTTGATAGTACCAAGTAGTTCCTGCAATCTGCCATCCAGAAGCGGGGCAGCTTACTTTTGTTTGCCAGGGAAACGGGCCGAGGTTTTTCTCTGGGGGCCTATGGCTTGGAGTGACCGGCTAGGTCCTGAAAAGCTACGATAGGCAGGATGGTGACCAGATCCATGGTGGCACCAGTGCCAAGTTGGGCTGGTTTGATAGTACCAAGTGGCTCCTGCAATCTGCCATCAAAAAGTTGGCAGGCGAGTTTTGTTTTCCAGGGAAAAGCGCCGTTGTTTGTGTCTGGGGGCCTGTGGCTGGGAGTGACCGGCTGGCTGCTTAGAATCCACGATACGCAGGATGGTTCCCAGACCAGAGGTGGCACCAGTGCCAAGTCGGGCTGGTTTGATGGTGAAAAGTGGCTCCTGCAATCTGCCATCCAGAAGCGGGATAACTTACTTTTGTTTGCCAGGGAAACGGGCCGAGGTTTGTGTCTGGGGGCCTATGGCTGGGAGTGACCGGCTGGCTCCTGAAAAGCTACGATAGGCAGGATGGTGACCAGACCCATGGTGGCACCAGTGCCAAGTTGGGCTGGTTTGATAGTACCAAGTGGCTCCTGCAATCTGCCATCAAAAAATTGGCAGGCGAGTTTTGTTTTCCAGGGAAAAGCGCCGTTGTTTTTGTTTGGGGGCCTGTGGCTGGGAGTGGCCGGCTGGCTCCTTAGAATCCACGATACGCAGGATGGTTCCCAGACCAGAGGTGGCACCAGTGCCAAGTCGGGCTAGTTTGATGGTGCAAAGTGGCTCCTGCAATCTGCCATCCAGAAGCGGGGCAGCTTACTTTTGTTTGCCAGGGAAACGGGCCGAGTATTGTTTCTGGGGGCCTATGGCTGCGAGTGACCGGCTGGCTCCTGAAAAGCTACGATAGGCAGGATGGTGACCAGACCCATGGTGGCACCAGTGCCAAGTTGGGCTGGTTTGATAGTACCAAGTGGCTCCTGCAATCTGCCATCAAAAAGTTGGCAGGCGAGTTTTGTTTTCCAGGGAAAAGCGCCGTTGTTTGTGTTTGGGGGCCTGTGGCTGGGAGTGGACGGATGGCTCCTTAGAACCACGATACGCAGGATGGTTCCCAGACCAGAGGTGGCACCAGTGCCAAGTCGGGCTGGTTTGATTCTACGAAGTGGTTCCTGCAATCTGCCATCCAGAAGCGGGGCAGCTTACTTTTGTTTGCCAGGGAAACGGGCCGAGGTTTGTGTCTGGGGGCCTATGGCTGGGAGTGACCGCCTGGCTCCTGAAAAGCTACGATAGGCAGGATGGTGACCAGACCCATGGTGGCACCAGTGCCAAGTTGGGCTGGTTTGATAGTACCAAGTGGCTCCTGCAATCTGCCATCAAAATGTTGGCAGGCGAGTTTGTTATCCAGGGAAAAGCGCCGTTGTTTGTGTTTGGGGGCCTGTGGCTGGGAGTGGCCGGCTGGCTCCTTAGAATCCACGATACGCAGGATGGTTCCCAGACCAGAGGTGGCACCAGTGCCAAGTCGGGCTGGTTTGATGGTGAAAAGTGGCTCCTGCAATCTGCCATCCAGAAGCGGGATAACTTACTTTTGTTTGCCAGGGAAACGGGCCGAGGTTTGTGTCTGGGGGCCTATGGCTGGGAGTGACCGGCTGGCTCCTGAAAAGCTACGATAGGCAGGATGGTGACCAGACCCATGGTGGCACCAGTGCCAAGTTTCGCTGGTTTGATAGTACCAAGTGGCTCCTGCAATCTGCCATCAAAATATTGGCAGGCGAGTTTTGTTTTCCAGGGAAAAGTGCCGTTGTTTGTGTTTGGGGGCCTGTGGGTGGGAGTGACCGGCTGGCTCCTTAGAATCCACGATACGCAGGATGGTTCCCAGACCAGAGGTCGCACCAGTGCCAAGTCGGGCCAGTTTGATGGTGCAAAGTGGCTCCTGCAATCTGCCATCCAGAAGCGGGGTAGCTTACTTTTGTTTGCCAGGGAAACGGGCCGAGTTTTGTGTCTGGGGGCCTATGGCTGCGAGTGACCGGCTGGCTCCTGAAAAGCTATGATAGGCAGGATGGTGACCAGACCCATGGTGGCACCAGTGCCAAGTTGGGCTGATTTGATAGTACCAAGTGGCTCCTGCAATCTGCCATCAAAAAGTTGGCAGGCGAGTTTTGTTTTCCAGGGAAAAGCGCCGTTGTTTGTGTCTGGGGGCCTGTGGCTGGGAGTGGCCGGCTGGCTCCTTACAATGAACGATACGCAGGATGGTTCCCAGACCTGAGGTGGCACCAGTGCCAAGTCGGGCTAGTTTGATGGTGCAAAGTGGCTCCTGCAATCTGCCATCCCGAAGCGGGGTAGCTTACTTTTGTTTGCCAGGGAAACGGGCCGAGGTTTTTCTCTGGGGGCCTATGGCAGGGAGGGACCGGCTGGCTCCTGAAAAGCTACGATAGGCAGGATGGTGACCAGACCCATGGTGGCACCAGTGCCAAGTTGGGCTGATTTGATAGTAGCAAGTGGCTCCTGCAATCTGCCATCAAAATGTTGGCAGGCGAGTTTTGTTTTCCAGGGAAAAGCGCCGTTGTTTGTGTTTGGTGGCCTGTGGCTGGGAGTGACCGGCTGGCTCCTTAGAATCCACGATACGCAGGATGGTTCCCAGACCCAAGGTGGCACCAGTGCAAAGTTGGGCTGGTTTGATAGTACCAAGTGGTTCCTGCAATCTGCCATCCAGAAGCGGGGCAGCTTACTTTTGTTTGCCAGGGAAACGGGCCGAGGTTTTTCTCTGGGGGCCTATGGCTTGGAGTGACCGGCTAGGTCCTGAAAAGCTACGATAGGCAGGATGGTGACCAGATCCATGGTGGCACCAGTGCCAAGTTGGGCTGGTTTGATAGTAGCAAGTGGCTCCTGCAATCTGCCATCAAAAAGTTGGCAGGCGAGTTTTGTTTTCCAGGGAAAAGCGCTGTGGTTTGTGTTTGGGGGCCTGTGGCTGGGAGTGGCCGGCTGGCTCCTTAGAATCCACGATACGCAGGATGGTTCCCAGACCAGAGGTGGCACCAGTGCCAAGTCGGGCTAGTTTGATGGTGCAAAGTGGCTCCTGCAATCTGCCATCCAGAAGCGGGGCAGCTTACTTTTGTTTGCCAGGGAAACGGGCCGAGTATTGTTTCTGGGGGCCTACGGCTGCGAGTGACCGGCTGGCTCCTGAAAAGCTACGATAGGCAGGATGGTGACCAGACCCATGGTGGCACCAGTGCCAAGTTGGGCTGATTTGATAGTACCTAGTGGCTCCTGCAATCTGCCATCAAAAAGTTGGCAGGCGAGTTTTGTTTTCCAGGGAAAAGCGCCGTTGTTTGTGTTTGGGGGCCTGTGGCTGGGAGTGGACGGATGGCTCCTTAGAATCCACGATACGCAGGATGGTTCCCAGACCAGAGGTGGCACCAGTGCCAAGTCGGGCTGGTTTGATACTACCAAGTGCGTCCTGCAATCTGCCATCCAGAAGCGGGGCAGCTTACTTTTGTTTGCCAGGGAAACGGGCTGAGGTTTGTGTCTGGGGGCCTATGGCTGCGAGTGACCGGCTGGCTCCTGAAAAGCTACGATAGGCAGGATGGTGACCAGACCCATGGTGGCACCAGTGCCAAGTTGGGCTGGTTTGATAGTACCAAGTGGCTCCTGCAATCAGCCATCAAAATGTTGGCAGGCGAGTTTTGTTTTCCAGGGAAAAGTGCCGTTGTTTGTGTTTGGGGGCCTGTGGGTGGGAGTGACCGGCTGGCTCCTTAGAATCCACGATACGCAGGATGGTTCCCAGACCAGAGGTCGCACCAGTGCCAAGTCGGGCCAGTTTGATGGTGCAAAGTGGCTCCTGCAATCTGCCATCCAGAAGCGGGGTAGCTTACTTTTGTTTGCCAGGGAAACGGGCCGAGTTTTGTGTCTGGGGGCCTATGGCTGCGAGTGACCGGCTGGCTCCTGAAAAGCTATGATAGGCAGGATGGTGACCAGATCCATGGTGGCACCAGTGCCAAGTTGGGCTGATTTGATAGTACCAAGTGGCTCCTGCAATCTGCCATCAAAAAGTTGGCAGGCGAGTTTTGTTTTCCAGGGAAAAGCGCCGTTGTTTGTGTCTGGGGGCCTGTGGCTGGGAGTGGCCGGCTGGCTCCTTACAATGAACGATACGCAGGATGGTTCCCAGACCTGAGGTGGCACCAGTGCCAAGTCGGGCTAGTTTGATGGTGCAAAGTGGCTCCTGCAATCTGCCATCCAGAAGCGGGGCAGCTTACTTTTGTTTGCCAGGGAAACGGGCCGATGTTTTTCTCTGGGGGCCTATGGCAGGGAGGGACCGGCTGGCTCCTGAAAAGCTACGATAGGCAGGATGGTGACCAGACCCATGGTGGCACCAGTGCCAAGTTGGGCTGCTTTGATAGTAGCAAGTGGCTCCTGCAATCTGCCATCAAAATGTTGGCAGGCGAGTTTTGTTTTCCAGGGAAAAGCGCCGTTGTTTGTGTTTGGTGGCCTGTGGCTGGGAGTGACCGGCTGGCTCCTTAGAATCCACGATACGCAGGATGGTTCCCAGACCCAAGGTGGCACCACTGCCAAGTTGGGCTGGTTTGATAGTACCAAGTGGTTCCTGCAATCTGCCATCCAGAAGCGGGGCAGCTTACTTTTGTTTGCCAGGGAAACGGGCCGAGGTTTTTCTCTGGGGGCCTATGGCTTGGAGTGACCGGCTAGGTCCTGAAAAGCTACGATAGGCAGGATGGTGACCAGATCCATGGTGGCACCAGTGCCAAGTTGGGCTGGTTTGATAGTACCAAGTGGCTCCTGCAATCTGCCATCAAAAAGTTGGCAGGCGAGTTTTGTTTTCCAGGGAAAAGCGCTGTGGTTTGTGTTTGGGGGCCTGTGGCTGGGAGTGGCCGGCTGGCTCCTTAGAATCCACGATACGCAGGATGGTTCCCAGACCAGAGGTCGCACCAGTGCCAAGTCGGGCTGGTTTGATGGTGAAAAGTGGCTCCTGCAATCTGCCATCCAGAAGCGGGATAACTTACTTTTGTTTGCCAGGGAAACGGGCCAAGGTTTTTGTCTGGGGGCCTATGGCTGGGAGTGACCGGCTGGCTCCTGAAAAGCTACGATAGGCAGGATGGTGACCAGACCCATGGTGGCACCAGTGTCAAGTTGGGCTGGTTTGATAGTACCAAGTGGCTCCGGCAATCTGCCATCAAAATTTGGCAGGCGAGGTTTGTTTTCCAGGGAAAAGCGCCGTTGTTTTTGTTTGGGGGCCTGTGGGTGGGAGTGGCCAGATGGCTAATTAGAATCCACGATACGCAGCATGGTTCCCAGACCTGAGGTGGCACCAGTGCCAAGTCGGGCTGGTTTGATACTATCAAGTGCGTCCTGCAATCTGCCATCCAGAAGCGGGGTAGCTTACTTTTGTTTGCCAGGGAAACGGGCCGAGGTTTGTGTCTGGGGGCCTATGGCTGGGAGTGACCGGCTGGCTCCTGAAAAGCTACGATAGGCAGGATGGTGACCAGACCCATGGTGGCACCAGTGCCAAGTTGGGCTGGTTTGATAGTACCAAGTGGCTCCTGCAATCTGCCATCAAAAAATTGGCAGGCGAGTTTTGTTTTCCAGGGAAAAGCGCCGTTGTTTTTGTTTGGGGGCCTGTGGGTGGGAGTGGCCGGCTGGCTCTTTAGAATCCACGTTACGCAGCATGGTTCCCAGACCAGAGGTGGCACCAGTGCCAAGTCGGGCTAGTTTGATGGTGCAAAGCGGCTCCTGCAATCTGCCATCCAGAAGCGGGGCAGCTTACTTTTGTTTGCCAGGGAAACGGGCCGAGTATTGTTTCTGGGGGCCTACGGCTGCGAGTGACCGGCTGGCTCTTGAAAAGCTACGATAGGCAGGATGGTGACCAGACCCATGGTGGCACCAGTGCCAAGTTGGGCTGATTTGATAGTACCAAGTGGCTCCTGCAATCTGCCATCAAAAAGTTGGCAGGCGAGTTTTGTTTTCCAGGGAAAAGCGCCGTTGTTTGTGTTTGGGGGCCTGTGGCTGGGAGTGGACGGATGGCTCCTTAGAACCACGATACGCAGGATGGTTCCCAGACCAGAGGTGGCACCAGTGCCAAGTCGGGCTGGTTTGATAGTACCAAGTGGTTCCTGCAATCTGCCATCCAGAAGCGGGGCAGCTTACTTTTGTATGCCAGGGAAACGGGCCGAGGTTTTTGTCTGGAAGCCTATAGCTGGGAGTGACCGGCTGGCTCCTGAAAAGCTACGATAGGCAGGATGGTGACCAAACGCATGGTGGCACCAGTGCCAAGTTGGGCTGATTTGATAGTACCAAGTGGCTCCTGCAATCTGCCATCAAAATGTTGGCAGGCGAGTTTTGTTTTCCAGGGAAAAGCGCCGTTGTTTGTGTTTGGGGGCCTGTGGCTGGGAGTGGCCGGCTGGCTGCTTAGAATCCAGGATACGCAGGATGGTTGCCAGACCAGAGGTGGCACCAGTGCCAAGTCGGGCTGGTTTGATACTACCAAGTGCGTCCTGCAATCTGCCATCCAGAAGCGGGGCAGCTTACTTTTGTTTGCCAGGGAAACGGGCCGAGGTTTGTGTCTGGGGGCCTATGGCTGGGAGTGACCGGCTGGCTCCTGAAAAGCTACGATAGGCAGGATGGTGACCAGACCCATGGTGGCACCAGTGCCAAGTTGGGCTGGTTTGATAGTACCAAGTGGCTCCTGCAATCTGCCATCAAAATGTTGGCAGGCGAGTTTTGTTTTCCAGGGAAAAGCGCCGTTGTTTGTGTTTGGGGGCCTGTGGCTGGGAGTGGACGGATGGCTCCTTAGAATCCACGATACACAGCATGGTTCCCAGACCAGAGGTGGCACCAGTGACAAGTGGGGCTAGTTTGATGGTGCAAAGTGGCTCCTGCAATCTGCCATCCAGAAGCGGGGCAGCTTACTTTTGTTTGCCAGGGAAACGGGCCGAGGTTTGTGTCTGGGGGCCTATGGCTGGGAGTGACCGGCTGGCTCCTGAAAAGCTACGATAGGCAGGATGGTCACCAGACCCATGGTGGCACCAGTGCCAAGTTGGGCTGATTTGATAGTACCAAGTGGCTCCTGCAATCTGCCATCAAAAAGTTGTCAGGCGAGTTTTGTTTTCCAGGGAAAAGCGCCGTTGTTTGTGTTTGGGGGCCTGTGGCTGGGAGTGGACGGCTGGCTCCTTAGAATCCACGATACGCAGGATGGTTCCCAGACCAGAGGTGGCACCAGTGCCAAGTTGGGCTGGTTTGATAGTACCAAGTGCGTCCTGCAATCTACCATCCAGAAGCGGGGCAGCTTACTTTTGTTTGCCAGGGAAACGGGCCGAGGTTTGTGTCTCAGGGCCTATGGCTGGGAGTGACCGGCTGGCTCCTGAAAAGCTACGATAGGCAGGATGGTGACCAGACCCATGGTGGCACCAGTGCCAAGTTGGGCTGGTTTGATAGTACCAAGTGGCTCCTGCAATCTGCCATCAAAAAGTTGGCAGGCGAGTTTGTTATCCAGGGAAAAGCGCTGTTGTTTGTGTTTGGGGGCCTCTGGCTGGGAGTGGCCGGCTGGCTCCTTAGAATCCATGATACGCAGGATGGTTCCCAGACCAGAGGTGGCACCAGTGCCAAGTCGGGCTGGTTTGATGGTGAAAAGTGGCTCCTGCAATCTGCCATCCAGAAGCGGGATGACTTACTTTTGTTTGCCAGGGAAACGGGCCGAGGTTTTTGTCTGGGGGCCTATGGCTGGGAGTGACCGGCTGGCTCCTGAAAAGCTACGATAGGCAGGATGGTGACCAGACCCATGGTGGCACCAGTGCCAAGTTGGGCTGGTTTGATAGTACCAAGTGGCTCCTGCAATCTGCCATCAAAATGTTGGCAGGCGAGTTTTGTTTTCCAGGGAAAAGTGCCGTTGTTTGTGTTTGGGGGCCTGTGGGTGGGAGTGACCGGCTGGCTCCTTAGAATCCACGATACGCAGGATGGTTCCCAGACCAGAGGTCGCACCAGTGCCAAGTCTGGCCAGTTTGATGGTGCAAAGTGGCTCCTGCAATCTGCCATCCAGAAGCGGGTTAGCTTACTTTTGTTTGCCAGGGAAACGGGCCGAGTTTTGTGTCTGGGGGCCTATGGCTGCGAGTGACCGGCTGGCTCCTGAAAAGCTACGATAGGCAGGATGGTGACCAGACCCATGGTGGCACCAGTGCCAAGTTGGGCTGATTTGATAGTACCAAGTGGCTCCTGCAATCTGCCATCAAAATGTTGGCAGGCGAGTTTTGTTTTCCAGGGAAAAGCGCCGTTGTTTGTGTCTGGGGGCCTGTGGCTGGGAGTGGCCGGCTGGCTCCTTACAATGAACGATACGCAGGATGGTTCCCAGACCTGAGGTGGCACCAGTGCCAAGTCGGGCTAGTTTGATGGTGCAAAGTGGCTCCTGCAATCTGCCATCCAGAAGCGGGGTAGCTTACTTTTGTTTGCCAGGGAAACGGGCCGAGTTTTGTGTCTGGGGGCCTATGGCTGCGAGTGACCGGCTGGCTCCTGAAAAGCTACGATAGGCAGGATGGTGACCAGACCCATGGTGGCACCAGTGCCAAGTTGGGCTGATTTGATAGTAGCAAGTGGCTCCTGCAATCTGCCATCTAAATGTTGGCAGGCGAGTTTTGTTTTCCAGGGAAAAGCGCCGTTGTTTGTGTTTGGTGGCCTGTGGCTGGGAGTGACCGGCTGGCTCCTTAGAATCACCGATACGCAGGATGGTTCCCAGACCCAAGGTGGCACCAGTGCCAAGTTGGGCTGGTTTGATAGTACCAAGTGGTTCCTGCAATCTGCCATCCAGAAGCGAGGCAGCTTACTTTTGTTTGCCAGGGAAACGGGCCGAGGTTTTTCTCTGGGGGCCTATGGCTTGGAGTGACCGGCTAGGTCCTGAAAAGCTACGATAGGCAGGATGGTGACCAGATCCATGGTGGCACCAGTGCCAAGTTGGGCTGGTTTGATAGTACCAAGTGGCTCCTGCAATCTGCTATCAAAATGTTGGCAGGCGAGTTTGTTATCCAGGGAAAAGTGCCGTTGTTTGTGTTTGGGGGCCTCTGGCTGGGAGTGGCCGGCTGGCTCCTTAGAATCCATGATACGCAGGATGGTTCCCAGACCAGAGGTGGCACCAGTGCCAAGTCGGGCTGGTTTGATGGTGAAAAGTGGCTCCTGCAATCTGCCATCCAGAAGCGGGATAACTTACTTTTGTTTGCCAGGGAAACGGGCCGAGGTTTTTGTCTGGGGGCCTATGGCTGGGAGTGAGCGGCTGGCTCCTGAAAAGCTACGATAGGCAGGATGGTGACCAGACCCATGGTGGCACCAGTGCCAAGTTGGGCTGGTTTGATAGTACCAAGTGGCTCCTGCAATCTGCCATCAAAAAGTTGGCAGGCGAGTTTTGTTTTCCAGGGAAAAGTGCCGTTGTTTGTGTTTGGGGGCCTGTGGGTGGGAGTGACCGGCTGGCTCCTTAGAATCCACGATACGCAGGATGGTTCCCAGACCAGAGGTGGCACCAGTGCCAAGTCGGGCTGGTTTGATACTACCAAGTGCGTCCTGCAATCTGCCATCCAGAAGCGGGGCAGCTTAATTTTGTTTGCCAGGGAAACGGGCCGTGGGTTTTGTTTGGGGGCCTATGGCTGAGAGTGGCCGGCTGGCTCCTGAAAATCCACGCTAGGCAGCATGGTTCCCAGATGCAATGTGGCACCAGTGCCAAGTCGGGCTGGTTTGATGGTGCAAAGTGGCTCCTGCAATCTGCCATCCAGAAGCGGGGCAGCTGATTTTTGTTTGCCAGAGAAAAATTCCGTGGATTGTTTTTGGGGGCATATTGCTGGGAGTGGCCGGCTGGCTCCTTAAAATGCTCGATACGCATGATGGTTCCCAGGTCCAAGGTGTCACCACTACCAAGTCGGCCTGCGGTTTTAGTATCAAGTTCATCCTGCAATTTGCCATCCAGAAGAGGGGCAGTTGAGTTTTGTTTGCCAGAGAAACGGGCCGAGGTTTCTGTTTGGGGACATATGGCTGAGAGTGGCCGGCTGGCCCCTGAATATCCACGATACACAGCATGGTTCCCAGATCCAAGGTGGCACCAGTGCCAAGTTGGGCTGGTTTGATAGTACCAAGTGTCTCCTGCAATCTGCCATCCAGAAGCGGGGCAGCTTACTTTTGTTTGCCAGAGAAATAGGCCTAGGTTTTTGTCTGGGGGCCTGTGGCTAGGAGTGGCCGGCTGGCTCCTAAGAATCCACGATACGCAGGATGTTTCCCAGACCCAAGGTGGCACCAGTGCCAAGTCGGGCTGGTTTGATAGTACCAAGTGGCTCCTGCAAACTCCATCAAAAAGTTGGCAGGCGTGTTTTGTTTTCCAGGGAACAGCGCCGTTGATTTTGTTTGGGGGCCTGTGGCTGGGAGTGGCCGGCTGGCTCCTTAGAATCCACGATACGCAGGATGGTTCCCAGACCAGAGGTGGCACCAGTGCCAAGTCGGGCTGGTTTGATTACACCAAGTGGCTCCTGCAATCTGCCATCCAGAAGTGAGGCAGCTAAGTTTTGTTTGCCAGAAAAAAGGGCCGTGGTTTTTGTTGGGGGCCTGTGGCTGGGAGTGGCCGGCTGGCTCCTTAGAATCCACCATACGCAGGATGGTTCCCAGACCCAAGGTGGCACCAGTGCCAAGTCGGGCTGGTTTGATAGTACCAAGTGGCTCCTGCAATCTGCCATCCAGAAGCGGTGCAGTTGAGTTTTGTTTGCCAGAGAAAAGGGCCGTGGGTTGTGTTTGGGGGCATATGGCTGGGAGTGGCCGGCTGTCTCATTAAAAAGATCGATACGCAGGATGGTTCCCAGACCCAAGGTGGCACCAGTGCCAAGTCGGGCTGTTTTTATAGTACCAAGTGCGTCCTGCAATTTGCCATCCAGAAGAGGGGCAGTGGACTTTTGTTTGCCAGAGAATAGCGCCGTTGTTTGTGTTTGGGGGCCTGTGGCTGGGAGTGGCCGACTGGCGCCTTAGAATCTGTGTTACGCAGCATGGTTCCCAGACCAGAGGTGGCACCAGTGCAAAGTTGGGCTGGTTTGATAGTACCAAGTGGCTCCTGCAATCTGCCATCCAGAAGCGGGGCAGCTTACTTTTGTTTGCCAGGGAAACGGGCCGAGGTTTGTGTCTGGGGGCCTATGGCTGGGAGTGACCGGCTGGCTCCTGAAAAGCTACGATAGGCAGGATGGTGACCAGACCCATGGTGGCACCAGTGCCAAGTTGGGCTGATTTGATAGTACCAAGTGGCTCCTGCAATCTGCCATCAAAAAGTTGGCAGGCGAGTTTTGTTTTCCAGGGAAAAGCGCCGTTGTTTGTATTTGGGGGCCTGTGGCTGGGAGTGGCCGGCTGGCTCCTTAGAATCCACGATACGCGGCATGGTTCCCAGACCAGAGGTGGCACCAGTGCCAAGTTGGGCTGGTTTGATAGTACCAAGTGCGTCCTGCAATCTGCCATCCAGAAGCGGGGCAGCTTACTTTTGTTTGCCAGGGAAACGGGCCGAGGTTTGTGTCTCAGGGCCTATGGCTGGGAGTGACCGCCTGGCTCCTGAAAAGCTACGATAGGCAGGATGGTGACCAGACCCATGGTGGCACCAGTGCCAAGTTGGGCTGGTTTGATAGTACCAAGTGGCTCCTGCAATCTGCCATCAAAAAGTTGGCAGGCGAGTTTGTTATCCAGGGAAAAGCGCCGTTGTTTGTGTTTGGGGGCCTGTGGCTGGGAGTGGCCGGCTGGCTCCTTAGAATCCACGATACGCAGGATGGTTCCCAGACCAGAGGTGGCACCAGTGCCAAGTCGGGCTGGTTTGATGGTGAAAAGTGGCTCCTGCAATCTGCCATCCAGAAGCGGGATAACTTACTTTTGTTTGCCAGGGAAACGGGCCGAGGTTTTTGTCTGGGGGCCTATGGCTGGGAGTGACCGGCTGGCTCCTGAAAAGCTACGATAGGCAGGATGGTGACCAGACCCATGGTGGCACCAGTGCCAAGTTGGGCTGGTTTGATAGTACCAAGTGGCTCCTGCAATCTGCCATCAAAATGTTGGCAGGCGAGTTTTGTTTTCCAGGGAAAAGTGCCGTTGTTTGTGTTTGGGGGCCTGTGGGTGGGAGTGACCGGCTGGCTCCTTAGAATCCACGATACGCAGGATGGTTCCCAGACCAGAGGTCGCACCAGTGCCAAGTTGGGCTGGTTTGATAGTACCAAGTGTTTCCTGCAATCTGCCATCCAGAAGCGGGGCAGCTTACTTTTGTTTGCCAGGGAAACGGGCCGAGGTTTTTCTCTGGGGGCCTATGGCTTGGAGTGACCGGCTAGGTCCTGAAAAGCTACGATAGGCAGGATGGTGACCAGATCCATGGTGGCACCAGTGCCAAGTTGGGCTGGTTTGATAGTACCAAGTGGCTCCTGCAATCTGCCATCAAAAAGTTGGCAGGCGAGTTTTGTTTTCCAGGGAAAAGCGCTGTGGTTTGTGTTTGGGGGCCTGTGGCTGGGAGTGGCCGGCTGGCTCCTTAGAATCCACGATACGCAGGATGGTTCCCAGACCAGAGGTGGCACCAGTGCCAAGTCGGGCTGGTTTGATGGTGAAAAGTGGCTCCTGCAATCTGCCATCCAGAAGCGGGATAACTTACTTTTGTTTGCCAGGGAAACGGGCCAAGGTTTTTGTCTGGGGGCCTATGGCTGGGAGTGACCGGCTGGCTCCTGAAAAGCTACGATAGGCAGGATGGTGACCAGACCCATGGTGGCACCAGTGTCAAGTTGGGCTGGTTTGATAGTACCAAGTGGCTCCGGCAATCTGCCATCAAAATTTGGCAGGCGAGGTTTGTTTTCCAGGGAAAAGCGCCGTTGTTTTTGTTTGGGGGCCTGTGGGTGGGAGTGGCCAGATGGCTAATTAGAATCCACGATACGCAGCATGGTTCCCAGACCTGAGGTGGCACCAGTGCCAAGTCGGGCTGGTTTGATACTATCAAGTGCGTCCTGCAATCTGCCATCCAGAAGCGGGTTAGCTTACTTTTGTTTGCCAGGGAAACGGGCCGAGGTTTGTGTCTGGGGGCCTATGGCTGGGAGTGACCGGCTGGCTCCTGAAAAGCTACGATAGGCAGGATGGTGACCAGACCCATGGTGGCACCAGTGCCAAGTTGGGCTGGTTTGATAGTACCAAGTGGCTCCTGCAATCTGCCATCAAAAAATTGGCAGGCGAGTTTTGTTTTCCAGGGAAAAGCGCCGTTGTTTTTGTTTGCGGGCCTGTGGGTGGGAGTGGCCGGCTGGCTCCTTAGAATCCACGATACGCAGGATGGTTCCCAGACCAGAGGTGGCACCAGTGCCAAGTGGGGCTAGTTTGATGGTGCAAAGTGGCTCCTGCAATCTGCCATCCAGAAGCGGGGCAGCTTACTTTTGTTTGCGAGGGAAACGGGCCGAGTATTGTTTCTGGGGGCCTATGGCTGCGAGTGACCGGCTGGCTCCTGAAAAGCTACGATAGGCAGGATGGTGACCAGACCCATGGTGGCACCAGTGCCAAGTTGGGCTGATTTGATAGTACCTAGTGGCTCCTGCAATCTGCCATCAAAAAGTTGGCAGGCGAGTTTTGTTTTCCAGGGAAAAGCGCCGTTGTTTGTGTTTGGGGGCCTGTGGGTGGGAGTGGACGGATGGCTCCTTAGAACCACGATACGCAGGATGGTTCCCAGACCAGAGGTGGCACCAGTGCCAAGTCGGGCTGGTTTGATACTACCAAGTGGTTCCTGCAATCTGCCATCCAGAAGCGGGGCAGCTTACTTTTGTTTGCCAGGGAAACGGGCCGAGGTTTGTGTCTGGGGGCCTATGGCTGGGAGTGACCGGCTGGCTCCTGAAAAGCTACGATAGGCAGGATGGTGACCAGACCCATGGTGGCACCAGTGCCAAGTTGGGCTGGTTTGATAGTACCAAGTGGCTCCTGCAATCTGCCATCAAAAAGTTGGCAGGCGAGTTTGTTATCCAGGGAAAAGCGCCGTTGTTTGTGTTTGGGGGCCAGTGGCTGGGAGTGGCCGGCTGGCTCCTTAGAATCCACGATACGCAGGATGGTTCCCAGACCAGAGGTGGCACCAGTGCCAAGTCGGGCTGGTTTGATGGTGAAAAGTGGCTCCTGCAATCTGCCATCCAGAAGCGGGATAACTTACTTTTGTTTGCCAGGGAAACGGGCCGAGCTTTTTGTCTGGGGGCCTATGGCTGGGAGTGACCGGCTGGCTCCTGAAAAGCTACGATAGGCAGGATGGTGACCAGACCCATGGTGGCACCAGTGCCAAGTTGGGCTGGTTTGATAGTACCAAGTGGCTCCTGCAATCTGCCATCAAAAAGTTGGCAGGCGAGTTTTGTTTTCCAGGGAAAAGTGCCGTTGTTTGTGTTTGGGGGCCTGTGGGTGGGAGTGACCGGCTGGCTCCTTAGAATCCACGATACGCAGGATGGTTCCCAGACCAGAGGTCGCACCAGTGCCAAGTCGGGCCAGTTTGATGGTGCAAAGTGGCTCCTGCAATCTGCCATCCAGAAGCGGGGTAGCTTACTTTTGTTTGCCAGGGAAACGGGCCGAGTTTTGTGTCTGGGGGCCTAAGGCTGCGAGTGACCGGCTGGCTCCTGAAAAGCTACGATAGGCAGGATGGTGACCAGACCCATGGTGGCACCAGTGCCAAGTTGGGCTGGTTTGATAGTACCAAGTGGCTCCTGCAATCTGCCATCAAAAAATTGGCAGGCGAGTTTTGTTTTCCAGGGAAAAGCGCCGTTGTTTTTGTTTGGGGGCCTGTGGGTGGGAGTGGCCGGCTGGCTCCTTAGAATCCACGATACGCAGGATGGTTCCCAGACCAGAGGTGGCACCAGTGCCAAGTCGGGCTAGTTTGATGGTGCAAAGTGGCTCCTGCAATCTGCCATCCAGAAGCGGGGCAGCTTACTTTTGTTTGCCAGGGAAACGGGCCGAGTATTGTTTCTGGGGGCCTATGGCTGCGAGTGACCGGCTGGCTCCTGAAAAGCTACGATAGGCAGGATGGTGACCAGACCCATGGTGGCACCAGTGCCAAGTTGGGCTGGTTTGATAGTACCAAGTGGCTCCTGCAATCTGCCATCAAAAATTTGGCAGGCGAGTTTTGTTTTCCAGGGAAAAGCGCCGTTGTTTGTGTTTGGGGGCCTGTGGCTGGGAGTGGACGGATGGCTCCTTAGAATCCACGATACGCAGCATGGTTCCCAGACCAGAGGTGGCACCAGTGCCAAGTCGGGCTGGTTTGATAGTACCAAGTGGTTCCTCCAATCTGCCATCCAGAAGCGGGGCAGCTTACTTTTGTTTGCCAGGGAAACGGGCCGAGGTTTTTGTCTGGGGGCCTATAGCTGGGAGTGACCGTCTGGCTCCTGAAAAGCTACGATAGGCAGGATGGTGACCAAACGCATGGTGGCACCAGTGCCAAGTTGGGCTGATTTGATAGTACCAAGTGGCTCCTGCAATCTGCCATCAAAATGTTGGCAGGCGAGTTTTGTTTTCCAGGGAAAAGCGCCGTTGTTTGTGTTTGGGGGCCTGTGGGTGGGAGTGGCCGGCTGGCTGCTTAGAATCCACGATACGCAGGATGGTTCCCAGACCAGAGGTGGCACCAGTGCCAAGTCGGGCTGGTTTGATACTACCAAGTGCGTCCTGCAATCTGCCATCCAGAAGCGGGGCAGCTTACTTTTGTTTGCCAGGGAAACGGGCCGAGGTTTGTGTCTGGGGGCCTATGGCTGGGAGTGACCGGCTGGCTCCTGAAAAGCTACGATAGGCAGGATGGTGACCAGACCCATGGTGGCAGCAGTGCCAAGTTGGGCTGGTTTGATAGTACCAAGTGGCTCCTGCAATCTGCCATCAAAATGTTGGCAGGCGAGTTTTGTTTTCCAGGGAAAAGCGCCGTTGTTTGTGTTTGGGGGCCTGTGGCTGGGAGTGGCCGGCTGGCTCCTTAGAATCCACGATACGCAGGATGGTTCCCAGACCAGAGGTGGCACCAGTGCCAAGTTGGGCTGGTTTGATAGTACCAAGTGCGTCCTGCAATCTACCATCCAGAAGCGGGGCAGCTTACTTTTGTTTGCCAGGGAAACGGGCCGAGGTTTGTGTCTCAGGGCCTATGGCTGGGAGTTACCGGCTGGCTCCTGAAAAGCTACGATAGGCAGGATGGTGACCAGACCCATGGTGGCACCAGTGCCAAGTTGGGCTGATTTGATAGTACCAAGTGGCTCCTGCAATCTGCCATCAAAAAGTTGGCAGGCGAGTTTGTTATCCAGGGAAAAGCGCCGTTGTTTGTGTTTGGGGGCCTCTGGCTGGGAGTGGCCGGCTGGCTCCTTAGAATCCATGATACGCAGGATGGTTCCCAGACCAGAGGTGGCACCAGTGCCAAGTCGGGCTGGTTTGATGGTGAAAAGTGGCTCCTGCAATCTGCCATCCAGAAGCGGGATGACTTACTTTTGTTTGCCAGGGAAACGGGCCGAGGTTTTTGTCTGGGGGCCTATGGCTGGGAGTGACCGGCTGGCTCCTGAAAAGCTACGATAGGCAGGATGGTGACCAGACCCATGGTGGCACCAGTGCCAAGTTGGGCTGGTTTGATAGTACCAAGTGGCTCCTGCAATCTGCCATCAAAAAGTTGGCAGGCGAGTTTTGTTTTCCAGGGAAAAGTGCCGTTGTTTGTGTTTGGGGGCCTGTGGGTGGGAGTGACCGGCTGGCTCCTTAGAATCCACGATACGCAGGATGGTTCCCAGACCAGAGGTGGCACCAGTGCCAAGTCTGGCTAGTTTGATGGTGCAAAGTGGCTCCTGCAATCTGCCATCCAGAAGCGGGGTAGCTTACTTTTGTTTGCCAGGGAAACGGGCCGAGTTTTGTGTCTGGGGGCCTATGGCTGCGAGTGACCGGCTGGCTCCTGAAAAGCTACGATAGGCAGGATGGTGACCAGACCCATGGTGGCACCAGTGCCAAGTTGGGCTGATTTGATAGTAGCAAGTGGCTCCTGCAATCTGCCATCAAAAAGTTGGCAGGCGAGTTTTGTTTTCCAGGGAAAAGCGCCGTTGTTTGTGTCTGGGGGCCTGTGGCTGGAGTGGCCGGCTGGCTCCTTACAATGAACGATACGCAGGATGCTTCCCAGAGCTGAGGTGGCACCAGTGCCAAGTCGGGCTAGTTTGATGGTGCAAAGTGGCTCCTGCAATCTGCCATCCAGAAGCGGGGTAGCTTACTTTTGTTTGCCAGGGAAACGGGCCGAAATATTTGTCTAGGGGCCTCTGGCTGGGGGTGGCTGGCTGGCTCCTGAAAAGCTACGATAGGCAGGATGGTGACCAGACCCATGGTGGCACCAGTGCCAAGTTGGGCTGGTTTGATAGTACCAAGTGGCTCCTGCAATCTGCCATCAAAAAGTTGTCAGGCGAGTTTTGTTTTCCAGGGAAAAGCGCCGTTGTTTGTATTTGGGGGCCTGTGGCTGGGAGTGGCCGGCTGGCTCCTTTGAACCCACGATACGCAGGATGGTTCCCAGACCCAAGGTGGCACCAGTGCCAAGTCGGGCTGGTTTGATACTACCAAGTGCGTCCTGCAATCTGCCATCCAGAAGCGGGGCAGCTTAATTTTGTTTGCCAGGGAAACGGGCCGTGGGTTTTGTTTGGGGGCCTATGGCTGAGAGTGGCCGGCTGGCTCCTGAAAATCCACGCTAGGCAGCATGGTTCCCAGATGCAAGGTGGCACCAGTGCCAAGTCGGGCTGGTTTGATGGTGCAAAGTGGCTCCTGCAATCTGCCATCCAGAAGCGGGGCAGCTGATTTTTGTTTGCCAGAGAAAAATTCCGTGGATTGTTTTTGGGGGCATATTGCTGGGAGTGGCCGGCTGGCTCCTTAAAATGCTCGATACGCATGATGGTTCCCAGGTCCAAGGTGTCACCACTACCAAGTCGGCCTGCGGTTTTAGTATCAAGTTCATCCTGCAATTTGCCATCCAGAAGAGGGGCAGTTGAGTTTTGTTTGCCAGAGAAACGGGCCGAGGTTTCTGTTTGGGGACATATGGCTGAGAGTGGCCGGCTGGCCCCTGAATATCCACGATACACAGCATGGTTCCCAGATCCAAGGTGGCACCAGTGCCAAGTTGGGCTGGTTTGATAGTACCAAGTGTCTCCTGCAATCTGCCATCCAGAAGCGGGGCAGCTTACTTTTGTTTGCCAGAGAAATAGGCCTAGGTTTTTGTCTGGGGGCCTGTGGCTAGGAGTGGCCGGCTGGCTCCTAAGAATCCACGATACGCAGGATGTTTCCCAGACCCAAGGTGGCACCAGTGCCAAGTCGGGCTGGTTTGATAGTACCAAGTGGCTCCTGCAAACTCCATCAAAAAGTTGGCAGGCGTGTTTTGTTTTCCGGGGAACAGCGCCGTTGATTTTGTTTGGGGGCCTGTGGCTGGGAGTGGCCGGCTGGCTCCTTAGAATCCACGATACGCAGGATGGTTCCCAGACCAGAGGTGGCACCAGTGCCAAGTCGGGCTGGTTTGATTACACCAAGTGGCTCCTGCAATCTGCCATCCAGAAGTGAGGCAGCTAAGTTTTGTTTGCCAGAAAAAAGGGCCGTGGTTTTTGTTGGGGGCCTGTGGCTGGGAGTGGCCGGCTGGCTCCTTAGAATCCACCATACGCAGGATGGTTCCCAGACCCAAGGTGGCACCAGTGCCAAGTCGGGCTGGTTTGATAGTACCAAGTGGCTCCTGCAATCTGCCATCCAGAAGCGGTGCAGTTGAGTTTTGTTTGCCAGAGAAAAGGGCCGTGGGTTGTGTTTGGGGGCATATGGCTGGGAGTGGCCGGCTGTCTCATTAAAAAGATCGATACGCAGGATGGTTCCCAGACCCAAGGTGGCACCAGTGCCAAGTCGGGCTGATTTGATAGTACCAAGTGCGTCCTGATATTTGCCATCCAGAAGAGGGGCAGTGGAGTTTTGTTTGCCAGAGAATAGCGCCGTTGTTTGTGTTTGGGGGCTTGTGGCTGGGAGTGGCCGACTGGCGCCTTAGAATCTGTGTTACGCAGCATGGTTCCCAGACCAGAGGTGGCACCAGTGCCAAGTTGGGCTGGTTTGATAGTACCAAGTGGCTCCTGCAATCTGCCATCCAGAAGCGGGGCAGCTTACTTTTGTTTGCCAGGGAAACGGGCCGAGGTTTGTGACTGGGGACCTATGGCTGGGAGTGACCGGCTGGCTCCTGAAAAGCTACGATAGGCAGGATGGTGACCAGACCCATGGTGGCACCAGTGCCAAGTTGGGCTGGTTTGATAGTACCAAGTGGCTCCTGCAATCTGCCATCAAAAAGTTGTCAGGCGAGTTTTGTTTTCCAGGGAAAAGCGCCGTTGTTTGTATTTGGGGGCCTGTGGCTGGGAGTGGCCGGCTGGCTCCTTTGAACCCACAATACGCAGGATGGTTCCCAGACCCAAGGTGGCACCAGTGCCAAGTCGGGCTGGTTTGATACTACCAAGTGCGTCCTGCAATCTGCCATCCAGAAGCGGGGCAGCTTAATTTTGTTTGCCAGGGAAACGCGCCGTGGGTTTTGTTTGGGGGCCTATGGCTGAGAGTGGCCGGCTGGCTCCTGAAAATCCACGCTAGGCAGCATGGTTCCCAGATGCAAGGTGGCACCAGTGCCAAGTCGGGCTGGTTTGATGGTGCAAAGTGGCTCCTGCAATCTGCCATCCAGAAGCGGGGCAGCTGATTTTTGTTTGCCAGAGAAAAATTCCGTGGATTGTTTTTGGGGGCATATTGCTGGGAGTGGCCGGCTGGCTCCTTAAAATGCTCGATACGCATGATGGTTCCCAGGTCCAAGGTGTCACCACTACCAAGTCGGCCTGCGGTTTTAGTATCAAGTTCATCCTGCAATTTGCCATCCAGAAGAGGGGCAGTTGAGTTTTGTTTGCCAGAGAAACGGGCCGAGGTTTCTGTTTGGGGACATATGGCTGAGAGTGGCCGGCTGGCCCCTGAATATCCACGATACACAGCATGGTTCCCAGATCCAAGGTGGCACCAGTGCCAAGTTGGGCTGGTTTGATAGTACCAAGTGTCTCCTGCAATCTGCCATCCAGAAGCGGGGCAGCTTACTTTTGTTTGCCAGAGAAATAGGCCTAGGTTTTTGTCTGGGGGCCTGTGGCTAGGAGTGGCCGGCTGGCTCCTAAGAATCCACGATACGCAGGATGTTTCCCAGACCCAAGGTGGCACCAGTGCCAAGTCGGGCTGGTTTGATAGTACCAAGTGGCTCCTGCAAACTCCATCAAAAAGTTGGCAGGCGTGTTTTGTTTTCCAGGGAACAGCGCCGTTGATTTTGTTTGGGGGCCTGTGGCTGGGAGTGGCCGGCTGGCTCCTTAGAATCCACGATACGCAGGATGGTTCCCAGACCCAAGGTGGCACCAGTGCCAAGTCGGGCTGGTTTGATTACACCAAGTGGCTCCTGCAATCTGCCATCCAGAAGTGAGGCAGCTAAGTTTTGTTTGCCAGAAAAAAGGGCCGTGGTTTTTGTTGGGGGCCTGTGGCTGGGAGTGGCCGGCTGGCTCCTTAGAATCCACCATACGCAGGATGGTTCCCAGACCCAAGGTGGCACCAGTGCCAAGTCGGGCTGGTTTGATAGTCCCAAGTGGCTCCTGCAAACTGCCATCCAGAAGCGGGGCAGCTGAGTTTTGTTTGCCAGGGAATGGGCCGTTGTTTGTGTTTGGGGGCCTGTGGCTGGGAGTGTTCGGCTGGTTCCTGAATATGTATGATACGCAGGATTGTTCCCAGACCCAAGGTGGCACCAGTGCCAAGTCGGGCTGGTTTGATGGTGCAAAGTGGCTCCTGCAATCTGCCATCCAGACGCGGGGCAGCGGATTTTTGTTTCCATGAGAAATGGTCCGTGGTTTGTTTTTGGGGGTATATGGCTGGGCCTGGCCGGCTGGCTCCTTAAAAAGCTCGATATGCAGGATGGTTCCCTGACACAAGGTGGCACCAGTGCCACGTCGGGCGGTTTTCGTAGTACAAAGTGCGTCCTAAAATTTGCCATCCAGAAGAGGGGCAGTTGAGTTTTGTTTGCCAGAGAAAAGGTCCGTGGTTTGTTTTTGGGGGCATATGGCTGAGAGTGGCTGGCTGGCCCCTGAAAATCCACGATACACAGGATGGTTCCCAGATCCAAGGTGGCACCTGTGCCAAGTCGGGCTGATTTGATAGTACTAAGTAGCTCCTGCAATCTGCCATCCAGAAGCGGGACAGCTTACTTTTGTTTGCCAGGGAAACGGGCCGAGGTTTGTGTTTGGGGGCCTATGGCTGAGAGTGACCGGCTGGCTCCTGAAAAGCTACAATAGGCAGGATGGTGACCAGACCCATGGTGGCACCAGTGCCAAGTTGGGCTGGTTTGATAGTACCAAGTGGTTCCTGCAATCTGCCATCCAGAAGCAGGGCAGCTGAGTTTTGTTTGCCAGAGAAAAGGGCCTTGGTTTGTGTTTGGGGGCATATGGCTGGGTGTGGCCAGCTGGCTCCTTAAAATGCACGATATGCAACATGGCTCCCAGACCCAAGGTGGCACCAGTGCCAAGTTGGGCTGGTTTGATAGTACCAAGTGGCTCCTGCAATCTTCCATGATCACGTGGAGAAATACTTTCTGGTTTCAGCCTCATGCTCTTTCTTCTCTCCCTCAACTTCTCTATCACCTCTCATCTGGTTCACATGCGCTGTCTTCAAGGTCCACAGGCTACTTTTCACAGAATCTTCTGGCCTGATGAAGTAAGAATGATGAATAGAACAGAGCTGGGATCTATTTTCCAGTTTGGATAAAATGCATTCTGCACACAAATCCAAGGAGAACGTGCTGCCCCAATGCCCAGAAAATCTTTCACTCCTGCTAGTGTTCTACGTCAACCGCAACTTAGTCTGAAAGAAAAGCTTTTTCTCTGAGAGCATCTGAGAGGTTTGCATGAAGCACTGATATCTGACATATGCAATTTTGAATAGGAGAGGAAAAAGAAAATGGCAAGGAGTTTTTAATTTTAGTGGTTTCAATTTTAATTTCCGTGCACTTTTTCAAAACTTGTCAGCTCAAATGCCCATCAACATCTTTTAGTCATCTGTAAGTCAGTATTCATATAAAATGTGCTTCAAATCCGAAGAATTTCAAATTTGCACTCCAAGCTTCTATGCCTAGATTTATGATTTCCTACACATATTAGATGAAAGGAAGGCCTTTTTTACTGTGGGAGTGCTGGAACACTGGAACAGGTTGCCCAGAGAAGTTGTGGGTGTCCCATCCCTGAAAGTATTCAAGGTCACCTTGGACGGGGCTTGGAGCAGCAACAAAGGAGAAGCTTGATGGTAGAGAAACAAAGTCGGACTATAGAAGAAACTCGGATTGAAGTATAGGATCAAGTTTTCTCTCAGCTCTTGGGGTAAATTCAAAGTTGTACAAAATGACATTTATCTGTGCTATTCACTACTGTAACAGAAAGTTTCATGAAAACTGTACAGAAGATAGTAAATTTTAAAAGAGATAAGAATTACAGCATAAAATCCATGGGATAGGTTACAACATGAGACACTCTCTAAGAGAAAATCTCTTTGTTTCAGCACTTCATCGGGGTAAGATTTCATGAAGTGCCAAAGAAGGCGGCAAAATATCATTCGGGACATTATTTACTGGAATTCAGCCTGGCCATTAGTAGGAACTGCCTTTGAACATATCATGTAGATATACCACACACGCTTTCCCTTCACTGAAAAATTACTGTTTACAACAAATAAGCAATTGACGATCAAAATTGATTGAAAGCATCTTAAACATGTCAAGTATTTCATTGTAGATGATCTGTGATCCAAATGCTTCTTCCACCTTCGAGAGGGACAGAAGAATTCTTCCATATCATGATGGTTTAAAATTGTATCAACCAATGTTTTCTGCTGAAAAGATATCATCTATTTTTTTCTATTTTTGGAAGAAAATATTCCTAGACATACAACAGGTGAGAACTAAGTAATTTTAAAGAAACAAATGAAATGAAAATATTCTGTAAATAGAATGAAATGAAAAGCTGTGTTTTAAATAGGAGCTAAATATTAAACAGAATTTTTGTACCAGGCATTTGAATTACTGCACCAGCTCTTTTGCCCATCAAGAGAGACATTTAGCATTTCAGTCTTTTCCAAGGTGTTCATGATCTGCTATGCTGATCTCTGTGTGTGCCTAGGTGTGTGTGGAGGGGGGGGCATATGAAGGGGAGTGTGTATGTTTGCTTTACAATTGTTGTGGCAGATTCATGCCTCAGCTCCACATTTTGTTTTAAAAAGGTCACACCGAGTGGATATGAAGTTTACTATCAACAAGAGATCGATTCCCAAATCATCCATTTGACTCTCCCTTATAAATCATGTGCTTTGTTGCATATTTTATCAAATATACTTTCAAGCCAGATGGAGGAAGGAGGATGTGGGAATCCCTCCACCATCTTGCAACTTTTATGTAAGTAGGTTTTCAAGAAAATCATCATTTCTCTTTTAAATATGTCTGGAACAGGCATGATGGTAGTGTCAACCTGTTGGAGTTTTTGTTGCTGGAAGAAGTTGTACAAAAGGATTGGTTTTTACATTGACCAGTTACTGAATCAAGCGCAGGAATACATTGGAAATTTAGCTGGGGGTTCCTTTTCCCAGCAGACTACTTCTAGAACGAGCTTGTACACTGAAGCTGACTCTTTTGCTCTCTTTTTGTTTCTTTCCTATTTTCTTGGCTTCTTTGCCACTATCTAGACAATTTTGGAACTTTGTTCCCAACTAAAATGGTTTCAATAGTCTGATTGTGATCATACATTTTTACAAGGAATTTTTAAAATCTTTCCTCGAGTCCAGAAAGTCAAGGACTTAGATCTTTTTCTTCCCTTATCAATATTGCCATGAAATTGATAAATAAAGACCAACTCTTTATTTTTGTTTTTAACCCACGTAGATAATTCCCATCCATTAATCCATTTTGTGGACCAATAGCTGCCATTCTGATGGAAGCTGTCACTTCTTAACAATAGGCATTCTGTGACTATGTTGACTGCACTTTGGGTGAAGATCCTAACTGGTCTTAGATATACATAGGGAGAAATTTGCTCAGCCAGTGTCAGTCTTAAGCATGCGTATCAGAAGATCTTTCTAGAGCTGGGAATTTTCCCATGAAAGGGATTCAGTTAGGGAAGAGACACTTGTGCCAGAGTTTTACATTCTTCTTGAACACTGCTTAAGGAACTTAGATGCCATGTCCATTTGGATCTCTGTCTGCACAGAACTTTGTCATGCCAGCGCTTTGAAATGCATCTTGAAGAGAATTCACTAGCACAGAATGAAAGAGAGTGGAAGGGGTTGGTGGGGCTAACCAGGCCCAACCCCCCTGCCTAAACCAGGATACCTAGAGCCTCTTGCCCAGGATTCTATCTGGGTGTACTTTTAATGTCTTCAAAGATCCAGGCTCCACAATCTTTCTGGGCAGTCTGTGCCGTGGTTCAGTCACCCTGACAGTAAAGAAACATTTACTGATGTTCAAAGGCAATCTCCTGTATTTCAGTGTGTGCCCACTGCCTCTTGTCTTTTCCCTCAGCATCACTGAAAAGACACTGATTCCCTCCCCTTTGCACTATTGCTTCCATATGTATGTGTGATGCCATGTAGAGGTATGTCAAAAACCTCCCTGAAGCCCAGGCAGATAATATTCCCTTCATCTACCAGTCAAGTTGATTCATCAGAGGAGTTTAAAGTGATGTTCAGCATGAAATTCCCCTGAAAAATCATGCTAACTACATTATTTGGTCATCTGTCATGTGCCTGGCAAGGATTTCCAGGAAGAGCTGCTTCATCAACTTCCTGGGGATAAAAAAGAGGCTGGCTGGTTTGTACCATGGCGAGTCCTCTTAATTGCCTTTTTTGAAGATGGGTGTCATTTGCTAACATCCACTCTTTAGCTCCTCTTCTCATCTACACCTCGGCAAAAAGCTTTTCCACTATGTCTGGCTAGGAAAAACTGTGCCAGCACAGAAAACATCTCCCATCGTGTTCTAGAAGTTGCACGGATGTCTGCCAAGTGTTTGGCAGGAAGAAAAGAAAAGTTGTCCAAAACAGCTTCCAATCGAATGTTCCTGTGATTGGAAAAGTCAGGAGAGTGCAAAGGTACTGTTTTCTATCAGTTGGCAAGGTGCGCACACAATCCCAGTGTTGTACAGCTTGCTTCTTCACCTTCCCGAAGCTGCCGCTCTCGCCGGCTGCCGGAGCCCAAGAAGCGGCTTCTTCGCGCAAAGACGATTGTGCCGCTCACAGTGCTCTCCTTAGCGCGGCTTCTGCCGAAAGACGCCCGGCAGCGGCTCTTACCTCCGGAGAGCATCCTACCTTCGTCTTTCGCGTCTTTTGTAGTCTACATCTTAGCAAAACGCTTTTCCACTATGTCTGGCTAGGAAAAACTGTGCCAGCACAGAAAACATCTCCCATCGTGTTCTAGAAGTTGCACGGATGTCTGCCAAGTGTTTGGCAGGAAGAAAAGAAAAGTTGTCCAAAACAGCTTCCAATCGAATGTTCCTGTGATTGGAAAAGTCAGGAGAGTGCAAAGGTACTGTTTTCTATCAGTTGGCAAGGTGCGCACACAATCCCAGTGTTGTACAGCTTGCTTCTTCACCTTCCCGAAGCTGCCGCTCTCGCCGGCTGCCGGAGCCCAAGAAGCGGCTTCTTCGCGCAAAGACGATTGTGCCGCTCACAGTGCTCTCCTTAGCGCGGCTTCTGCTGAAAGACGCCCGGCAGCGGCTCTTACCTCCGGAGAGCATCCTACCTTCGTCTTTCGCGTCTTTTGTAGTCTACATCTTAGCAAAACGCTTTTCCACTATGTCTGGCTAGGAAAAACTGTGCCAGCACAGAAAACATCTCCCATCGTGTTCTAGAAGTTGCACGGATGTCTGCCAAGTGTTTGGCAGGAAGAAAAGAAAAGTTGTTCAAAACAGCTTCCAATCGAATGTTCATGTGATTGGAAAAGTCAGGAGAGTGCAAAGGTACTGTTTTCTATCAGTTGGCAAGGTGCGCACACAATCCCAGTGTTGTACAGCTTGCTTCTTCACCTTCCCGAAGCTGCCGCTCTCGCCGGCTGCCGGAGCCCAAGAAGCGGCTTCTTCGCGCAAAGACGATTGTGCCGCTCACAGTGCTCTCCTTAGCGCGGCTTCTGCCGAAAGACGCCCGGCAGCGGCTCTTACCTCCGGAGAGCATCCTACCTTCGTCTTTCGCGTCTTATGTAGTCTACACCTCGGCAAAAAGCTTTTCCACTATGTCTGGCTAGGAAAAACTGTGCCAGCACAGAAAACATCTCCCATCGTGTTCTAGAAGTTGCACGGATGTCTGCCAAGTGTTTGGCAGGAAGAAAAGAAAAGTTGTCCAAAACAGCTTCCAATCGAATGTTCCTGTGATTGGAAAAGTCAGGAGAGTGCAAAGGTACTGTTTTCTATCAGTTGGCAAGGTGCGCACACAATCCCAGTGTTGTACAGCTTGCTTCTTCACCTTCCCGAAGCTGCCGCTCTCGCCGGCTCCCGGAACCGAAGAAGCGGCTTCTTCACGCAAAGACGATTGTGCCGCTCACAGTGCTCTCCTTAGCGCGGCTTCTGCCGAAAGACGCCCGGCAGCGGCTCTTACCTCCGGAGAGCATCCTACCTTCGTCTTTCGCGTCTTTTGTAGTCTACATCTTAGCAAAACGCTTTTCCACTATGTCTGGCTAGGAAAAACTGTGCCAGCACAGAAAACATCTCCCATCGTGTTCTAGAAGTTGCACGGATGTCTGCCAAGTGTTTGGCAGGAAGAAAAGAAAAGTTGTCCAAAACAGCTTCCAATCGAATGTTCCTGTGATTGGAAAAGTCAGGAGAGTGCAAAGGTACTGTTTTCTATCAGTTGGCAAGGTGCGCACACAATCCCAGTGTTGTACAGCTTGCTTCTTCACCTTCCCGAAGCTGCCGCTCTCGCCGGCTGCCGGAGCCCAAGAAGCGGCTTCTTCGCGCAAAGACGATTGTGCCGCTCACAGTGCTCTCCTTAGCGCGGCTTCTGCCGAAAGACGCCCGGCAGCGGCTCTTACCTCCGGAGAGCATCCTACCTTCGTCTTTCGCGTCTTTTGTAGTCTACATCTTAGCAAAACGCTTTTCCACTATGTCTGGCTAGGAAAAACTGTGCCAGCACAGAAAACATCTCCCATCGTGTTCTAGAAGTTGCACGGATGTCTGCCAAGTGTTTGGCAGGAAGAAAAGAAAAGTTGTCCAAAACAGCTTCCAATCGAATGTTCCTGTGATTGGAAAAGTCAGGAGAGTGCAAAGGTACTGTTTTCTATCAGTTGGCAAGGTGCGCACACAATCCCAGTGTTGTACAGCTTGCTTCTTCACCTTCCCGAAGCTGCCGCTCTCGCCGGCTGCCGGAGCCCAAGAAGCGGCTTCTTCGCGCAAAGACGATTGTGCCGCTCACAGTGCTCTCCTTAGCGCGGCTTCTGCCGAAAGACGCCCGGCAGCGGCTCTTACCTCCTGAGAGTGGCAGCTTCGGGAAGGTGAAGAAGCAAGCTGTACAACACTGGGATTGTGTGCGCACCTTGCCAACTGATAGAAAACAGTACCTTTGCACTCTCCTGACTTTTCCAATCACAGGAACATTCGATTGGAAGCTGTTTTGGACAACTTTTCTTTTCTTCCTGCCAAACACTTGGCAGACATCCGTGCAACTTCTAGAACACGATGGGAGATGTTTTCTGTGCTGGCACAGTTTTTCCTAGCCAGACATAGTGGAAAAGCGTTTTGCTAAGATGTAGACTACAAAAGACGCGAAAGACGAAGGTAGGATGCTCTCCGGAGGTAAGAGCCGCTGCCGGGCGTCTTTCGGCAGAAGCCGCGCTAAGGAGAGCACTGTGAGCGGCACAATCGTCTTTGCGCGAAGAAGCCGCTTCTTGGGCTCCGGCAGCCGGCGAGAGCGGCAGCTTCGGGAAGGTGAAGAAGCAAGCTGTACAACACTGGGATTGTGTGCGCACCTTGCCAACTGATAGAAAACAGTACCTTTGCACTCTCCTGACTTTTCCAATCACAGGAACATTCGATTGGAAGCTGTTTTGGACAACTTTTCTTTTCTTCCTGCCAAACACTTGGCAGACATCCGTGCAACTTCTAGAACACGATGGGAGATGTTTTCTGTGCTGGCACAGTTTTTCCTAGCCAGACATAGTGGAAAAGCTTTTTGCCGAGGTGTAGATGAGAAGAGGAGCTAAAGACGAAGGTAGGATGCTCTCCGGAGGTAAGAGCCGCTGCCGGGCGTCTTTCGGCAGAAGCCGCGCTAAGGAGAGCACTGTGAGCGGCACAATCGTCTTTGCGCGAAGAAGCCGCTTCTTGGGCTCCGGCAGCCGGCGAGAGCGGCAGCTTCGGGAAGGTGAAGAAGCAAGCTGTACAACACTGGGATTGTGTGCGCACCTTGCCAACTGATAGAAAACAGTACCTTTGCACTCTCCTGACTTTTCCAATCACAGGAACATTCGATTGGAAGCTGTTTTGGACAACTTTTCTTTTCTTCCTGCCAAACACTTGGCAGACATCCGTGCAACTTCTAGAACACGATGGGAGATGTTTTCTGTGCTGGCACAGTTTTTCCTAGCCAGACATAGTGGAAAAGCTTTTTGCCGAGGTGTAGACTACAAAAGACGCGAAAGACGAAGGTAGGATGCTCTCCGGAGGTAAGAGCCGCTGCCGGGCGTCTTTCGGCAGAAGCCGCGCAAAGGAGAGCACTGTGAGCGGCACAATCGTCTTTGCGCGAAGAAGCCGCTTCTTGGGCTCCGGCAGCCGGCGAGAGCGGCAGCTTCGGGAAGGTGAAGAAGCAAGCTGTACAACACTGGGATTGTGTGCGCACCTTGCCAACTGATAGAAAACAGTACCTTTGCACTCTCCTGACTTTTCCAATCACAGGAACATTCGATTGGAAGCTGTTTTGGACAACTTTTCTTTTCTTCCTGCCAAACACTTGGCAGACATCCGTGCAACTTCTAGAACACGATGGGAGATGTTTTCTGTGCTGGCACAGTTTTTCCTAGCCAGACATAGTGGAAAAGCGTTTTGCTAAGATGTAGACTACAAAAGACGCGAAAGACGAAGGTAGGATGCTCTCCGGAGGTAAGAGCCGCTGCCGGGCGTCTTTCGGCAGAAGCCGCGCTAAGGAGAGCACTGTGAGCGGCACAATCGTCTTTGCGCGAAGAAGCCGCTTCTTGGGCTCCGGCAGCCGGCGAGAGCGGCAGCTTCGGGAAGGTGAAGAAGCAAGCTGTACAACACTGGGATTGTGTGCGCACCTTGCCAACTGATAGAAAACAGTACCTTTGCACTCTCCTGACTTTTCCAATCACAGGAACATTCGATTGGAAGCTGTTTTGGACAACTTTTCTTTTCTTCCTGCCAAACACTTGGCAGACATCCGTGGAACTTCTAGAACACGATGGGAGATGTTTTCTGTGCTGGCACAGTTTTTCCTAGCCAGACATAGTGGAAAAGCGTTTTGCTAAGATGTAGACTACAAAAGACGCGAAAGACGAAGGTAGGATGCTCTCCGGAGGTAAGAGCCGCTGCCGGGCGTCTTTCGGCAGAAGCCGCGCTAAGGAGAGCACTGTGAGCGGCACAATCGTCTTTGCGCGAAGAAGCCGCTTCTTGGGCTCCGGCAGCCGGCGAGAGCGGCAGCTTCGGGAAGGTGAAGAAGCAAGCTGTACAACACTGGGATTGTGTGCGCACCTTGCCAACTGATAGAAAACAGTACCTTTGCACTCTCCTGACTTTTCCAATCACAGGAACATTCGATTGGAAGCTGTTTTGGACAACTTTTCTTTTCTTCCTGCCAAACACTTGGCAGACATCCGTGCAACTTCTAGAACACGATGGGAGATGTTTTCTGTGCTGGCACAGTTTTTCCTAGCCAGACATAGTGGAAAAGCGTTTTGCTAAGATGTAGACTACAAAAGACGCGAAAGACGAAGGTAGGATGCTCTCCGGAGGTAAGAGCCGCTGCCGGGCGTCTTTCGGCAGAAGCCGCGCTAAGGAGAGCACTGTGAGCGGCACAATCGTCTTTGCGCGAAGAAGCCGCTTCTTGGGCTCCGGCAGCCGGCGAGAGCGGCAGCTTCGGGAAGGTGAAGAAGCAAGCTGTACAACACTGGGATTGTGTGCGCACCTTGCCAACTGATAGAAAACAGTACCTTTGCACTCTCCTGACTTTTCCAATCACAGGAACATTCGATTGGAAGCTGTTTTGGACAACTTTTCTTTTCTTCCTGCCAAACACTTGGCAGACATCCGTGCAACTTCTAGAACACGATGGGAGATGTTTTCTGTGCTGGCACAGTTTTTCCTAGCCAGACATAGTGGAAAAGCGTTTTGCTAAGATGTAGACTACAAAAGACGCGAAAGACGAAGGTAGGATGCTCTCCGGAGGTAAGAGCCGCTGCCGGGCGTCTTTCGGCAGAAGCCGCGCTAAGGAGAGCACTGTGAGCGGCACAATCGTCTTTGCGCGAAGAAGCCGCTTCTTGGGCTCCGGCAGCCGGCGAGAGCGGCAGCTTCGGGAAGGTGAAGAAGCAAGCTGTACAACACTGGGATTGTGTGCGCACCTTGCCAACTGATAGAAAACAGTACCTTTGCACTCTCCTGACTTTTCCAATCACAGGAACATTCGATTGGAAGCTGTTTTGGACAACTTTTCTTTTCTTCCTGCCAAACACTTGGCAGACATCCGTGCAACTTCTAGAACACGATGGGAGATGTTTTCTGTGCTGGCACAGTTTTTCCTAGCCAGACATAGTGGAAAAGCGTTTTGCTAAGATGTAGACTACAAAAGACGCGAAAGACGAAGGTAGGATGCTCTCCGGAGGTAAGAGCCGCTGCCGGGCGTCTTTCGGCAGAAGCCGCGCTAAGGAGAGCACTGTGAGCGGCACAATCGTCTTTGCGCGAAGAAGCCGCTTCTTGGGCTCCGGCAGCCGGCGAGAGCGGCAGCTTCGGGAAGGTGAAGAAGCAAGCTGTACAACACTGGGATTGTGTGCGCACCTTGCCAACTGATAGAAAACAGTACCTTTGCACTCTCCTGACTTTTCCAATCACAGGAACATTCGATTGGAAGCTGTTTTGGACAACTTTTCTTTTCTTCCTGCCAAACACTTGGCAGACATCCGTGCAACTTCTAGAACACGATGGGAGATGTTTTCTGTGCTGGCACAGTTTTTCCTAGCCAGACATAGTGGAAAAGCGTTTTGCTAAGATGTAGACTACAAAAGACGCGAAAGACGAAGGTAGGATGCTCTCCGGAGGTAAGAGCCGCTGCCGGGCGTCTTTCGGCAGAAGCTGCGCTAAGGAGAGCACTGTGAGCGGCACAATCGTCTTTGCGCGAAGAAGCCGCTTCTTGGGCTCCGGCAGCCGGCGAGAGCGGCAGCTTCGGGAAGGTGAAGAAGCAAGCTGTACAACACTGGGATTGTGTGCGCACCTTGCCAACTGATAGAAAACAGTACCTTTGCACTCTCCTGACTTTTCCAATCACAGGAACATTCGATTGGAAGCTGTTTTGGACAACTTTTCTTTTCTTCCTGCCAAACACTTGGCAGACATCCGTGCAACTTCTAGAACACGATGGGAGATGTTTTCTGTGCTGGCACAGTTTTTCCTAGCCAGACATAGTGGAAAAGCTTTTTGCCGAGGTGTAGATGAGAAGAGGAGCTAAAGACGAAGGTAGGATGCTCTCCGGAGGTAAGAGCCGCTGCCGGGCGTCTTTCGGCAGAAGCCGCGCTAAGGAGAGCACTGTGAGCGGCACAATCGTCTTTGCGCGAAGAAGCCGCTTCTTGGGCTCCGGCAGCCGGCGAGAGCGGCAGCTTCGGGAAGGTGAAGAAGCAAGCTGTACAACACTGGGATTGTGTGCGCACCTTGCCAACTGATAGAAAACAGTACCTTTGCACTCTCCTGACTTTTCCAATCACAGGAACATTCGATTGGAAGCTGTTTTGGACAACTTTTCTTTTCTTCCTGCCAAACACTTGGCAGACATCCGTGCAACTTCTAGAACACGATGGGAGATGTTTTCTGTGCTGGCACAGTTTTTCCTAGCCAGACATAGTGGAAAAGCTTTTTGCCGAGGTGTAGACTACAAAAGACGCGAAAGACGAAGGTAGGATGCTCTCCGGAGGTAAGAGCCGCTGCCGGGCGTCTTTCGGCAGAAGCCGCGCAAAGGAGAGCACTGTGAGCGGCACAATCGTCTTTGCGCGAAGAAGCCGCTTCTTGGGCTCCGGCAGCCGGCGAGAGCGGCAGCTTCGGGAAGGTGAAGAAGCAAGCTGTACAACACTGGGATTGTGTGCGCACCTTGCCAACTGATAGAAAACAGTACCTTTGCACTCTCCTGACTTTTCCAATCACAGGAACATTCGATTGGAAGCTGTTTTGGACAACTTTTCTTTTCTTCCTGCCAAACACTTGGCAGACATCCGTGGAACTTCTAGAACACGATGGGAGATGTTTTCTGTGCTGGCACAGTTTTTCCTAGCCAGACATAGTGGAAAAGCGTTTTGCTAAGATGTAGACTACAAAAGACGCGAAAGACGAAGGTAGGATGCTCTCCGGAGGTAAGAGCCGCTGCCGGGCGTCTTTCGGCAGAAGCCGCGCTAAGGAGAGCACTGTGAGCGGCACAATCGTCTTTGCGCGAAGAAGCCGCTTCTTGGGCTCCGGCAGCCGGCGAGAGCGGCAGCTTCGGGAAGGTGAAGAAGCAAGCTGTACAACACTGGGATTGTGTGCGCACCTTGCCAACTGATAGAAAACAGTACCTTTGCACTCTCCTGACTTTTCCAATCACAGGAACATTCGATTGGAAGCTGTTTTGGACAACTTTTCTTTTCTTCCTGCCAAACACTTGGCAGACATCCGTGCAACTTCTAGAACACGATGGGAGATGTTTTCTGTGCTGGCACAGTTTTTCCTAGCCAGACATAGTGGAAAAGCGTTTTGCTAAGATGTAGACTACAAAAGACGCGAAAGACGAAGGTAGGATGCTCTCCGGAGGTAAGAGCCGCTGCCGGGCGTCTTTCGGCAGAAGCCGCGCTAAGGAGAGCACTGTGAGCGGCACAATCGTCTTTGCGCGAAGAAGCCGCTTCTTGGGCTCCGGCAGCCGGCGAGAGCGGCAGCTTCGGGAAGGTGAAGAAGCAAGCTGTACAACACTGGGATTGTGTGCGCACCTTGCCAACTGATAGAAAACAGTACCTTTGCACTCTCCTGACTTTTCCAATCACAGGAACATTCGATTGGAAGCTGTTTTGGACAACTTTTCTTTTCTTCCTGCCAAACACTTGGCAGACATCCGTGCAACTTCTAGAACACGATGGGAGATGTTTTCTGTGCTGGCACAGTTTTTCCTAGCCAGACATAGTGGAAAAGCGTTTTGCTAAGATGTAGACTACAAAAGACGCGAAAGACGAAGGTAGGATGCTCTCCGGAGGTAAGAGCCGCTGCCGGGCGTCTTTCGGCAGAAGCTGCGCTAAGGAGAGCACTGTGAGCGGCACAATCGTCTTTGCGCGAAGAAGCCGCTTCTTGGGCTCCGGCAGCCGGCGAGAGCGGCAGCTTCGGGAAGGTGAAGAAGCAAGCTGTACAACACTGGGATTGTGTGCGCACCTTGCCAACTGATAGAAAACAGTACCTTTGCACTCTCCTGACTTTTCCAATCACAGGAACATTCGATTGGAAGCTGTTTTGGACAACTTTTCTTTTCTTCCTGCCAAACACTTGGCAGACATCCGTGCAACTTCTAGAACACGATGGGAGATGTTTTCTGTGCTGGCACAGTTTTTCCTAGCCAGACATAGTGGAAAAGCTTTTTGCCGAGGTGTAGATGAGAAGAGGAGCTAAAGACGAAGGTAGGATGCTCTCCGGAGGTAAGAGCCGCTGCCGGGCGTCTTTCGGCAGAAGCCGCGCAAAGGAGAGCACTGTGAGCGGCACAATCGTCTTTGCGCGAAGAAGCCGCTTCTTGGGCTCCGGCAGCCGGCGAGAGCGGCAGCTTCGGGAAGGTGAAGAAGCAAGCTGTACAACACTGGGATTGTGTGCGCACCTTGCCAACTGATAGAAAACAGTACCTTTGCACTCTCCTGACTTTTCCAATCACAGGAACATTCGATTGGAAGCTGTTTTGGACAACTTTTCTTTTCTTCCTGCCAAACACTTGGCAGACATCCGTGCAACTTCTAGAACACGATGGGAGATGTTTTCTGTGCTGGCACAGTTTTTCCTAGCCAGACATAGTGGAAAAGCGTTTTGCTAAGATGTAGACTACAAAAGACGCGAAAGACGAAGGTAGGATGCTCTCCGGAGGTAAGAGCCGCTGCCGGGCGTCTTTCGGCAGAAGCCGCGCTAAGGAGAGCACTGTGAGCGGCACAATCGTCTTTGCGCGAAGAAGCCGCTTCTTGGGCTCCGGCAGCCGGCGAGAGCGGCAGCTTCGGGAAGGTGAAGAAGCAAGCTGTACAACACTGGGATTGTGTGCGCACCTTGCCAACTGATAGAAAACAGTACCTTTGCACTCTCCTGACTTTTCCAATCACAGGAACATTCGATTGGAAGCTGTTTTGGACAACTTTTCTTTTCTTCCTGCCAAACACTTGGCAGACATCCGTGCAACTTCTAGAACACGATGGGAGATGTTTTCTGTGCTGGCACAGTTTTTCCTAGCCAGACATAGTGGAAAAGCGTTTTGCTAAGATGTAGACTACAAAAGACGCGAAAGACGAAGGTAGGATGCTCTCCGGAGGTAAGAGCCGCTGCCGGGCGTCTTTCGGCAGAAGCCGCGCTAAGGAGAGCACTGTGAGCGGCACAATCGTCTTTGCGCGAAGAAGCCGCTTCTTGGGCTCCGGCAGCCGGCGAGAGCGGCAGCTTCGGGAAGGTGAAGAAGCAAGCTGTACAACACTGGGATTGTGTGCGCACCTTGCCAACTGATAGAAAACAGTACCTTTGCACTCTCCTGACTTTTCCAATCACAGGAACATTCGATTGGAAGCTGTTTTGGACAACTTTTCTTTTCTTCCTGCCAAACACTTGGCAGACATCCGTGCAACTTCTAGAACACGATGGGAGATGTTTTCTGTGCTGGCACAGTTTTTCCTAGCCAGACATAGTGGAAAAGCGTTTTGCTAAGATGTAGACTACAAAAGACGCGAAAGACGAAGGTAGGATGCTCTCCGGAGGTAAGAGCCGCTGCCGGGCGTCTTTCGGCAGAAGCTGCGCTAAGGAGAGCACTGTGAGCGGCACAATCGTCTTTGCGCGAAGAAGCCGCTTCTTGGGCTCCGGCAGCCGGCGAGAGCGGCAGCTTCGGGAAGGTGAAGAAGCAAGCTGTACAACACTGGGATTGTGTGCGCACCTTGCCAACTGATAGAAAACAGTACCTTTGCACTCTCCTGACTTTTCCAATCACAGGAACATTCGATTGGAAGCTGTTTTGGACAACTTTTCTTTTCTTCCTGCCAAACACTTGGCAGACATCCGTGCAACTTCTAGAACACGATGGGAGATGTTTTCTGTGCTGGCACAGTTTTTCCTAGCCAGACATAGTGGAAAAGCTTTTTGCCGAGGTGTAGATGAGAAGAGGAGCTAAAGACGAAGGTAGGATGCTCTCCGGAGGTAAGAGCCGCTGCCGGGCGTCTTTCGGCAGAAGCCGCGCTAAGGAGAGCACTGTGAGCGGCACAATCGTCTTTGCGCGAAGAAGCCGCTTCTTGGGCTCCGGCAGCCGGCGAGAGCGGCAGCTTCGGGAAGGTGAAGAAGCAAGCTGTACAACACTGGGATTGTGTGCGCACCTTGCCAACTGATAGAAAACAGTACCTTTGCACTCTCCTGACTTTTCCAATCACAGGAACATTCGATTGGAAGCTGTTTTGGACAACTTTTCTTTTCTTCCTGCCAAACACTTGGCAGACATCCGTGCAACTTCTAGAACACGATGGGAGATGTTTTCTGTGCTGGCACAGTTTTTCCTAGCCAGACATAGTGGAAAAGCTTTTTGCCGAGGTGTAGATGAGAAGAGGAGCTAAAGAGTGGATGTTAGCAAATGACACCCATCTTCAAAAAAGGCAATTAAGAGGACTCGCCATGGTACAAACCAGCCAGCCTCTTTTTTATCCCCAGGAAGTTGATGAAGCAGCTCTTCCTGGAAATCCTTGCCAGGCACATGACAGATGACCAAATAATGTAGTTAGCATGATTTTTCAGGGGAATTTCATGCTGAACATCACTTTAAACTCCTCTGATGAATCAACTTGACTGGTAGATGAAGGGAATATTATCTGCCTGGGCTTCAGGGAGGTTTTTGACATACCTCTACATGGCATCACACATACATATGGAAGCAATAGTGCAAAGGGGAGGGAATCAGTGTCTTTTCAGTGATGCTGAGGGAAAAGACAAGAGGCAGTGGGCACACACTGAAATACAGGAGATTGCCTTTGAACATCAGTAAATGTTTCTTTACTGTCAGGGTGACTGAACCACGGCACAGACTGCCCAGAAAGATTGTGGAGCCTGGATCTTTGAAGACATTAAAAGTACACCCAGATAGAATCCTGGGCAAGAGGCTCTAGGTATCCTGGTTTAGGCAGGGGGGTTGGGCCTGGTTAGCCCCACCAACCCCTTCCACTCTCTTTCATTCTGTGCTAGTGAATTCTCTTCAAGATGCATTTCAAAGCGCTGGCATGACAAAGTTCTGTGCAGACAGAGATCCAAATGGACATGGCATCTAAGTTCCTTAAGCAGTGTTCAAGAAGAATGTAAAACTCTGGCACAAGTGTCTCTTCCCTAACTGAATCCCTTTCATGGGAAAATTCCCAGCTCTAGAAAGATCTTCTGATACGCATGCTTAAGACTGACACTGGCTGAGCAAATTTCTCCCTATGTATATCTAAGACCAGTTAGGATCTTCACCCAAAGTGCAGTCAACATAGTCACAGAATGCCTATTGTTAAGAAGTGACAGCTTCCATCAGAATGGCAGCTATTGGTCCACAAAATGGATTAATGGATGGGAATTATCTACGTGGGTTAAAAACAAAAATAAAGAGTTGGTCTTTATTTATCAATTTCATGGCAATATTGATAAGGGAAGAAAAAGATCTAAGTCCTTGACTTTCTGGACTCGAGGAAAGATTTTAAAAATTCCTTGTAAAAATGTATGATCACAATCAGACTATTGAAACCATTTTAGTTGGGAACAAAGTTCCAAAATTGTCTAGATAGTGGCAAAGAAGCCAAGAAAATAGGAAAGAAACAAAAAGAGAGCAAAAGAGTCAGCTTCAGTGTACAAGCTCGTTCTAGAAGTAGTCTGCTGGGAAAAGGAACCCCCAGCTAAATTTCCAATGTATTCCTGCGCTTGATTCAGTAACTGGTCAATGTAAAAACCAATCCTTTTGTACAACTTCTTCCAGCAACAAAAACTCCAACAGGTTGACACTACCATCATGCCTGTTCCAGACATATTTAAAAGAGAAATGATGATTTTCTTGAAAACCTACTTACATAAAAGTTGCAAGATGGTGGAGGGATTCCCACATCCTCCTTCCTCCATCTGGCTTGAAAGTATATTTGATAAAATATGCAACAAAGCACATGATTTATAAGGGAGAGTCAAATGGATGATTTGGGAATCGATCTCTTGTTGATAGTAAACTTCATATCCACTCGGTGTGACCTTTTTAAAACAAAATGTGGAGCTGAGGCATGAATCTGCCACAACAATTGTAAAGCAAACATACACACTCCCCTTCATATGCCCCCCCCTCCACACACACCTAGGCACACACAGAGATCAGCATAGCAGATCATGAACACCTTGGAAAAGACTGAAATGCTAAATGCCTCTCTTGATGGGCAAAAGAGCTGGTGCAGTAATTCAAATGCCTGGTACAAAAATTCTGTTTAATATTTAGCTCCTATTTAAAACACAGCTTTTCATTTCATTCTATTTACAGAATATTTTCATTTCATTTGTTTCTTTAAAATTACTTAGTTCTCACCTGTTGTATGTCTAGGAATATTTTCTTCCAAAAATAGAAAAAAATAGATGATATCTTTTCAGCAGAAAACATTGGTTGATACAATTTTAAACCATCATGATATGGAAGAATTCTTCTGTCCCTCTCGAAGGTGGAAGAAGCATTTGGATCACAGATCATCTACAATGAAATACTTGACATGTTTAAGATGCTTTCAATCAATTTTGATCGTCAATTGCTTATTTGTTGTAAACAGTAATTTTTCAGTGAAGGGAAAGCGTGTGTGGTATATCTACATGATATGTTCAAAGGCAGTTCCTACTAATGGCCAGGCTGAATTCCAGTAAATAATGTCCCGAATGATATTTTGCCGCCTTCTTTGGCACTTCATGAAATCTTACCCCGATGAAGTGCTGAAACAAAGAGATTTTCTCTTAGAGAGTGTCTCATGTTGTAACCTATCCCATGGATTTTATGCTGTAATTCTTATCTCTTTTAAAATTTACTATCTTCTGTACAGTTTTCATGAAACTTTCTGTTACAGTAGTGAATAGCACAGATAAATGTCATTTTGTACAACTTTGAATTTACCCCAAGAGCTGAGAGAAAACTTGATCCTATACTTCAATCCGAGTTTCTTCTATAGTCCGACTTTGTTTCTCTACCATCAAGCTTCTCCTTTGTTGCTGCTCCAAGCCCCGTCCAAGGTGACCTTGAATACTTTCAGGGATGGGACACCCACAACTTCTCTGGGCAACCTGTTCCAGTGTTCCAGCACTCCCACAGTAAAAAAGGCCTTCCTTTCATCTAATATGTGTAGGAAATCATAAATCTAGGCATAGAAGCTTGGAGTGCAAATTTGAAATTCTTTGGATTTGAAGCACATTTTATATGAATACTGACTTAGAGATGACTAAAAGATGTTGATGGGCATTTGAGCTGACAAGTTTTGAAAAAGTGCACGGAAATTAAAATTGAAACCACTAAAATTAAAAACTCCTTGCCATTTTCTTTTTCCTCTCCTATTCAAAATTGCATATGTCAGATATCAGTGCTTCATGCAAACCTCTCAGATGCTCTCAGAGAAAAAGCTTTTCTTTCAGACTAAGTTGCGGTTGACGTAGAACACTAGCAGGAGTGAAAGATTTTCTGGGCATCGGGGCAGCCCGTTCTCCTTGGATTTGTGTGCAGAATGCATTTTATCCAAACTGGAAAATAGATCCCAGCTCTGTTCTATTCATCATTCTTACTTCATCAGGCCAGAAGATTCTGTGAAAAGTAGCCTGTGGACCTTGAAGACAGCGCATGTGAACCAGATGAGAGGTGATAGAGAAGTTGAGGGAGAGAAGAAAGAGCATGAGGCTGAAACCAGAAAGTATTTCTCCACGTGATCATGGAAGATTGCAGGAGCCACTTGGTACTATCAAACCAGCCCAACTTGGCACTGGTGCCACCTTGGGTCTGGGAGCCATGTTGCATATCGTGCATTTTAAGGAGCCAGCTGGCCACACCCAGCCATATGCCCCCAAACACAAACCAAGGCCCTTTTCTCTGGCAAACAAAACTCAGCTGCCCTGCTTCTGGATGGCAGATTGCAGGAACCACTTGGTACTATCAAACCAGCCCAACTTGGCACTGGTGCCACCATGGGTCTGGTCACCATCCTGCCTATCGTAGCTTTTCAGGAGCCAGCCGGTCACTCGCAGCCATAGGCCCCCAAACACAAACCTCGGCCCGTTTCCCTGGCAAACAAAAGTAAGCTGCCCCGCTTCTGGATGGCAGATTGCAGGAGCTACTTAGTACTATCAAATCAGCCCGACTTGGCACAGGTGCCACCTTGGATCTGGGAACCATCCTGTGTATCGTGGATTTTCAGGGGCCAGCCAGCCACTCTCAGCCATATGCCCCCAAAAACAAACCACGGACCTTTTCTCTGGCAAACAAAACTCAACTGCCCCTCTTCTGGATGGCAAATTTTAGGACGCACTTTGTACTACGAAAACCGCCCGACGTGGCACTGGTGCCACCTTGTGTCAGGGAACCATCCTGCATATCGAGCTTTTTAAGGAGCCAGCCGGCCAGGCCCAGCCATATACCCCCAAAAACAAACCACGGACCATTTCTCATGGAAACAAAAATCCGCTGCCCCGCGTCTGGATGGCAGATTGCAGGAGCCACTTTGCACCATCAAACCAGCCCGACTTGGCACTGGTGCCACCTTGGGTCTGGGAACAATCCTGCGTATCGTACATATTAAGGAACCAGCCGAACACTCCCAGCCACAGGCCCCCAAACACAAACAACGGCCCATTTCCCTGGCAAACAAAACTCAGCGGCCCCGCTTCTGGATGGCAGTTTGCAGGAGCCACTTGGTGTAATCAAACCAGCCCGACTTGACACTGGTGCCACCTTGGGTCTGGGAACCATCCTGCGTATGGTGGATTCTAAGGAGCCAGCCGGCCACTCCCAGCCACAGGCCCCCAACAAAAACCACGGCCCTTTTTTCTGCCAAACAAAACTTAGCTGCCTCACTTCTGGATGGCAGATTGCAGGAGCCACTTGGTGTAATCAAACCGGCCCGACTTGGCACTGGTGCCACCTTGGGTCTGGGAACCATCCTGCGTATCGTGGATTCTAAGGAGCCAGCCGGCCACTCCCAGCCACAGGCCCCCAAACAAAATCAACGGCGCTGTTCCCTGGAAAACAAAACACGCCTGCCAACTTTTTGATGGAGTTTGCAGGAGCCACTTGGTACTATCAAACCAGCCCGACTTGGCACTGGTGCCACCTTGGGTCTGGGAAACATCCTGCGTATCGTGGATTCTTAGGAGCCAGCCGGCCACTCCTAGCCACAGGCCCGCAAACAAAAACCTAGGCCTATTTCTCTGGCAAAGAAAAGTAAGCTGCCCCGCTTCTGGATGGCAGATTGCAGGAGCCACTTGGTACTATCAAACCAGCCCGACTTGGCACTGGTGCCACCTTGGGTCTGGGAACCATCCAGCCTATCGTGGATTTTAAGGAGCCAGCCGGCTACTCCCAGCCACAGGCCCTCAACAAAAACCACGGCCCTTTTTTCTGGCAAACAAAACTTAGCTGCCTCAGTTCTGGATGGCAGATTGCAGGAGCCACTTGGTGTAATCAAACCAGCCCGACTTGGCACTGGTGCCACCTTGGGTCTGGGAACCATCCTGCGTATCGTGGATTCTAAGGAGCCAGCCGGCCACTCCCAGCCACAGGTCCCCAAACAAAATCAACGGCGCTGTTCCCTGGAAAACAAAACACGTCTGCCAACATTTTGATGGAGTTTGCAGGAGCCACTTGGTACTATCAAACCAGCCCGACTTGGCACTGGTGCCACCTTGGGTCTGGGAAACATCCTGCGTATCGTGGATTCTTAGGAGCCAGCCGGCCACTCCTAGCCATAGGCCCCCAGACAAAAACCTAGGCCTATTTCTCTGGCAAACAAAAGTAAGCTGCCCCGCTTCTGGATGGCAGATTGCAGGAGACACTTGGGACTATCAAACCAGCCCAACTTGGCACTGGTGCCACCTTGGATCTGGGAACCATGCTGTGTATCGTGGATATTCAGGGGCCACCCGGCCACTCTCAGCCATATGTCCCCAAACAGAAACCTCGGCCCGTTTCTCTGGCAAACAAAACTCAACTGCCCCTCTTCTGGATGGCAAATTGCAGGATGAACTTGATACTAAAACCGCAGGCCGACTTGGTAGTGGTGACACCTTGGGCCTGGGAACCATCATGCGTATCGAGCATTTTAAGGAGCCAGCCGGCCACTCCCAGCAATATGCCCCCAAAAACAATCCACGGAATTTTTCTCTGGCAAACAAAAATCAGCTGCCCCGCTTCTGGATGGCAGATTGCAGGAGCCACTTTGCACCATCAAACCAGCCCGACTTGGCACTGGTGCCACCTTGCATCTGGGAACCATGCTGCCTAGCGTGGATTTTCAGGAGCCAGCCGGTCACTCCCAGCCATAGGCCCCCATACAAAACCCACGGCCCGTTTCCCTGACAAACAAAATTAAGCTGCCCCGCTTCTGGATGGCAGATTGCAGGACGCAGTTGGTAGTATCAAACCAGCCCGACTTGGCACTGGTGCCACCTTGGGTCTGGGAACCATCCTGCGTATCGTGGGTTCAAAGGAGCCAGCCGGCCACTCCCAGCCACAGGCCCCCAAATACAAACAACGGCGCTTTTCCCTGGAAAACAAAACTCGCCTGCCAACTTTTTGATGGCAGATTGCAGGAGCCACTTGGTACTATCAAACCAGCCCAACTTGGCACTGGTGCCACCATGGGTCTGATCACCATCCTGCCTATTGTAGCTTTCCAGGAGCCAGCCGGTCACTCCCAGCCATAGGTCCCAAGTCACAAACCTCGGCCCGTTTCCCTGGCAAACAAAAGTAAGCTGCCCCGCTTCTGGATGGCAGATTGCAGGAGCCACTTGGTACTATCAAACCAGCCCAACTTGGCACTGGTGCCACCTCTGGTCTGGGAACCATGCTGCGTAACACAGATTCTAAGGCACCAGTCGGCGACTCCCAGCCACAAGCCCCCAAACACAAACAACGGCGCTATTCTCTGGCAAACAAAACTCCACTGCCCCTCTTATGGATGGCAAATTGCAGGACGCACTTGGTACTATAAAAACAGCCCGACTTGGCACTGGTGCCACCTTGGGTCTGGGAACCATCCTGCGTATCGATCTTTTTAATGAGACAGCCGGCCACGCCCAGCCATATGCCCCCAAACACAACCCACGGCCCTGTTCTCTGGCAAACAAAACTCAACTGCACCGCTTCTGGATGGCAGATTGCAGGAGCCACTTGGTACTATCAAACCAGCCCGACTTGGCACTGGTGCCACCTTGGGTCTGGGAACCATCCTGCGTATTGTGGGTTGTCAGGAGCCAGCCGAACACTCTCGGCCACAGACCCCAATCAAAAACAACGGCCCGTTTCACAGGCAAACAAAACTCAGCTGCCCCGCTTCTGGATGGCAGATTGCAGGAGGCACTTGACACTGTGAAACCAGCCCCACTTGGCACTGGTGCCACCTTGGGTCTGGGAACCATGCTGCGTATCATGGATTTTCAGGAGCCAGCCGGCCACTCCCAGCCACAGGCCCCCAAACACAAACCACAGCCTTTTTCTCTGGCAAACAAAATTCAGCTGCCCCGCTTCTGGATGGCAGATTGCAGGAGCCACTTGGGACTATCACACCAGCACAACATGGCACTGGTGCCACCTTGGATCTGGGAACCATCCTTCCTATCGTGGATTTTCAGGGGCCAGCTGGTCACTCTCAGCCATAGGCCCCAAACACAAACCACGGCCCTTTTCTCTGGAAAACAAAACTCAACTGCCCCTCTTCCTGATGGGAGATTGCAGGAGCCACTGGGTACTATGAAACCAGCCCTACTTGGCACTGGTGCCACCTTGGGTCTGGGAACCATGCTGCGTATTATGGATTTTCAGGAGCCAGCCGGCCACTGCCAGCCACAGGCCCCGAAACACAAACAACAGCCTTTTTCTCTGGCAAACAAAATTCAGCTGCCCCGCTTCTGGATGGCAGATTGCAGGAACCACTTGGTACTAACAAACCAGCCCGACTTGGCACTGGTGCCACCTTGGGTCTGGGAACCATCCTGCGTATCGTGGATTCTAAGGAGCCAGCTGGCCACTCCCAGCCACAGGCCCCAAAACACACACAACAGTGCTTTTCCCTGGAAAACAAAACTCGCCTGCCAACATTTTGATGGCAGATTGCAGGAGCCACTTGGTACTATCAAACCAGCCCAACTTGGCACTGGTGCCACCATGGGTCTGGTCACCATCCTGCCTATCGTAGCTTTTCAGGTGCCAGCCAGCCACCCCAAGCCAGAGGCCCCTAGACAAATATTTCGGCCCCTTTCCCTGGCAAACAAAAGTAAGCTACCCCGCTTCTGGATGGCAGATTGCAGGAGCCACTTTGCACCATCAAACCAGCCCAACTTGGCATTGGTGACACCTCTGGTCTGGGAACCATCCTGCCTATCGTGGATTTTCAGGGGCCAGCCGGCCTCTCTCCGCCATATGCCCCCAAAAACAAACCACGGCCCTTTTCTCTGGCAAACAAAACTCAACTGCCCCTCTTCTGGATGGCAAATTTTAGGACGCACTTTGTACTACGAAAACCGCCCGACGTGGCTCTGGTGCCACCTTGTGTCAGGGAAGCATCCTGCATATCGAGCTTTTTAAGGAGCCAGCCGGCCACGCCCAGCCATATACCCCCAAAAACAAACCACGGATCATTTCTCATGGAAACAAAAATCCGCTGCCCCGCGTCTGGATGGCAGATTGCAGGAGCCACTTTGCACCATCAAACCAGCCCGACTTGGCACTGGTGACACCTCTGGTCTGGGAACCATCCTGCCTATCGTGGATTTTCAGGGGCCAGCCAGCCACTCTCAGCCATATGCCCCCAAAAACAAACCACGGACCTTTTCTCTGGCAAACAAAACTCAACTGCCCCTCTTCTGGATGGCAAATTTTAGGACGCACTTTGTACTACGAAAACCGCCCGACGTGGCACTGGTGCCACCTTGTGTCAGGGAAGCATCCTGCATATCGAGCTTTTTAAGGAGCCAGCCGGCCAGGCCCAGCCATATACCCCCAAAAACAAACCACGGATCATTTCTCATGGAAACAAAAATCCGCTGCCCCGCGTATGGATGGCAGATTGCAGGAGCCACTTTGCACCATCAAACCAGCCCGACTTGGCACTGGTGCCACCTTGGGTCTGGGAACAATCCTGCATATCGTGGATTCTAAGGAGCCAGCCGGCCACTCCCAGCCACAGGCCCCCAAACACAAACAACGGCGCTTTTCCCTGGAAAACAAAACTCGCCTGCCAGCTTTTTGATGGCAGATTGCAGGAGCCACTTGGTACTATCAAATCATCCCAACTTGGCACTGGTGCCACTATGGGTCTGGGAACCATCCTGCCTATTGTAGCATTTCAGGAGCCAGCCGGTCACTCTCAGCCATAGGCCCCCAGACACAAACCTCGGACCGTTTCCCTGGCAAACAAAATTAAGCTGCCCTGCTTCTGGATGGCAGATTGCAGGAGCCACTTGGTAGTGTCAAACCAGCCCGACTTGGCACTGGTGCCACCTCTGGTCTGGGAACCATCCTGCGTATCGTGGATTCTAAGCAGCCACCCGGCCACTCTGAGCCACAGGCGCCCAAACACAAACAACGGCGCTTTTCGCTGGAAAACAAAACTCGCCTGCCAACATTTTGATGGCAGATTGCAGGAGCCACTTGGTGCTATCAAACCAGCCCAACTTGGCACTGGTGCCACCATGGGTCTGGTCACCATCCTGCCTATCGTAGCTTTTCAGGAGCCAGCCGGTCACTCCCAGCCATAGACCCCCAGACACAAACCTCGGCCCGTTTCCCTGGAAAACAAAAGTAAGCTGCCCCGCTTCTGGATGGCAGATTGCAGGAGCCACTTGGTACTATCAAATCAGCCCAACTTGGCACTGGTGCCACCATGGGTCTGGTAAACATCCTGCCTATCGTAGCTTTTCAGGAGCCAGACGGTCACTCCCTGCCATAGGCCCCCAGACACAATCCTCGGCCCGTTTCCCTGGCAAACAAAAGTAAACTGCCCCGCTTTTGGATGGCAGATTGCAGGATGCATTTGGTACTATCAAACCTGCCCGACTTGGCCCTCGTGCCACCTTGGCTCTGGGAACCATGCTGCGTAACGTAGATTCTACGAGGACAGGCGGCCACTCCCAGCCACAGGCCTCTAAACAAAAACAACGGCGCTTTTCCCTGGAAAACAAAACTCGCCTGCCAACTTTTTGATGGCAGATTGCAGGAGCCACTTGGTACTATCAAACCAGCCCAACTTGGTACTGGTTCCACTTTGGGTCTGGTCACCATCCTGCCTATCGTAGCTTTTCAGGAGCCAGCCGGTCACTCCCAGCCATAGGCCCCCAGACAAATATCTCGGCCCGTTTCCCTGGCAAACAAAAGTAAGCTGCCCCGCTTCTGGATGGCAGATTGCAGGAGCCACATGGTACTATCAAACCAGGCCAACATGGCACTGGTGCCACCTTGGCTCTGGGAACCATCCTGCCTATCGTGGATTTTCAGGGGCCAGCCGGCCACTCTCAGCCATATGCCCCCAAACACATACCACGGCCCTTTGCTCTGGCAAACAAAACTCAACTGCCCCTCTTCTGGATGGCAAATTGCAGGACGCACTTGGTACTACGAAAACAGCCCGACTTGGCAGTGATGCCACCTTGGGTCAGGGAACAATCCTGCGTATCGATTTTTATAGGAGCCAGCCGGCCACGTCCAGCCATATACCCCCAAAAAAAAACCACGGAACTTTTCTCCAGCAAACAAAAATCCGCTGCCCCGCGTCTGAATGGCAGATTTCAGGAGCTATTTAGTATTATCAAACCAGCCCGACTTGGCACTGGTGCCACCATGAGTCTGGTAACCATCCTGCCTATCGTAGCTTTTCAGTAGCCAGCCGGTCACTCCCAGCCATAGGCCCCCAGACAAATACCTCGGCCCGTTTCCCTGGGAAACAAAAGTAAGCTGTCCCGCTTCTGCATGGCAGATTGCAGGAGCCACTTGGTACTATCAAACCAGCCCAACTTGGCACTGGTGCCACCTTGGCTCTGGGAACCATACTGCGTATCCTGGGTTCAAAGGAGGCAGCTGGCCACTCCCAGCCACAGGCCTCCAAACACAAACAACGGCGCTTTTCCCTGGAAAACAAAACTGGCCTGCCAACTTTTTGATGGCAGATTGCAGGAGCCACTTGGTACTATCAAACCAGCAAAACTTGGCACTGGTGCCACCATGGGTCTGGTCACCATCCTGCCTATCGTAGTTTTTCAGGCGCCAGCCGGTCCTCCCAGCCATAGGCCCCCAGTCACAAACCTCGGCCCGTTTCCCTGGCAAACAAAAGTAAGCTACCCCGCTTCTGGATGGCAGATTGCAGGAGTCACTTTGCACCATCAAACCAGCCCGACTTGGCACTGGTGCCACCTCTGGTCTGGGACCCATCCTGCGTATCGTGGATTCTAAGGAGACAGCTGGCCACTCCCAGCCACAGGCCCCCAAACACAAACAACGGCGCTTTTCCCTGGAAAACAAAACTCGCTTGCCAACTTTTTGATGGCAGATTGCAGGAGCCACTTGGTACTATCAAACCACCCCAACTTGGCAACAAGTGGTTCCTGCAATCTGACATCCAGAAGCGGGGCAGCTTACTTTGGTTTGCCAGGGAAACGGACCGTTGTTTGTGTTTGGAGGCGTATGGCTGGGAGTGGCCGACTGGCTCCTTAAAATCCACGATACGCAGGATGGTTCCCAGACCAGAGGTGGCACCAGTGCCAAGTCGGGCTGGTTTGATAGTACCAAGTGGCTCCTGCAATCTGCCATCCAGAAGCGGGGCAGCTTACTTTTGTTTGCCAGGGAAACGGGCCGAGCTTTGTGTCTCGGGGCCTATGGCAGGGAGTGACCGGCTGGCTCCTGAAAAGCTACGATAGGCAGGATGGTGACCAGACCCATGGTGGCACCAGTGCCAAGTTGGGCTGGTTTGATAGTACCAAGTGGCTCCTGCAATCTGCCATCAAAAAGTTGGCAGGCGAGTTTTGTTTTCCAGGGAAAAGCGCCATTGTTTGTGTTTGGGGGCCTGTGGTTGGGAGTGCCCGGCTGGCTCCTTAGAAACCACGATACGCAGCATGGTTACCAGACAAGAGGTGCCACCAGAGCCAAGTTGTGCTGGTTTGATACTACCAAGTGGTTCCTGCAATCTGCCATCCAGAAGCGGGGCAGCTTACTTTTGTTTGCCACGGAAACGGGCCGTTGTTTGTGTTTGGGGGCCTGTGGCTGGGAGTGGCCGACTGGCTCCTTAGAATCCACGATACGCAGGATGGTTCCCAGACCAGAGGTGGCACCAGTGCCAAGTCGGGCTGGTTTGATAGTACCAAGTGGCTCCTGCAATCTGCCATCCAGAAGCGGGGCAGCTTACTTTTGTTTGCCAGGGAAACGGGCCGAGGTTTGTGACTGGGGACCTATGGCTGGGAGTGACCGGCTGGCTCCTGAAAAGTTACGATAGGCAGGATGGTGACCAGACCCATGGTGGCACCAGTGCCAAGTTGGGCTGGTTTGATAGTACCAAGTGGCTCCTCTAATCTGCCATCAAATAGTTGGTAGGCGAGTTTTGTTTTCCAGGGAAAAGCGCCGTTGTTTTTGTTTGGGGGCCTGTGGTAGGGAGTGGCCGGCTGGCTAATTAGAATCCACGATACGCAGGATGGTTCCCAGACCAGAGGTGGCACCAGTTCCAAGTCGGGCTAGTTTGATGGTGCAAAGTGGCTCCTGCAATCTGCCATCCAGAAGCGGGGTAGCTTACTTTTGTTTGCCAGGGAAACGGGCCGAGCTTTTTGTCTGGGGGCCTATGGCTGGGAGTGACCGGCTGGCTCCTGAAAAGCTACGATAGGCAGGATGGTGACCAGACCCATGGTGGCACCAGTGCCAAGTTGGGCTGGTTTGATTGTACCAAGTGGCTCCTGCAATCTGCCATCAAAATGTCGGCAGGCGAGTTTTGTTTTCCAGGGACAAGCGCCGTTGATTGTGTTTGGGGGCCTGTGGCTGGGAGTGGCCGGCTGGCTCCTTAGAATCCACGATACGCAGGATGGTTCCCAGACCTGAGGTGGCACCAGTGCCAAGTCGGGCTGGTTTGATAGTACCAAGTGCGTCCTGCAATCTGCCATCCAGAAGCGGGGCAGCTTACTTTTGTTTGCCAGGGAAACGGGCCGAGTTTTTTGTCTGGGGGCCTATGGCTGGGAGTGAGCGGTTGGCTCCTGAAAAGCTACGATAGGCAGGATGGTGAGCAGACCCATGGTGGCACAAGTGCCAAGTTGGGCTGGTTTGATAGCACCAAGTGGCTCCTGCAATCTGCCATCAAAAAGTTGGCAGGCGAGTTTTGTTTTCCAGGGAAAAGCGCCGTTGTTTGTGTTTGGGTGCCTATGGCTGGGACTGGCCGGCTGGCTCCTTAGAATCCACGGTAAGCAGGATGGTTCCCAGACCAGAGGTGGCACCAGTGCCAAGTCGGGCTGGTTTGATAGTACCAAGTGCGTCCTACAATCTGCCATCCAGAAGCGGGGCAGCTTACTTTTGTTTGCCAGGGAAACGGGTCGAGCTTTGTGTCTGGGGGCCTATGGCAGGGAGTGACCGGCTAGGTCCTGAAAAGCTAAGATAGGCAGGATGGTGACCAGACCCATGGTGGCACAAGTGCCAAGTTGGGCTGGTTTGATAGTACCAAGTGGCTCCTGCAATCTGCCATCAAAAAGTTGGCAGGCGAGTTTTGTTTTCCAGGGAAAAGCGCCGTTGTTTGTGTTTGGGGTCCTTTGGCTGGGAGTGGCCGGCTGGCTCCTTAGAATCCACGATACGCAGCATGGTTCCCAGACCAGAGGTGGCACCAGTGCCAAGTCGGGCTGGTTTGATAGTACCAAGTGGTTCCTGCAATCTGCCATCCAGAAGCGGGGCAGCTTACTTTTCTTTGCCAGGGAGACGGGCCGAGATTTTTGTCTGGGAGCCTATGGCTGGGAGTGACCGGCTGGCTCCTGAAAAGCTACGATAGGCAGGATGGTGACCAGACCCATGGTGGCACCAGTGCCAAGTTGGGCTGATTTGATAGTATCAAGTGGCTCCTGCAATCTGCCATCAAAAAGTTGTCAGGCGAGTTTTGTTTTCCAGGGAAAAGCGCCGTTGTTTGTGTTTGGAGGCCTGTGGCTGGGAGTGGCCGGCTGGCTCCTTAGAATCCACGACACGCAGCATGGTTCCCAGACCAGAGGTGGCACCAGTTCCAAGTCGGGCTATTTGATGGTGAAAAGTGGTTCCTGCAATCTGCCATCCAGAAGTGGGGCAGCTTACTTTGGTTTGCCAGGGAAAAGGGCAGAGCTTTGTGTCTGGGCGCCTATGGCTGGGAGTGACCGGCTGGCTCCTGAAAAGCTACGATAGGCAGGATGGTGACCAGACCCATGGTGGCACCAGTGCCAAGTTGGGCTGATTTGATAGTACCAAGTGGCTCCTGCAATCTGCCATCAAAAAGTTGGCCGGCGAATTTTGTTTTCCAGGGAAAAGCGCCGTTGATTTTGTTTGGGGGCCTGTGGCTGGCAGTGGACGGATGGCTAATTAGAATCCACGATACGCAGGATGGTTCCCAGACCAGAGGTGGCACCAGTGCCAAGTCGGGCTGGTTTGATAGTACCAAGTGGTTCCTGCAATCTGCCATCCAGAAGCGGGATAACTTACTTTTGTTTGTCAGGGAAACGGGCCGAGCTTTGTGTCTGGGGGCCTATGGCTGGGAGTGACCGGCTGGCTCCTGAAAAGCTACGATAGGCAGGATGGTGACCAGACCCATGGTGGCACCAGTGCCAAGTTGGTCTGATTTGATAAAACCAAGTGGCTCCTGCAATCTCCCATCAAAAAGTTGGCAGGAGAGTTTTGTTTTCCAGGGAAAAGCGCCGTTGTTTGTGTTTGGGGGCCTGTGGCTGGGAGTGGACAGATGGCTCCTTAGAATCCACGATACGCAGGATGGTATCCAGACCCAAGGTGGCACCAGTGCCAAGTTTTGCTGGTTTGATAGTACCAAGTGGTTCCTGCAATCTGCCATCCAGAAGCAGGGCAGCTTACTTTTGTTGGCCAGGGAAACGGGCCGAGGTTTTTGTCTGGGGGCCTATGGCTGGGAGTGACCGTCTGGCTCCTGAAAAGCTACGATAGGCAGGATGGTGACCAGACCCATGGTGGCACCAGTGCCAAGTTGGGCTGATTTGATAGTAGCAAGTGGCTCCTGCAATCTGCCATCAAAATGTCGGCAGGCGGGTTTAGTTTTCCAGGGAAAAGCGCTGTGGTTTGTGTTTGGGGGCCTGTGGCTGGGAGTGACCGGCTGGCTCCTTAGAATCCACGATACGCAGGATGGTTCCAAGACCCAAGGTGGCACCAGTGCCAAGTTGGGCTGGTTTGATAGTACCAAGTGGCTCCTGCAATCTGCCATCCAGAAGCGGGGCAGCTTACTTTTGTTTGCCAGGGAAACGGGCCGAGCTTTGTGTCTGCGGGCCTATGGCTGGGAGTGACCGGCTAGGTCCTGAAAAGCTAAGATAGGCAGGATGGTGACCAGACCCATGGTGGCACCAGTGCCAAGTTGAGCTGGTTTGATAGTACCAAGTGGCTCCTGCAATCTGCCATCAAAAATTTGGCAGGCGAGTTTTGTTTTCCAGGGAAAAGCGCCGTTGTTTGTGTTTGGGGGCCTGTGGCTGGGAGTGGCCAGCTGGCTCCTTAGAATCCCCGATACGCAGCATGGTTCCCAGACCAGAGGTGGCACCAGTTCCAAGTCGGGCTACTTTGATGGTGAAAAGTGGTTCCTGCAATCTGCCATCAAGAAGCGGGGCAGCTTACTTTGGTTTGCCAGGGAAACGGGCAGAGCTTTGTGTCTGGGCGCCTATGGCTGGGAGTGACCGGCTGGCTCCTGAAAAGCTACGATAGGCAGGATGGTGACCAGACCCATGGTGGCACCAGTGTCAAGTTGGGCTGGTTTGATAGTACCAAGTGGCTCCGGCAATCTGCCATCAAAATTTGGCAGGCGAGTTTTGTTTTCCAGGGAAAAGCGCCGTTGTTTTGTTTGGGGGCCTGTGGCTGGGAGTGGACAGATGGCTAATTAGAATCCACGATACGCAGGATGGTTCCCAGACCCAAGGGGGCACCAGTGCCAAGTTGGGCTGGCTTGATAGTACCAAGTGCGTCCTGCAATCTGCCATCCAGAAGCGGGGTAGCTTACTTTTGTTTGCCAGGGAAACGGGCCGAGGTTTGTGTCTGGGGGCCAATGGCTGGGATTGACCGGCTGGCTCCTGAAAAGCTACGATAGGCAGGATGGTGACCAGACCCATGGTGGCACCAGTGTCAAGTTGGGCTGGTTTGATAGTACCAAGTGGCTCCGGCAATCTGCCATCAAAATTTGGCAGGCGAGTTTTGTTTTCCAGGGAAAAGCGCCGTTGTTTTTGTTTGGGGGCCTGTGGGTGGGAGTGGCCGGATGGCTAATTAGAATCCACGATACGCAGCATGGTTCCCAGACCTGAGGTGGCACCAGTGCCGAGTCGGGCTAGTTTGATGGTGCAAAGTGGCTCCTGCAATCTGCCATCCAGAAGTGGGGCAGCTTACTTTTGTTTGCCAGGGAAACGGGCCGAGCTTTGTGTCTGGGGGCCTAAGGCTGGGAGTGACCGGCTAGGTCCTCAAAAGCTACGATAGGCAGGATGGTGACCAGACCCATGGTGGCACCAGTGGCAAGTTGGGCTGATTTGATAGTACCAAGTGGCTCCTGCAATCTGCCATCAAAAAGTCGGCAGGCGAGTTTTGTTTTCCAGGGAAAAGCGCCGTTGTTTGTGTCTGGGGGCCTGTGGCTGGAGTGGCCGGCTGGCTCCTTAGAATCCACGATACGCAGGATGTTTCCCAGACCTGAGGTGGCACCAGTGCCAAGTCGGGCTAGTTTGATGGTGCAAAGTGGCTCCTGCAATCTGCCATCCAGAAGCGGGGTAGGTTACTTTTGTTTGCCAGGGAAAGTGGCCGAGGATTTCTCTGGGGCCCTATGGCAGAGAGGGACCGGCTGGCTCCTGAAAAGCTACGATAGGCAGGATGGTGACAAGACCCATGGTGGCACCAGTGCCGAGTTGGGCTGATTTGATAGTACCAAGTGGCTCCTGCAATCTGCCATCAAAATGTTGGCAGGCGGGTTTTGTATTCCAGGGAAAAGCGCCGTTGTTTGTGTTTGGGGGCCTGTGGCTGGGAGTGACAAGCTGGCTCCTTAGAATCCACGATACGCAGGATGGTTCCCAGACCCAAGGTGGCACCACTGCCAAGTTGGGCTGGTTTGATAGTACCAAGTGGCTCCTGCAATCTGCCATCCAGAAGCGGGACAGCTTACTTTTGTTTGCCAGGGAAACGGGTCGAGCTTTGTGTCTGGGGGCCTATGGCTGGGAGTGACCGGCTAGGTCCTGAAAAGCTAAGATAGGCAGGATGGCGACCAGACCCATGGTGGCACCAGTGCCAAGTTGGGCTGGTTTGATAGTACCAAGTGGCTCCTGCAATCTGCCATCAAAATTTGGCAGGCGAGTTTTGCTTTCCAGGGAAAAGCGCCGTTGTTTGTGTTTGGGGGCCTGTGGCTGGGAGTGGCCGGCTGGCTCCTTAGAATCCACGATACGCAGCATGGTTCCCAGACCAGAGGTGGCACAAGTGCCAAGTCTGGCTAGTTTGATGGTGCAAAGTGGCTCCTGCAATCTGCCATCCAGAAGCGGGGCAGCTTACTTTTCTTTGCCAGGGAAACGGGCCGAGCTTTTTGTCTGGGGGCTATGGCTAGGAGTGACCGGCTGGCTCCTGAAAAGCTACGATAGGCAGGATGGTGAGCAGACCCATGGTGGCACCAGTGCCAAGTTGGGCTGGTTTGATAGTACCAAGTGGCTCCTGCAATCTGCCATCAAAATGTTGGCAGGCGAGTTTTGTTTTCCAGGGAAAAGCGCCGTGGTTTGTGTTTGGGGGCCTGTGACTGGGAGTGGCCGGCTGGCTGCTTAGAATCCACGATACGCAGGATGGTTCCCAGACCAGAGGTGGCACCAGTGCCAAGTCGGGCTGGTTTGATAATACCTAGTGGATCCTGCAATCTGCCATCCAGAAGCGGGACAGCTTACTTTTGTTTGCCAGGGAAACGGGCCGAGATTTGTGTCACGGGGCCTATGGCTGGGAGTGACCGTCTAGGTCCTGAAAAGCTACGATAGGCAGGATGGTGACCAGACCCATGGTGGCACCAGTGCCAAGTTGGGCTGGTTTGATAGTACCAAGTGGCTCCTGCAATCTGCCATCAAAAAGTTGGCAGGCGAGTTTTTTTTTCCAGGGAAAAGCACCGTTGTTTGTGTTTGGAGGCCTGTGGCTGGGAGTGGCCGGCTTGCTAATTGGAATCCACGATACGCAGCATGGTTCCTAGACCAGAGGTGGCACCAGTGCCAAGTTGGGCTGGTTTGATGGTGCAAAGTGGCTCCTGCAATCTGCCATCCAGAAGCGGGGCAGCTTACTTTTGTTTGCCAGGGAAACGGGCCGAGGTTTTTCTCTGGGGGCCTATGGCTGGGAGTGACCGGCTGGCGCCTGAACAGCTACGATAGGCAGGATGGTGACCAGACCCATGGTGGCACCAGTGCCAAGTTGGGCTGATTTGATAGTAGCAAGTGGCTCCTGCAATCTGCCATCAAAATGTTGGCAGGCGAGTTTTGTTTTCCAGGGAAAAGCGCCGTTGTTTGTGTTTGGGGGCCTGTGGCTGGGAGTGGCCGGCTGGCTCCTTAGAATCCACGATACGCAGCATGGTTCCCAGACCAGAGGTGGCACCAGTGCCAAGTCGGGCTGGTTTGATAGTACCAAGTGGCTCCGGCAATCTGCCATCCAGAAGCGGGGCAGCTTACTTTTGTTTGCCAGGGAAACGGGCCGAGCTTTGTGTCTGGGCGCCTATGGCTGGGAGTGACCTGCTAGGTCCTGAAAAGCTACGATAGGCAGGATGGTGACCAGACCCATGGTGGCACCAGTGCCAAGTTGGGCTGGTTTGATAGTACCAAGTGGCTCCTGCAATCCGCCATCAAATGTGGGAGGGCGAGTTTTGTTTTCCAGGGAAAAGCGCCGTTGTTTGTGTTTGGGTGCCTGTGGCAGGGACTGGCCGGCTGGCTGCTTAGAATCCACGATACGCAGGATGGTTCCCAGACCCAAGGTGGCACCAGTGCCAAGTTGGGCTGGTTTGATAGTACCAAGTGGTTCCTGCAATCTGCCATCCAGAAGCGGGGTAGCTTACTTTTGTTTGCCAGGGAAACGGGCCGAGCTTTTTGTCTAGGGGCCTATGGCTAGGAGTGACCGGCTGGCTCCTGAAAAGCTACGATAGGCAGGATGGTGAGCAGACCCATGGTGGCACCAGTGCCAAGTTGGGCTGGTTTGATAGTACCAAGTGGCTCCTGCAATCTGCCATCAAAAAGTTGCCAGGCGAGTTTTGTTTTCCAGGGAAAAGCGCCGTTGTTTGTGTTTGGGGGCCTGTGACTGGGAGTGGCCGGCTGGCTGCTTAGAATCCACGATACGCAGGATGGTTCCCAGACCAGAGGTGGCACCAGTGCCAAGTCGGGCTGGTTTGATGGTGCAAAGTGGCTCCTGCAATCTGCCATCCAGAAGCGGGGCAGCTTACTTTTGTTTGCCAGGGAAACGGGGCGAGGTTTTTGTCTGGGGGCCTATGGCTTGGAGTGACCGTCTGGCTCCTGAAAAGCTACGATAGGCAGGATGGTGAGCAGACCCATGGTGGCACCAGTGTCAAGTTGGGCTGGTTTGATAGTAGCAAGTGGCTCCTGCAATCTGCCATCAAAATGTTGGCAGGCGAGTTTTGTTTTCCAGGGAAAAGCGCCGTTGTTTGTGTTTGGGGGCCTGTGGCTGGGAGTGGCCGGCTGGCTCCTTAGAATCCACGATACGCAGGATGGTTCCCAGACCAGAGGTGGCACCAGTGCCAAGTCGGGCTGGTTTGATAATACCTAGTGGATCCTGCAATCTGCCATCCAGAAGCGGGACAGCTTACTTTTGTTTGCCAGGGAAACGGGCCGAGATTTGTGTCACGGGGCCTATGGCTGGGAGTGACCGTCTAGGTCCTGAAAAGCTACGATAGGCAGGATGGTGACCAGACCCATGGTGGCACCAGTGCCAAGTTGGGCTGGTTTGATAGTACCAAGTGGCTCCTGCAATCTGCCATCAAAAAGTTGGCAGGCGAGTTTTTTTTTCCAGGGAAAAGCACCGTTGTTTGTGTTTGGAGGCCTGTGGCTGGGAGTGGCCGGCTTGCTAATTGGAATCCACGATACGCAGCATGGTTCCTAGACCAGAGGTGGCACCAGTGCCAAGTTGGGCTGGTTTGATGGTGCAAAGTGGCTCCTGCAATCTGCCATCCAGAAGCGGGGCAGCTTACTTTTGTTTGCCAGGGAAACGGGCCGAGGTTTTTCTCTGGGGGCCTATGGCTGGGAGTGACCGGCTGGCGCCTGAACAGCTACGATAGGCAGGATGGTGACCAGACCCATGGTGGCACCAGTGCCAAGTTGGGCTGATTTGATAGTAGCAAGTGGCTCCTGCAATCTGCCATCAAAATGTTGGCAGGCGAGTTTTGTTTTCCAGGGAAAAGCGCCGTTGTTTGTGTTTGGGGGCCTGTGGCTGGGAGTGGCCGGCTGGCTCCTTAGAATCCACGATACGCAGCATGGTTCCCAGACCAGAGGTGGCACCAGTGCCAAGTCGGGCTGGTTTGATAGTACCAAGTGGCTCCTGAAATCTGCCATCCAGAAGCGGGGCAGCTTACTTTTGTTTGCCAGGGAAACGGGCCGAGCTTTGTGTCTGGGCGCCTATGGCTGGGAGTGACCTGCTAGGTCCTGAAAAGCTACGATAGGCAGGATGGTGACCAGACCCATGGTGGCACCAGTGCCAAGTTGGGCTGGTTTGATAGCACCAAGTGGCTCCTGCAATCCGCCATCAAATGTGGGAGGGCGAGTTTTGTTTTCCAGGGAAAAGCGCCGTTGTTTGTGTTTGGGTGCCTGTGGCAGGGACTGGCCGGCTGGCTGCTTAGAATCCACGACACGCAGGATGGTTCCCAGACCAGAGGTGGCACCAGTGCCAAGTTGGGCTGGTTTGATAGTACCAAGTGGTTCCTGCAATCTGCCATCCAGAAGCGGGGTAGCTTACTTTTGTTTGCCAGGGAAACGGGCCGAGCTTTTTGTCTAGGGGCCTATGGCTAGGAGTGACCGGCTGGCTCCTGAAAAGCTACGATAGGCAGGATGGTGAGCAGACCCATGGTGGCACCAGTGCCAAGTTGGGCTGGTTTGATAGTACCAAGTGGCTCCTGCAATCTGCCATCAAAAAGTTGGCAGGCGAGTTTTGTTTTCCAGGGAAAAGCGCCGTTGTTTGTGTTTGGGGGCCTGTGACTGGGAGTGGCTGGCTGGCTGCTTAGAATCCACGATACGCAGGATGGTTCCCAGACCAGAGGTGGCACCAGTGCCAAGTCGGGCTGGTTTGATGGTGCAAAGTGGCTCCTGCAATCTGCCATCCAGAAGCGGGGCAGCTTACTTTTGTTTGCCAGGGAAACGGGCCGAGGTTTTTGTCTGGGGGCCTATGGCTTGGAGTGACCGTCTGGCTCCTGAAAAGCTACGATAGGCAGGATGGTGACCAGACCCATGGTGGCACCAGTGTCAAGTTGGGCTGGTTTGATTGTAGCAAGTGGCTCCTGCAATCTGCCATCAAAATGTTGGCAGGCGAGTTTTGTTTTCCAGGGAAAAGCGCCGTTGTTTGTGTTTGGGTGCCTGTGGCAGGGAGTGGCCGGCTGGCTGCTTAGAATCCACGATACGCAGGATGGTTCCCAGACCAGAGGTGGCACCAGTGCCAAGTCGGGCTGGTTTGATAATACCTAGTGGATCCTGCAATCTGCCATCCAGAAGCGGGACAGCTTACTTTTGTTTGCCAGGGAAACGGGCCGAGCTTTGTGTCACGGGGCCTATGGCTGGGAGTGACCGTCTAGGTCCTGAAAAGCTACGATAGGCAGGATGGTGACCAGACCCATGGTGGCACCAGTGCCAAGTTGGGCTGGTTTGATAGTACCAAGTGGCTCCTGCAATCTGCCATCAAAAAGTTGGCAGGCGAGTTTTGTTTTCCAGGGAAAAGCACCGTTGTTTGTGTTTGGAGGCCTGTGGCTGGGAGTGGCCGGCTTGCTAATTGGAATCCACGATACGCAGCATGGTTCCCAGACCAGAGGTGGCACCAGTGCCAAGTTGGGCTGGTTTGATGGTGCAAAGTGGCTCCTGCAATCTGCCATCCAGAAGCGCTGCAGCTTACTTTTCTTTGCCAGGGAAACGGGCCGAGGTTTTTCTCTGGGGGCCTATGGCTGGGAGTGACCGGCTGGCGCCTGAACAGCTACGATAGGCAGGATGGTGACCAGACCCATGGTGGCACCAGTGCCAAGTTGGGCTGATTTGATAGTAGCAAGTGGCTCCTGCAATCTGCCATCAAAATGTTGGCAGGCGAGTTTTGTTTTCCAGGGAAAAGCGCAGTTGTTTGTGTTTGGGGGCCTGTGGCTGGGAGTGGCCGGCTGGCTCCTTAGAATCCACGATATGCAGGATGGTTCCCAGACCAGAGGTGGCACCAGTGCCAAGTCGGGCTGGTTTGATAGTACCAAGTGGCTCCGGCAATCTGCCATCCAGAAGCGGGGCAGCTTACTTTTGTTTGCCAGGGAAACGGGCCGAGCGTTGTGTCTGGGCCCCTATGGCTGGGAGTGACCTGCTAGGTCCTGAAAAGCTACGATAGGCAGGATGGTGACCAGACCCATGGTGGCACCAGTGCCAAGTTGGGCTGGTTTGATAGTACCAAGTGGCTCCTGCAATCTGCCATCAAAAAGTTGGCAGGCGAGTTTTGTTTTCCAGGGAAAAGCGCCGTTGTTTGTGTTTGGGGGCCTGTGACTGGGAGTGGCCGGCTGGCTGCTTAGAATCCACGATACGCAGGATGGTTCCCAGACCAGAGGTGGCACCAGTGCCAAGTTGGGCTGGTTTGATGGTGCAAAGTGGCTCCTGCAATCTGCCATCCAGAAGCGGGGCAGCTTACTTTTGTTTGCCAGGGAAACGGGCCGAGGTTTTTGTCTGGGGGCCTATGGCTGGGAGTGACCGGCTGGCTCCTGAAAAGCTACGATAGGCAGGATGGTGAGCAGACCCATGGTGGCACCAGTGCCAAGTTGGGCTGGTTTGATAGTAGCAAGTGGCTCCTGCAATCTGCCATCAAAATGTTGGCAGGCGAGTTTTGTTTTCCAGGGAAAAGCGCCGTTGTTTGTGTTTGGGGGCCTGTGGCTGGGAGTGGCCGGCTGGCTCCTTAGAATCCACGATACGCAGGATGGTTCCCAGACCAGAGGTGGCACCAGTGCCAAGTCGGGCTGGTTTGATAATACCTAGTGGATCCTGCAATCTGCCATCCAGAAGCGGGACAGCTTACTTTTGTTTGCCAGGGAAACGGGCCGAGATTTGTGTCACGGGGCCTATGGCTGGGAGTGACCGTCTAGGTCCTGAAAAGCTACGATAGGCAGGATGGTGACCAGACCCATGGTGGCACCAGTGCCAAGTTGGGCTGGTTTGATAGTACCAAGTGGCTCCTGCAATCTGCCATCAAAAAGTTGGCAGGCGAGTTTTTTTTTCCAGGGAAAAGCACCGTTGTTTGTGTTTGGAGGCCTGTGGCTGGGAGTGGCCGGCTTGCTAATTGGAATCCACGATACGCAGCATGGTTCCTAGACCAGAGGTGGCACCAGTGCCAAGTTGGGCTGGTTTGATGGTGCAAAGTGGCTCCTGCAATCTGCCATCCAGAAGCGGGGCAGCTTACTTTTGTTTGCCAGGGAAACGGGCCGAGGTTTTTCTCTGGGGGCCTATGGCTGGGAGTGACCGGCTGGCGCCTGAACAGCTACGATAGGCAGGATGGTGACCAGACCCATGGTGGCACCAGTGCCAAGTTGGGCTGATTTGATAGTAGCAAGTGGCTCCTGCAATCTGCCATCAAAATGTTGGCAGGCGAGTTTTGTTTTCCAGGGAAAAGCGCCGTTGTTTGTGTTTGGGGGCCTGTGGCTGGGAGTGGCCGGCTGGCTCCTTAGAATCCACGATACGCAGCATGGTTCCCAGACCAGAGGTGGCACCAGTGCCAAGTCGGGCTGGTTTGATAGTACCAAGTGGCTCCGGCAATCTGCCATCCAGAAGCGGGGCAGCTTACTTTTGTTTGCCAGGGAAACGGGCCGAGCTTTGTGTCTGGGCGCCTATGGCTGGGAGTGACCTGCTAGGTCCTGAAAAGCTACGATAGGCAGGATGGTGACCAGACCCATGGTGGCACCAGTGCCAAGTTGGGCTGGTTTGATAGTACCAAGTGGCTCCTGCAATCCGCCATCAAATGTGGGAGGGCGAGTTTTGTTTTCCAGGGAAAAGCGCCGTTGTTTGTGTTTGGGTGCCTGTGGCAGGGACTGGCCGGCTGGCTGCTTAGAATCCACGATACGCAGGATGGTTCCCAGACCCAAGGTGGCACCAGTGCCAAGTTGGGCTGGTTTGATAGTACCAAGTGGTTCCTGCAATCTGCCATCCAGAAGCGGGGTAGCTTACTTTTGTTTGCCAGGGAAACGGGCCGAGGTTTTTGTCTGGGGGCCTATGGCTAGGAGTGACCGGCTGGCTCCTGAAAAGCTACGATAGGCAGGATGGTGAGCAGACCCATGGTGGCACCAGTGCCAAGTTGGGCTGGTTTGATAGTACCAAGTGGCTCCTGCAATCTGCCATCAAAAAGTTGGCAGGCGAGTTTTGTTTTCCAGGGAAAAGCGCCGTTGTTTGTGTTTGGGGGCCTGTGGCTGGGAGTGGCCGGCTGGCTGCTTAGAATCCACGATACGCAGGATGGTTCCCAGACCAGAGGTGGCACCAGTGCCAAGTCGGGCTGGTTTGATGCTGCAAAGTGGCTCCTGCAATCTGCCATCCAGAAGCGGGGCAGCTTACTTTTGTTTGCCAGGGAAACGGGCCGAGGTTTTTGTCTGGGGGCCTATGGCTTGGAGTGACCGTCTGGCTCCTGAAAAGCTACGATAGGCAGGATGGTGAGCAGACCCATGGTGGCACCAGTGTCAAGTTGGGCTGGTTTGATAGTAGCAAGTGGCTCCTGCAATCTGCCATCAAAATGTTGGCAGGCGAGTTTTGTTTTCCAGGGAAAAGCGCCGTTGTTTGTGTTTGGGGGCCTGTGGCTGGGAGTGGCCGGCTGGCTCCTTAGAATCCACGATACGCAGGATGGTTCCCAGACCAGAGGTGGCACCAGTGCCAAGTCGGGCTGGTTTGATAATACCTAGTGGATCCTGCAATCTGCCATCCAGAAGCGGGACAGCTTACTTTTGTTTGCCAGGGAAAGGGGCCGAGCTTTGTGTCACGGGGCCTATGGCTGGGAGTGACCGTCTAGGTCCTGAAAAGCTACGATAGGCAGGATGGTGACCAGACCCATGGTGGCACCAGTGCCAAGTTGGGCTGGTTTGATAGTACCAAGTGGCTCCTGCAATCTGCCATCAAAAAGTTGGCAGGCGAGTTTTGTTTTCCAGGGAAAAGCACCGTTGTTTGTGTTTGGAGGCCTGTGGCTGGGAGTGGCCGGCTTGCTAATTGGAATCCACGATACGCAGCATGGTTCCCAGACCAGAGGTGGCACCAGTGCCAAGTTGGGCTGGTTTGATGGTGCAAAGTGGCTCCTGCAATCTGCCATCCAGAAGCGGGGCAGCTTACTTTTCTTTGCCAGGGAAACGGGCCGAGGTTTTTCTCTGGGGGCCTATGGCTGGGAGTGACCGGCTGGCGCCTGAACAGCTACGATAGGCAGGATGGTGACCAGACCCATGGTGGCACCAGTGCCAAGTTGGGCTGATTTGATAGTAGCAAGTGGCTCCTGCAATCTGCCATCAAAATGTTGGCAGGCGAGTTTTGTTTTCCAGGGAAAAGCGCCGTTGTTTGTGTTTGGGGGCCTGTGGCTGGGAGTGGCCGGCTGGCTCCTTAGAATCCACGATACGCAGCATGGTTCCCAGACCAGAGGTGGCACCAGCGCCAAGTCGGGCTGGTTTGATAGTACCAAGTGGCTCCGGCAATCTGCCATCCAGAAGCGGGGCAGCTTACTTTTGTTTGCCAGGGAAACGGGCCGAGCGTTGTGTCTGGGCCCCTATGGCTGGGAGTGACCTGCTAGGTCCTGAAAAGCTACGATAGGCAGGATGGTGACCAGACCCATGGTGGCACCAGTGCCAAGTTGGGCTGGTTTGATAGTACCAAGTGGCTCCTGCAATCCGCCATCAAATGTGGGAGGGCGAGTTTTGTTTTCCAGGGAAAAGCGCCGTTGTTTGTGTTTGGGTGCCTGTGGCAGGGACTGGCCGGCTGGCTGCTTAGAATCCACGATACGCAGGATGGTTCCCAGACCCAAGGTGGCACCAGTGCCAAGTTGGGCTGGTTTGATAGTACCAAGTGGTTCCTGCAATCTGCCATCCAGAAGCGGGGTAGCTTACTTTTGTTTGCCAGGGAAACGGGCCGAGCTTTTTGTCTAGGGGCCTATGGCTAGGAGTGACCGGCTGGCTCCTGAACAGCTACGATAGGCAGGATGGTGAGCAGACCCATGGTGGCACCAGTGCCAAGTTGGGCTGGTTTGATAGTACCAAGTGGCTCCTGCAATCTGCCATCAAAAAGTTGGCAGGCGAGTTTTGTTTTCCAGGGAAAAGCGCCGTTGTTTGTGTTTGGGGGCCTGTGACTGGGAGTGGCCGGCTGGCTGCTTAGAATCCACGATACGCAGGATGGTTCCCAGACCAGAGGTGGCACCAGTGCCAAGTCGGGCTGGTTTGATGGTGCAAAGTGGCTCCTGCAATCTGCCATCCAGAAGCGGGGCAGCTTACTTTTGTTTGCCAGGGAAACGGGCCGAGGTTTTTGTCTGGGGGCCTATGGCTTGGAGTGACCGTCTGGCTCCTGAAAAGCTACGATAGGCAGGATGGTGACCAGACCCATGGTGGCACCAGTGCCAAGTTGGGCTGGTTTGATAGTACCAAGTGGCTCCTGCAATCTGCCATCAAAATGTTGGCAGGCGAGTTTTGTTTTCCAGGGAAAAGCGCCGTTGTTTGTGTTTGGGGGCCTGTGACTGGGAGTGGCCGGCTGGCTCCTTAGAATCCACGATACGCAGGATGGTTCCCAGACCAGAGGTGGCACCAGTGCCAAGTCGGGCTGGTTTGATAATACCTAGTGGATCCTGCAATCTGCCATCCAGAAGCGGGACAGCTTACTTTTGTTTGCCAGGGAAACGGGCCGAGCTTTGTGTCACGGGGCCTATGGCTGGGAGTGACCGTCTAGGTCCTGAAAAGCTACGATAGGCAGGATGGTGACCAGACCCATGGTGGCACCAGTGCCAAGTTGGGCTGGTTTGATAATACCAAGTGGCTCCTGCAATCCGCCATCAAAAAGTGGGAGGGCGAGTTTTGTTTTCCAGGGAAAAGCGCCGTTGTTTGTGTTTGGGTGCCTGTGGCAGGGAGTGGCCGGCTGGCTGCTTAGAATCCACGATACGCAGGATGGTTCCCAGACCCAAGGTGGCACCAGTGCCAAGTTGGTCTGGTTTGATAGTACAAAGTGGTTCCTGCAATCTGCCATCCAGAAGCGGGGTAGCTTACTTTTGTTTGCCAGGGAAACGGGCCGAGTATTGTGTCTGGGGGCCTATGGCTGGGAGTGACCGGCTGGCTCCTGAAAAGCTACGATAGGCAGGATGGTGACCAGACCCATGGTGGCACCAGTGCCAAGTTGGGCTGATTTGATAGTACCAAGTGGCTCCTGCAATCTGCAATCAAAAAGTTGGCAGGCGAGTTTTGTTTCCCGGGGAAAAGCGCCGTTGTTTGTGTCTGGGGGCCTGTGGCTGGAGTGGCCGGCTGGCTCCTTACAATGAACGATACGCAGGATGGTTCCCAGACCTGAGGTGGCACCAGTGCCAAGTCTGGCTAGTTTGATGGTGCAAAGTGGCTCCTGCAATCTGCCATCCAGAAGCGGGGTAGCTTACTTTTGTTTGCCAGGGAAACGGGCCGAGCTTTGTGTCTGGGCGCCTACGGCTTGGAGTGACCGGTAGGTCCTGAAAAGCTACGATAGGCAGGATGGTGACCAGACCCATGGTGGCACCAGTGCCAAGTTGGGCTGATTTGATAGTACCAAGTGGCTCCTGCAATCTGCCATCAAAATGTTGGCAGGCGAGTTTTGTTTTCCAGGGAAAAGCGCCGTTGTTTCTGTTTGGGGGCCTGTGGCTGGGAGTGGCCGGCTGGCTCCTTAGAATCCACGATACGCGGCATGGTTCCCAGACCAGAGGTGGCACCAGTGCCAAGTTGGGCTCGTTTGATAGTACCAAGTGGTTCCTGCAATCTGCCAACCAGAAGCAGGGCAGCTTACTTTTGTTTGCCAGGGAAACGGGCCGAGGTTTTTGTCTGGGGGCCTATGGCTGGGAGTGACCGGCTGGCTCCTGAAAAGCTACGATAGGCAGGATGGTGACCAGACCCATGGTGGCACCAGTGCCAAGTTGGGCTTATTTGATAGTACCAAGTGGCTCCTGCAATCTGCCGTCAAAATTTGGCAGGCGAGTTTTGTTTTCCAGGGAAAAGCGCCGTTGTTTGTGTTTAGGGGCCTCTGGCTGGGAGTGGCTGGCTGGCTGCTTAGAATCCACGATACGCAGGATGGTTCCCAGACCAGAGGTGGCACCAGTGCCAAGTCGGGCTGGTTTGATGGTGCAAAGTGGCTCCTGCAATCTGCCATCCAGAAGCGGGGCAGCTTACTTTTGTTTGCCAGGGAAACGGGCCGAGGTTTTTGTCTGGGGGCCTATGGCTTGGAGTGACCGTCTGGCTCCTGAAAAGCTACGATAGGCAGGATGGTGAGCAGACCCATGGTGGCACCAGTGCCAAGTTGGGCTGGTTTGATAGTACCAAGTGGCTCCTGCAATCTGCCATCAAAATGTTTGCAGGCGAGTTTTGTTTTCCAGGGAAAAGCGCCGTTGTTTGTGTTTGGGGGCCTGTGGCTGGGAGTGGCCGGCTGGCTCCTTAGAACCCACGATACGCAGGATGGTTCCCAGACCAGAGGTGGCACCAGTGCCAAGTCCGGCTGGTTTGATAATACCTAGTGGATCCTGCAATCTGCCATCCAGAAGCGGGACAGCTTACTTTTGTTTGCCAGGGAAACGGGCCGAGATTTGTGTCACGGGGCCTATGGCTGGGAGTGACCGTCTAGGTCCTGAAAAGCTGCGATAGGCAGGATGGTGACCAGACCCATGGTGGCACCAGTGCCAAGTTGGGCTGGTTTGATAGTACCAAGTGGCTCCTGCAATCTGCCTTCAAAATGTTGGCAGGCGAGTTTTGTTTTCCAGGGAAAAGCACCGTTGTTTGTGTTTGGAGGCCTGTGGCTGGGAGTGGCCGGCTTGCTAATTGGAATCCACGATACGCAGCATGGTTCCCAGACCAGAGGTGGCACCAGCGCCAAGTTGGGCTGGTTTGATGGTGCAAAGTGGCTCCTGCAATCTGCCATCCAGAAGCGGGGCAGCTTACTTTTGTTTGCCAGGGAAACGGGCCGAGGTTTTTCTCTGGGGGCCTATGGCTGGGAGTGACCGGCTGGCGCCTGAACAGCTACGATAGGCAGGATGGTGACCAGACCCATGGTGGCACCAGTGCCAAGTTGGGCTGATTTGATAGTAGCAAGTGGCTCCTGCAATCTGCCATGAAAAAGTTGGCAGGCGAGTTTAGTTTTCCAGGGAAAAGCGCCGTTGTTTGTGTTTGGGGGCCTGTGGCTGGGAGTGGCCGGCTGGCTCCTTAGAATCCACGATACGCAGGATGGTTCCCAGACCAGAGGTGGCACCAGTTCCAAGTCGGGCTGGTTTGATAGTACCAAGTGGCTCCGGCAATCTGCCATCCAGAAGCGGGGCAGCTTACTTTTGTTTGCCAGGGAAACGGCCGAGCTTTGTGTCTGGGCCCCTATGGCTGGGAGTGACCTGCTAGGTCCTGAAAAGCTACGATAGGCAGGATGGAGACCAGACCCATGGTGGCACCAGTGCCAAGTTGGGCTGGTTTGATAGTACCAAGTGGCTCCTGTAATCCGCCATCAAATGTGGGAGGGCGAGTTTTGTTTTCCAGGGAAAAGCGCCGTTGTTTGTGTTTGGGGTCCTTTGGCTGGGAGTGGCCGGCTGGCTGCTCAGAATCCACGATACGCAGGATGGTTCCCAGACCCAAGGTGGCACCAGTGCCAAGTTGGGCTGGTTTGATAGTACCAAGTGGTTCCTGCAATCTGCCATCCAGAAGCGGGGTAGCTTACTTTTGTTTGCCAGGGAAACGGGCCGAGGTTTGTGTCTGGGGGCCTATGGCTGGGAGTGACCGGCTGGCTCCTGAAAAGCTACGATAGGCAGGATGGTGACCAGACCCATGGTGGCACCAGTCCGAAGTTGGGCTGATTTGATAGTACCAAGTGGCTCCTGCAATCTGCCGACAAAATTTGGCAGGCGAGTTTTGTTTTCCAGGGAAAAGCGCCGTTGTTTGTGTTTGGGGGCCTGTGGCTGGGAGTGGCCGGCTGGCTGCTTAGAATCCACGATACACAGGATGGTTCCCAGACCAGAGGTGGCACCAGTGCCAAGTCGGGCTGGTTTGATGGTGCAAAGTGGCTCCTGCAATCTGCCATCCAGAAGCAGGGCAGCTTACTTTTGTTTGCCAGGGAAACGGGCCGAGGTTTTTGTCTCGGGGCCTATGGCTTGGAGTGACCGTCTGGCTCCTGAAAAGCTACGATAGGCAGGATGGTGAGCAGACCCATGGTGGCACCAGTGCCAAGTTGGGCTGGTTTGATAGTACCAAGTGGCTCCTGCAATCTGCCATCAAAATGTTGGCAGGCGAGTTTTGTTTTCCAGGGAAAAGCGCCGTTGTTTGTGTTTGGGGGCCTGTGGCTGGGAGTGGCCGGCTGGCTCCTTAGAATCCACGATACGCAGGATGGTTCCCAGACCAGAGGTGGCACCAGTGCCAAGTCGGGCTGGTTTGATAATACCTAGTGGATCCTGCAATCTGCCATCCAGAAGCGGGACAGCTTACTTTTGTTTGCCAGGGAAACGGGCCGAGCTTTGTGTCTGGGCCCCTATGGCTGGGAGTGACCTGCTAGGTCCTGAAAAGCTACGATAGGCAGGATGGTGACCAGACCCATGGTGGCACCAGTGCCAAGTTGGGCTGGTTTGATAGTACCAAGTGGCTCCTGCAATCCGCCATCAAATGTGGGAGGGCGAGTTTTGTTTTCCAGGGAAAAGCGCCGTTGTTTGTGTTTGGGGTCCTTTGGCTGGGAGTGGCCGGCTGGCTGCTTAGAATCCACGATACGCAGGATGGTTCCCAGACCCAAGGTGGCACCAGTGCCAAGTTGGGCTGGTTTGATAGTACCAAGTGGTTCCTGCAATCTGCCATCCAGAAGCGGGGTAGCTTACTTTTGTTTGCCAGGGAAACGGGCCGAGCTTTTTGTCTGGGGGCCTATGGCTAGGAGTGACCGGCTGGCTCCTGAAAAGCTACGATAGGCAGGATGGTGAGCAGACCCATGGTGGCACCAGTGCCAAGTTGGGTGGTTTGATAGTACCAAGTGGCTCCTGCAATCTGCCATCAAAAAGTTGGCAGGCGAGTTTTGTTTTCCAGGGAAAAGCGCCGTTGTGTGTGTTTGGGGGCCTGTGACTGGGAGTGGCCGGCTGGCTGCTTAGAATCCACGATACGCAGGATGGTTCCCAGACCAGAGGTGGCACCAGTGCCAAGTCAGGCTGGTTTGATGGTGCAAAGTGGCTCCTGCAATCTGCCATCCAGAAGCGGGGCAGCTTACTTTTGTTTGCCAGGGAAACGGGCCGAGGTTTTTGTCTGGGGGCCTATGGCTTGGAGTGACCGTCTGGCTCCTGAAAAGCTACGATAGGCAGGATGGTGAGCAGACCCATGGTGGCACCAGTGCCAAGTTGGGCTGGTTTGATAGTACCAAGTGGCTCCTGCAATCTGCCATCAAAATGTTGGCAGGCGAGTTTTGTTTTCCAGGGAAAAGCGCCGTTGTTTGTGTTTGGGTGCCTGTGGCAGGGAGTGGCCGGCTGGCTGCTTAGAATCCACGATACGCAGGATGGTTCCCAGACCAGAGGTGGCACCAGTGCCAAGTCGGGCTGGTTTGATAATACCTAGTGGATCCTGCAATCTGCCATCCAGAAGCGGGACAGCTTACTTTTGTTTGCCAGGGAAACGGGCCGAGCTTTGTGTCACGGGGCCTATGGCTGGGAGTGACCGTCTAGGTCCTGAAAAGCTACGATAGGCAGGATGGTGACCAGACCCATGGTGGCACCAGTGCCAAGTTGGGCTGATTTGATAGTACCAAGTGGCTCCTGCAATCTGCCATCAAAATGTTGGCAGGCGAGTTTTGTTTTCCAGGGAAAAGCGCCGTTGTTTCTGTTTGGGTGCCTATGGCTGGGAGTGGCCGGCTGGCTCCTTAGAATCCACGATACGCGGCATGGTTCCCAGACCAGAGGTGGCACCAGTGCCAAGTTGGGCTGGTTTGATAGTACCAAGTGGTTCCTGCAATCTGCCATCCAGAAGCCGGGCAGCTTACTTTTGTTTGCCAGGGAAACGGGCCGAGGTTTTTGTCTGGGGGCCTATGGCTGGAAGTGACCGGCTGGCTCCTGAAAAGCTACGATAGGCAGGATGGTGACCAGACCCATGGTGGCACCAGTGCCAAGTTGGGCTGATTTGATAGTACCAAGTGGCTCCTGCAATCTGCCGTCAAAATTTGGCAGGCGAGTTTTGTTTTCCAGGGAAAAGCGCCGTTGTTTGTGTTTGGGGGCCTGTGGCTGGGAGTGGCCGGCTGGCTCCTTAGAATCCACGATACGCAGGATGGTTCCCAGACCCAAGGTGGCACCAGTGCCAAGTCGGGCTAGTATGATGGTGCAAAGTGGCTCCTGCAATCTGCCATCCAGAAGCGGGGCAGCTTACTTTTGTTTGCCAGGGAAAAGGGCCGAGCTTTGTGTCTCGGGGCCTATGGCTGGGAGTGACCGGCTGGCTCCTGAAAAGCTACGATAGGCAGGATGGTGACCAGACCCATGGTGGCACCAGTGCCAAGTTGGGCTGGTTTGATAGTACCAAGTGGCTCCTGCAATCTGCCATCAAAATGTCGGCAGGCGAGTTTTGTTTTCCAGGTAATAGTGCCGTTGTTTGTGTTTGGGGGCCTGTGGGTGGGAGTGGCCGGCTGGCTGCTTAGAATCCACGATACGCAGGATGGTTCCCAGACCTGAGGTGGCACCAGTGCCAAGTCGGGCTGGTTTGATAGTACCAAGTGGCTCCTGCAATCTGCCATCCAGAAGCGGGGCAGCTTACTTTTGTTTGCCAGGGAAACGGGCCGAGATTTTGTCTGGGGGCCTATGGCTGGGAGTGAGCGGTTGGCTCCTGAAAAGCTACGATAGGCAGGATGGTGACCAGACCCATGGTGGCACCAGTGCCAAGTTGGGCTGGTTTGATAGCACCAAGTGGCTCCTGCAATCTGCCATCAAAAAGTTGGCAGGCGAGTTTTGTTTTCCAGGGAAAAGCGCCGTTGTTTGTGTTTGGGTGCCTATGGCTGGGAGTGGCCGGCTGGCTCCTTAGAATCCACGATACGCAGGATGGTTCCCAGACCAGAGGTGGCACCAGTGCCAAGTCGGGCTGGTTTGATAGTACCAAGTGCGTCCTACAATCTGCCATCCAGAAGCGGGGCAGCTTACTTTTGTTTGCCAGGGAAATGGGTCGAACTTTGTGTCTGGGGGCCTATGGCAGGGAGTGACCGGCTAGGTCCTGAAAAGCTAAGATAGGCAGGATGGTGACCAGACCCATGGTGGCACAAGTGCCAAGTTGGGCTGGTTTGATAGTACCAAGTGGCTCCTGCAATCTGCCATCAAAAAGTTGGCAGGCGAGTTTTGTTTTCCAGGGAAAAGCGCCGTTGTTTGTGTTTGGGGTCCTTTGGCTGGGAGTGGCCGGCTGGCTCCTTAGAATCCACGATACGCAGCATGGTTCCCAGACCAGAGGTGGCACCAGTGCCAAGTTGGGCTGGTTTTTTAGTACCAAGTGGTACCTGCAATCTGCCATCCAGAAGCGGGGCAGCTTACTTTTGTTTGCCAGGGAAACGGGCCGAGGTTTTTCTCTGGGGCCCTATGGCTGGGAGTGACCGGCTGGCGCCTGAACAGCTACGATAGGCAGGATGGTGACCAGACCCATGGTGGCACCAGTGCCAAGTTGGGCTGATTTGATAGTAGCAAGTGGCTCCTGCAATCTGCCATCAAAATGTTGGCAGGCGAGTTTTGTTTTCCAGGGAAAAACGCCGTTGTTTGTGTTTGGGGGCCTGTGGCTGGGAGTGGCCGCCTGGCTCCTTAGAATCCACGATACGCAGCATGGTTCCACGACCAGAGGTGGCACCAGTGCCAACTCGGGCTGGTTTGATAGTACCAAGTGGCTCCAGCAATCTGCCATCCAGAAGCGGGGCAGCTTACTTTTGTTTGCCAGGGAAACGGGCCGAGCTTTGTGTCTGGGGGCCTTTGGCTGGGAGTGACCTGCTAGGTCCTGAAAAGCTACGATAGGCAGGATGGTGACCAGACCCATGGTGGCACCAGTGCCAAGTTGGGCTGGTTTGATAGTACCAAGTGGCTCCTGCAATCCGCCATCAAAAAGTGGGAGGGCGAGTTTTGTTTTCCAGGGAAAAGCGCCGTTGTTTGTGTTTGGGTGCCTGTGGCAGGGAGTGGCCGGCTGGCTGCTTAGAATCCACGATACGCAGGATGGTTCCCAGACCCAAGGTGGCACCAGTGCCAAGTTGGGCTGGTTTGATAGTACCAAGTGGTTCCTGCAATCTGCCATCCAGAAGCGGGGTAGCTTACTTTTGTTTGCCAGGGAAACGGGCCGAGGTTTGTGTCTGGGGGCCTATGGCTGGGAGTGACCGGCTGGCTCCTGAAAAGCTACGATAGGCAGGATGGTGACCAGACCCATGGTGGCACCAGTGCCAAGTTGGGCTGATTTGATAGTAGCAAGTGGCTCCTGCAATCTGCCATCAAAAAGTTGGCAGGCGAGTTTTGTTTTCCAGGGAAAAGCGCCGTTGTTTGTGTCTGGGGGCCTGTGGCTGGAGTGGCCGGCTGGCTCCTTACAATGAACGATACGCAGGATGGTTCCCAGACCTGAGGTGGCACCAGTGCCAAGTCTGGCTAGTTTGATGGTGCAAAGTGGCTCCTGCAATCTGCCATCCAGAAGCGGGGTAGCTTACTTTTGTTTGCCAGGGAAACGGGCCGAGCTTTGTGTCTGGGCGCCTATGGCTTGGAGTGACCATCTAGGTCCTTAAAAGCTACGATAGGCAGGATGGTGACCAGACCCATGGTGGCACCAGTGCCAAGTTGGGCTGATTTGATAGTACCAAGTGGCTCCTGCAATCTGCCATCCAAATGTTGGCAGGCGAGTTTTGTTTTCCAGGGAAAAGCGCCGTTGTTTCTGTTTGGGGGCCTGTGGCTGGGAGTGGCCGGCTGGCTCCTTAGAATCCAGGATACGCGGCATGGTTCCCAGACCAGAGGTGGCACCAGTGCCAAGTTGGGCTGGTTTGATAGTACCAAGTGGTTCCTGCA